>NC_059212.1:15302998-15625498 GCF_020615455.1 Coregonus clupeaformis
GGTATGCATAACCATGAAAACATTAGCTGTTGGGTTTTTCAATTATCTTTCTTCCAGGCTGAGTTGTATTAATGAAAGCAATGTTTCTCCTGAAACGTAGGCCTAGATTAATTTTCAGTTCAATACTTGAATAGCTATATTTCCCATAAAGCAGTGTTTTCATAAGGTGGTTTGTTCTGTCTTCGGAGTGTGTGTGTGCATGCGTGCTGTCTCAGAGTGGAAGCGAATCACAACGTCGTGTCTGTTCGTATTACTCCAGATAGACATCAATTCAGCATGGAACAACAGCAGCATGAGCTAGTCAGCCATTAATGACTGTTTCTGCCCAGTCCGCTCTCATTCTGACTTCCTCTCTCTTTTTAGTAAATTACATTACTCAGACCATATAATTACATATGTAATAGGATCTTTATGACTCAGACACACAGCTGATGCTTTTTCTCTATGGCCAAGTCACTTTTTCCCTGGTTGTTTTAGGAATAAAAAAGTGCCACTATGCCTTCATTGCCTTGGCATGAGTCTTTCCAACAAACGCCGAAAGAAATGATCGGACATGTAATGATAGTGTTTACCTCAAACGTGCCACAATCAAATTCCCATGCTAAATAAATATCACACACTGTAGTTAACAGATGGACATCATCATTTGCCATGGTGCTGACAGTTATGGCCTGTTTTGATGAAATTGCCCCTGCTGTTGCAGTATTGGAGTGGTTCAGGCGTCGTTGGCTCTGGACTGGCTGGTGAGGGAGGTGGTGGTGGTAGATCCCCAGGTGCAGCAGTCTCCCCCATGGAAGAGCCAGTCTGTCAGTTTACCCCCTGGTGAGCAGTTGGATATCGCCTCATTTCTCAGACCTGTCTGCCACTCTATCTCTCTTTCTCTGGTCAATGGGATCAGCTGTTCTTTCTCTCATCATTACTGCTTTTCTGGTAGAGTACTTCTGTCCTGATATTTTACTGCATCCCACATTGGGCTAAGAATAGGCATAGGCACACACTTACTTGAATGGCAATGCTCTCTGTACTGTAGGCTACGGTTGGCTATGGGTTTGAGTCATGCTGCTGACGATGACAAAGGCTGTAACCTCACCTCATTCTATCTAGCTTCAGTCTGTGGCACAGCACAGGCTCTTAACACTCTCAAATGTCATCTAACCTCTTAGATAACTGTCTGTCCTGTCCTGACACAGTGTCTACATTCCAAATGGCACCCTATTCCCTATGGGCCCTGGTTTAAAGTAGTGCAGTAAATAGGGAACAGTGTGCCATTTGGGATGCACCCAGTGTCCTCTGTTCTGCTGGCCAGGCAGGCACTCAGTGAAATGTTATAAACATCAGATCCACCATGAGCTGAGCTGTATTCACCTCTGCTTCATCACCTCTTTCAAAGAGCAGCTCAGTTAAACAATGTGATATCTATCGAGCTCTCCGTAACCCAATACTCCAGGCCCGCTGCCATGGGAGTTTGTTTTTAAACACAGAGCCTTTGAAGTAGTCAGTCATTTGGGGACTAGATGTGTTTGAAATTGAAACTTTAAGCACAGCCTTGCATTAAAGAAACATTGTCTGATCAGCGTTTGGTTGGTTGGAAGAGGGGATAAACAATTAAAGAAGAGTGCGGAACAATTTGCCTCTTGGATTGAGGTGACACAGGGCAGAGCGAGATTAAATCATTGGAATGGCACTTTTTTGGGGCCCTGGTCGGGATAAAGAGTGTTAAACTCACTTCCATGAGTATCATTTGAATGGTGGTTGTATTGTAGTCAGTGCATACAACCATCATCCAAGTAGACCCCTGCCTGTCTACCCCCCAGCTCCACTCCACATGACATGTGGTGCCCAGGTGTGACCATGGGTGGTGTTAGGATGGCAGCTACTGTTGGGGGTTATCTACTGGCCACTGTGCCCTGCTGCCCACCTGTCGTTGGTCCTGCCAGGGCCTGGGGGTCAGGGCAGATTATAACGTGAAAAGCCTTTCCCAGGGGTGCTGCCTGGCATGGCCAGTTCTGCCCACCACAGGTCACGGTTCAGCTGTCTAATCAGGCGTAGCCAAAACAACACATTTATCATACACTCCTCTCTGTCCTCCCCCCTCTCTTTCTCATTCTGTCTATCCTCCGGTTCCCCGGCTGCCAGGTTGCAGCATTGTGTTACACCCTTTCTCCATCTGCTTCTCCTTCCATCCCTCCCTCCCTCCTGCCCCTCCTCCCTCTGCCATGCTTCATCTGTCCCACCCTGCACTGTACCTACAGGATGTCCCTGTACACAGCACATATCTACCCTAGTGAGAATAGTGTAGCACTATCCCCAACAGAGCCATTGTGGGCACTGTTTACCAGTGTACTATCGACCCGGGAACTGGTAGTCTGGGCCGAGTGGTCTCAGCTGTGGGCTTGTGAACTGCCTCAGTAGGGAGAATCACTACCCATGATCCCCCTCTGGTACTGCACAAAAATCTTATCTGCATTTGGAGAAAGATGAAGGGATTGTGTCTCCTGGCCCCGTTTGGGTTTCTACAACACCCTGGGTGCCAAATATGTGGAGTAATGATTGGATTGTCCTGCTTGTGTCTCGATCTGGGTAAAATAGATTTTCAGATACTACTAATCGCCTTGAGAGAGAGAGAAATAACAGCTTCCAGCATCCCCTGTCTCTGTCCCTTTCTCTGTCCCTGCCCCTCTCCTTATCCCTGTCCCAGGCCCTCTCCCCAGCCCCAGCCCGTTTCCCTGTCCTTGTCCCTTTTCCCAGCCCCACCCCCAGCCCCAGCACCTTTCCCTGATACAGTAGTAGTGGTAGGAGCCATGCTCTCGGCAGCAGCACGGTAGTGTTCAGCGTGTTGTCTCTCACACTGCATTATTTGTGTGGGTGTTATATAACAGCATGGCTCCAGGCTAACAGACCTCCACAACCCCCAGCACGGCACAGGGGAGGAAAAGGAGGGAGGTGGAAGATGGAGGGGAGCTATGGGCAAAGGGAGGGGGCAGGTACAGTACAATACAGTACAGTACAATACTCTACCTTACAGTGCAGTTAAGTACACTACTTTACTGTATAGTACAATACAATACAGTACAATACAGTACTGAACACTTTCACACTATAGCCTAAATTCTGCTGATACTAATGCAATCAGAGAGAGCACAACGAAACAAAGGCCTGGGTTGATGTCATGATATCTATTTCACTGGGGTTGAGGCTTTTCCCCAGGTAGCCGGAGATGATACTATTATCTGCTGCTCCCTCCATCTAGATCTGCTGGGAATCTATCAGCCCACTCTATTTAGAGCCTTAACAACAGAACAGTCATGGTGGTGCTAGTGCTTATTGCCTGGCTGGCTTTCAGGAGATACGGTCTGTACTCTGCACCACAGGAGGAGCAGCACACTGGCACCCCGCTGTACTCACCCTAAACCCCTATCTACAGGAACTGTATAGATAGAGCCTTATAGAGCCTGTATTGATTTATTGGCAGCAGCTATTATTCCTGGGGTACAAACAAAAACATAAAACACTTATAGACAAGAACAGTCACACAAATTTTAAATACAACGATAAAGAAACAATACATTAAAAATTATGTGTGTGTAGATTGTGTGTGTTAGAATGTGATATAGTGTGTCTGTGTAGAGATATACCAGGCTGTACTCATTCTAAGCCCCTATCTCAGGGTTTCCCAAACTCGATCCTGGGGCCCCCCCTGGGTACATGTTTTGGTTTTTGCCCTAGCACTACACAGCTGATTCAAATAATCAACTAATCATCAACCTTTGATAACTTGAATTAGCTGTGTAGTGTTAGGGCAAAAAACTAAAGGTGCACCCTTGGGGTCCCAAGGACCGAGTTTGGGAAACACTGCCCTATCTACTGTAACTGTATAGACAGAGCCTTATAGAGCCTGTATAAAGATGTACCAGGCTGCAGGTTACAGTCACTTCAAACCCTATCAATCTACTGTAATGTACCTGTATCGAGCCTGTACAGAGATTTACCAGCATGCAGGTTGCAGTCACATCAATTTACTGTAACTGTATTCCTGAATAGGGATTTACCAGCCTGAAGGTTACAGTCACTTCAAACCCTTATCTACTGTAGCTATAGAGTCTTCACTTAACTGCATTAGATTTACCCCCAGCAGCACACACAGAGGAAAATAAAATACTTACTAACACTGCCCTGGCAGCTCCTAATACAACACACACAAGCTGAGTAGCAGGAGGCAGGAGAGCACTGGTTCCTTTCCAGCAGTAGCCAGCGGCCTCTTTGACTGCATGCCTTTTTTCTCACATAAAGCAGCTAATTAAAAGTCGCTGGATCTAATCTGTCTTTGTAGTGGGATCTCTTCAAAAGGGGCCGTCGGTTGGAGAGATAGAGAATGAATGGGAACACAGTGGGGAGAGCAGCAGAGAACTGCGGCGGTATGGTGAATTTATGGAAAGGCCGAGAGGGTTGGTAATTAGGTGGCTGGCCGCTGCAGCTCATAAAAAGTGGACACAAGAACCCTTTTCTCTCTGCTGCTGCTCTGCTCTCTGTCTGAAGAATAGGCAATTACAGGATGGTGTATACGGAAGTGATCTGAGGGGGCACTGTTAGTGGGATCGTCAAAGAGGAGTAATAACATTCAAACATCTAAATGTGTATATTGTCATGGAGACTATAGTACTATGGATGTACATAGAGAGAGTGAAAGACAGAGAAATGGAAAGGGAGGAAGATAAATGAGTATGGCCAGAGAAAAGGAGACCTTTCCTCATTAAATGTGTATTATCCTAAGGCCAGGCAGAAAACTCAATTACAGCCAAATATGCTTCCCACGAACTGACCCAGGGGCTGCAGATTTTGTTATTTCAATAATACAGGCTAGAGAGGAGGAAACATAGCAAAGGACTACTGCTGCAAATATATGCCACACATTCAACTCCTGTAAACAATCTTGCCCTCGTTTCTTTCCAATTACAAAGTCCAATTTGTGCACAGCATGCATCCTAGAATAGTTCCTCATCAAATGTGGCTATATTGGCTACTGTATAGTGGGTTGTGGCTAACTATAGCCTACCTGCTACCAGCTATGGATCCATTTTGATGCTAGCTAAATTTGTGCCTTTACTACTTCCATATTATTCTGAGACCAAGTGATCTCCCAGATAGCATAATCATGTACTGTGATTATAATTTACAACTTTTTTTAATCGCATACACTACCAGTCAAAAGTTTTAGAACACCTACTCATTCAAGGGTTTTTCTTAATTTTTACAATTTTCTACATTGTAGAATAATAGTGAAGACATCAAAACTATGAAATAACACATATGGAATCATGTAGTAACCAAAAAAGTGATAAACAAATCCAAATATATTTTATATTTGAGATTCTTCAAATAGCCACCCTTTGCCTTGATGACAGCTTTGCACACTCTTGGCATTCTCTCAACCAGCTTCACCTGGAATGCTTTTCCAACAGGCTTGAAGGAGTTCCTACATATGCTGAGCACTTGTTGGCTGCTTTTCCTTCACTCTGCGGTCCGACTCATCCCAAACCATCGCAATTTGTTTGAGGTCGGGGGATTGCCTGGAGGTGTGTTGGGTCATTGTCCTGTTGAAAAACAAATGATAGTCCCACTAAGTGCAAACCAAATGGGATTGCATATCGCTGCAGAATGCTGTGGTAGCCATGCTGGTTAATTGTGCCTTGAATTCTAAATAAATCACAGACAGTTACCAGCAAAGCCCCCCCACACCATAACACCTCCTCCTCCATGCTTTACGGTGGGAACTACACATGTGGAGATCATCCATCCATTCACCCACACCACATCTCACAAAGACACGGCGGTTGGAACCAAAAATGTCCACAGTTCTAATGTCCATTGCTCATGTGTCTTGGCCCAAGCAAGTCTCTTCTTCTTATTGGTGTCCTTTAGTAGTGGTTTCTTTGCAGCAATTCGACCATGAAGGCCTGATTCACACAGTCTCCTCTGAACAGTTGATGTTGAGATGTGTCTGTAACTTGAACTCTGTGAAGCATTTATTTGGGCTGCAATTTCTGAGGCTGGTAACTCTAATTAACTTACCCTCTGCAGCAGAGGTAACTCTGGGTCTTCCATTCCTGTGGCGGTCCTCATGAGAGCCAGTTTCATCATAGCGCTTGATTGTTTTTGCGACTGCACTTGAAGAAACTTTCAAAGTTCTTGAGATTTTCTGTATTGACTGACCTTCATGTCTTAAAGTAATGATGGACTGTCGTTTCTCTTTGCTTATTTGAGCTGTTCTTGCCATAATATGGACTTGGTCTTTTACCGAATAGGGCTATCTTCTGAATACCCCCCTTACCTTGTCACAATACAACTGATTGGCCCAAACGCATTAAGAAGGAAAGAAATTCCACAAATTAACTTTTAAGAAGGCACACCTGTTAATTGAAATGCATTCCAGGTGACTACCTCATGAAGCTGGTTGAGAGAATGCCAAGAGTGTGCAAAGCCGTCGTCAAGGGTGGCTATTTGAATATATAAAATATATTTGGATTTTTCTAAATACTTTTTTGGTTGTTACATGATTCCATATAAATAAAGAAAACCCTTGAATGAGTAGGTGTTCTAAAACTTTTGACCAGTAGTGTAATTAGCAAGTATCATTGCAAATCTAATTTCCAAGTGCTCCCATTCACTGGAGATGTGGAGGTCTCTTTATTCTTGTACTGTATTATTCATTTGACCTGTTCCGTGTGCTCTATGTAATGCACGGTAGTGGGGTGTGATGCAACAATAACTGATCTTTTTGTCAGTTACAGTATTGTTGTGGTTTATACTGTATGCTCTTTATGTATGGTTATTCGTGAAATCCAATCTCCATATTTTCTCAATAGTATCTAACCAAGCATTTACATAGAGGATACTGGTGATGTTACAGTAATAATGATGCTGTTGATGATAATAGTGGGGATATCACCATCATCAATAACTCAACAACTAACACCGCCAATAAAAACAGCCCCATTGCTCAGTGTTGCAGGATGATGATGATGTGTTGCTCTCTGTGTTTCTGCTTAGTTTTTGTTTATGCCTGTTTTTAATAGTCTCCTAGTTAGCAGAGAGGGAGAGAGTGATCAGTGTGTGTGTGTTCCAATTATCATCCCATTAGTGAGGTTCAGATCCTCTCCTGCTATGTCCACTATACACATATTAATGAATCGTTCTCTAACACTAATGAGTAGATGAGGGGAGGGCACCCAGTAGGAAAGGGAGCATACCTGGGATGAGGGCTTGTTGTGGTTCTGTGTCCTATGTAGTGCACTACTTTTGGCCAGAGGCCTATGGAGTAGTGCACTATATAGGGGACAGGGTGCCATTTGAGACACAACTTGTATTTTTGTCAGTGGGTTCAGGCATAACAGGCTACACTCTAGAATTATAAAGTTTGGTGTCTGACTCAACCTGCGTTGTCGATGACTCAGATAATATGGAGTGTCTATATGAGCCTCCTGGGGCGGCAGGTAGATTAGTGGTTAAGAGCGTTGTGCCAGTAACCGAAAGGTTGCTGGTTCTAATCCCTGAGCTGACTAGGTGAAAAATCTGTTGATGTGCCCTTGAGCAAGGCACTTAACCCTAATTGCTCCTGTAAGTTGCTCTGGATAAGAGCGTCTGCTAAATGACTAAAATGTAATGTTAGTTTTGTTCACACTCTCAACCAATGCATCATGCTTTTCAGCACATAGTGCATACAGGTAACTGCCAAAATAAAGGGAACACCAACATAAAGTGTCTTAATAGGGCGTTGGGCCACCATGAACCAGTACAGCTTCAATGCACCTTGGCATAGATTCTACAAGTGTCTGGAACTCTATTGGAGAAATTCGACACCGTTCTTTCAAAATAAATTCCATCATTTGGTGTTTTGTTGATGGTGGTGGAAAATGCTGTCTCAAGCGCCCCTCCAGAATCTCCCATAAGTGTTCAATTGGGTTGAGATCTGGTGACAGACGGCCATGGCATATGGTTTACATCGTTTTCATGCTGATCAAACTATTCAGTGACCACTAGTGCCCTGTGGATGGGGTCATTGTCATCCTATGGGGGCATAGCCATGATAGCCCAAATAATGGCCGGAATAATGGCCTGCCAAGCATTTTTATACATGACCCTTAGCATGATGGGATGTTGATTCCTTAACTCAGGAACCACACCTGTGTGGAAGCACCTGCTTTCAATATACTTTATCCCTCATTTACTCAAGTATTTCCATTATTTGGGCAGTTACCTGTACATCAATTATAAGTGGATTACCTCAGGATATGGTGGAGTTGTGGTAGGCAGCAATCCCTTTGGTGGCCAGATGAGACAAAGGAATGGTTTGTTGAAGAGTAGACTGATCATTAGTGTTTGTTGTTGTGGCTCTAGATGGGCATTGCAGCTCCGTAATTGCTTTCCATGTATTTTCATCTCCAGTGAAAGAATACTTTAAGGTTAAGTCTTAGATGTTTTTATTTCAAAGCTTTGGGTACTACTGCTTTTCAGAAGCAACCTACTCATGAACGCTGTAAACATTGCCTTCCCACAGGCATTTACCTGTATTTGCACATTCCAGTTTACTTTGATGTTAACCATGTATCCCCCCTTTCTTTCTCCAGTGGGCCGCCTCCTCATCGAGTTTGCCTCCCAGATGACGATGGAACGGGTGCAGAAGGAGAACCCCAATGTGACGGAAGGGGGCAAGTACACCCCACCGGACTGCCGCACTAAGCAGAAGGTGGCTATCATTATCCCGTTCAGACACAGAGACAACCACCTCAAGTACTGGCTGCACTACCTGCACCCCATCCTACGACGGCAGAAGATCGACTATGGCATCTATATCATAACCCAGGTCAGTGTTTAGGATCAACTGATTTAGGATCAGCTTCTTCTACCCTGGACCTAACTTTAACTATCAACAGAAATTAGCCACACAACAAAGTGGGCCCTTGAACCATAGATATTATGGAATTATAATGCTGTGCATCACTACCTTTTCCAGTACAAGATTAATGATAAGCCAATGCACGCTGCTGTTTCATCCTCATCCGTCCACTGAGTGACACATTCCATTCCCAAAACACTTCAAGAGAGGTCAAAGGAGCAGCTTATTCATTTAGGGGCAGGATCGTTCAACTTCTAGTGCCCCAGCCCGTCCATGTCCACCATGAGACAATAGAAGTATCGTACGATTCCACCACGCAGGGGAGGATGCTGGGTAATGAGCTCTGATGTCCTCCGTCAGTCCTTCCTGTGGGTGCAGCGCCCTAATCACTCCCTCTGTGGAACAGGTGGTTTGGTTCCGCCTGCTCAGCTCAGCCCAACCTGTCTCTTGATGTATGTCCCAGGCTCTCATATCTCCGTTATTATCCATGTCAGAGGCCTCGCCTTCTCTATTATTAATGCTGCGCTGGTTGTTCTTCTGCACTGGGAGCAGAGAAGCAGAAAAGAAGAGTGTGTGCGTGTATGCAATGCATTTGTTTCCCCCTTTCATTTCCATCTGGTCTATTCTCCCTGGACATCTACTGTAGCTTTAGCTGTTTTCCTATGAAAAGCAAGGCTATTATTTAGGCTATGCAAAAGTTTGGATGATGAGCAGAACATGGTTCTTTTCACCAAAAAGGGTTCTACTTGCAACCAAAAAGGGTTCTACTATGGGGACAGCCGAAGAACGCTTTTGGTACCCTTTTTTTCTAAGAGTGTAGTTGCATCTCTGGTTTGTGGCTTTATGTGTTTTTGAAATAAAGCCTATAACGACCTGTCCCTCCAAATTAGTGTTTTGTGATATATCTGACTTTTGTCTTTGTGCAACATAATTAGCATTGTGACTAAACTCACTATTGAGCCTGAGCGAGCTATGAAATACTGTCTGTGTACCCTGTACTAAAATACTTATAACTACTAGGCTAATAAATAATCACATTTTCCTTTCGATTATTTCATTAACCTACAGTATATCATGTTATTTCAAGTTATTCCTTTGGAGCACATGCGAAAGCGATTTAGAGTTGTTGAATGGGAGTGACGAGTGTGTTGATATAACGGTAATATTATCAAAATTCTGCTTTCAATCGGCATAGTACTGTATGATTCAGTGCAATGCCTATCACATCATTCAAAATATCAGAATTGGTTAAATAACGTTATGCATGCCAACATATAAGGCAAGAATTAAGAGTAGGCAAAGTTATCGTGTCAGGCGAAATTATAGTTATCAAATGTTTTACCATTGGAACATTTGATGTACAGTCACATTCACCTTGGTTGTCTGAAGCGTGCTGTAGAGTTACAACTCAAATCTCTTTGAAAGAGTCTTCTAATAAAAGCCTATAGCCAACATAACATTTACATTTACGTCATTTAGCAGACGCTCTTATCCAGAGCGACTTACAAATTGGTGCATTCACCTTATAGCCGGTGGGATAACCACTTTACAATATGTCTTTGGGGTGGGGTGGGGTAAGGGGGGGTAGAAGGATTACTTTATCCTATCCCAGGTATTCCTTAAAGAGGTGGGGTTTCAAGTGTCTCCGGAAGGTGGTGAGTGACTCCGCTGTCCTGGCGTCGTGAAGGGAGCTTGTTCCACCATTGGGGTGCCAGAGCAGCGAACAGTTTTGACTGGGCTGAGCGGGAACTGTGCTTCTGCAGAGGTAGGAGGGCCAGCAGGCCAGAGGTGGATGAACGCAATGCCCTCGTTTGGGTGTAGGGACTGATCAGAGCCTGAAGGTACGGAGGTGCTGTTCCCCTCACAGCTCCGTAGGCAAGCACCATGGTCTTGTAGCAGATGCGAGCTTCAACTGGAAGCCAGTGGAGTGTGTGGAGGAGCGGGGTGACGTGAGAGAACTTGGGAAGGTTGAACACCAGACGGGCTGCAGCGTTCTGGATGAGTTGTAGAGGTTTAATGGCACAGGCAGGGAGCCCAGCCAACAGCGAGTTGCAGTAATCCAGACGGGAGATGACAAGTGCCTGGATTAGGACCTGTGCCGCTTCCTGTGTAAGGCAGGGTCATACTCTGCGAATGTTGTAGAGCATGAACCTACAGGATCGGGTCACCGCCTTGATGTTAGCGGAGAATGACAGGGTGTTGTCCAGGGTCACGCCAAGGCTCTTCGCACTTTGGGAGGAGGACACAACGGAGTTGTCAACCGTGATGGCGAGATCATGGAACGGGCAGTCATTCCCCGGGAGGAAGAGCAGCTCCGTCTTGCCGAGGTTCAGCTTGAGGTGGTGATCCGTCATCCACACTGATATGTCTGCCAGACATGCAGAAATGCGATTTGGCACCTGGTTATCAGAAGGGGGAAAGGAGAAGATTAGTTGTGTGTCGTCTGCGTAGCAATGATAGGAGAGGCCATGTGAGGATATGACAGAGCCAAGTGACTTGGTGTATAGCGAGAATAGGAGAGGGCCTAGGACTGAGCCCTGGGGGACACCAGTGGTGAGAGCACGTGGTGCGGAGACAGATTCTCGCCACGCCACTTGGTAGGAGCGACCGGTCAGGTAGGACGCAATCCAAGAGTGAGCCGCGCCGGAGATGCCCAACTTTGAGAGGGTGGAGAGGAGGATCTGATGGTTCACAGTATCAAAGGCAGCAGACAGGTCTAGAAGGACAAGAGGAGAGAGAGTTAGCTTTAGCAATGCGGAGAGCCTCCGTGACACAGAGAAGAGCAGTCTCAGTTGAATGACCAGTCTTGAAACCTGACTGGTTTGGATCAAGAAGGTCATTCTGAGAGAGATAGCAAGAGAGTTGGCTAAAGACGGCACGCTCAAGAGTTTTGGAGAGAAAAGAAAGAAGGGATACTGGAAAAGAAAGAAGATGTTTACAATCAATGTTGTTTAGATAATACAATTGTTTAATTGAAACTTAAATAAACAATTCCCAGAATCAAATATAGGCTGCAAATATAGGATATACAGAAGATAGACCTATTCGGTAAAAGACCAAGTCCATATATATATCAAATAAGCAAAGAGAAATGACAGTCCATCGTTACTTTAAGACATGAAGGTCAGTCAATCCAGAAAATGTCAAGAACTCAAGAAGTTTCTTCAGGTGCAGTCGCAAAAACCATCAAGAGCTATGATGAAACTGGCTCTCATGAGGACCGCCACAGGAATTGAAGACCCAGAGTTACCTCTGCTGCAGAGGATAAGTCCATTAGCGTTACCAGCCTCAGAAATTGCAGCCCAAATAAATGCTTCACAGAGTTCAAGTTACAGACACATCTCAACATCAACTGTGTGAATCAGGCCTTCATGGTCAGATTGCTGCAAAGAAACCACTACTAAAGGACACCAATAATAAGAAGAGACTTGCTTGGGCCAAGAAACACGAGCAATGGAAATTTGTCCTTTGGTCTGGAGTCCAAATGTGAGATTTTTGGTTCCAACCGCCGTGTCTTTGTGAGACGTGGTGTGGGTGAACGGATGATCTCCGCTTGTGTATTTCCCACCGTAAAGCATGAAGGAGGAGGTGTTATGGTGTGGGGGTGCTTTGCTGGTGACACTGTCTGTAATTTATTTAGAATTCAAGACACACTTAACCAGCATGGCTACCACAGCATTCTGCAGCGATATGCCATCCCATCTGGTTTGGGCTTAGTGGGACTATCATTTGTTTTTCAACAGGACAATGACCCAACACACCTCCAGGCTGTGGAAGGGCTATTTTACCAAGAAGGAGAGTGATGGAGTGCTGCATCAGATGACCTGGCCTCCACAATCCCCCGACCTCAACCTAATTGAGATGGTTTGGGATGAGTCGGACGGCAGAGTGAAGGAAAAGCAGCCAACAAGTGCTCAGCATATGTGGGAACTCATTCAAGACTGTTGGAAAAGCATTCCAGGTGAAGCTGGTTGAGAGAATGCCAAGAGTGTGCAAAATATATTTTGATTTGTTTAACACTTATTTGGTTACTACATGATTCTATATGTGTTCTTTCATAGTTTTGATGTCTTCACTATTATTCTACAATGTAGAAAATAGTAAAAATAAAGAAAAACACTTGAATGAGTAGGTGTTCTAAAACTTTTGACCGGTAGTGTATGTCAATCTATTATAATCCACATAATTATCAAAACAACCTTATAATAGTTAATGATTTATATACTATATATCCAATCGAAAGAAGCATAAACAGTATTTGTTCATCAACATCTTTCTGTTTGCATTAATAAAATAATGATAAAAAAGACTAGATGGAGTACATGTGCTCAAAGATGCCCTTTGGTGGTTCAAATTAGCATTAACGGCAAGCACTGCGACTCACCGAAGCGTACCACAGCATACCGCACGCTATATGCAGTATGACGCAACTTTTAAATGAGGAACCACTGTACACATCATGGCAGTTTTATTTCCCAGGTTAACTCTCTCCATATGGCTCAGTCAGATAGTGAGTGTTGCTCTGTACTTGTTACTATACTAGGGTCTTCACACCGCGGCTGCACTGGGATATACTCCCTCCCACAACAACACAACCAGAGGAGGAGGGAGAGAAGCCTTGACAATCATAAGGCACCCAGAATCCAAGTATACAAGAGATGGGATTTTGACTCACTAGTCCATGCCTTTCTGTTGCTGCCATTTCAACTATATTGCCCTCCTCTCTCGTAGGAGGATACTTTATCCATCATGCGCACCAGAGTGTTAAATTATTGTAAGTCTGAGCATTTTACTGAGAGCAGTGGGGAGAGAGCAGAGCAGTGGGGAGGAAAATTTGATAATTTCCCATTTTATCATGCTTGCAGATCATTTCTGCCATGTCCTATGAGTCAAAACAGTCGTTTGAGGGAAATTCGCCAGAGACAGAGAGATATCTTCTCCAGCTGCCACACCCCGGGCCAGCAGCATCAGTGCTCTTTCAGTACCAGCTCTGTCACTCAGTAGAAGAGAGGGTCTATTCTGCTTTGCTCCTAATCTGATTCTGAACATGTGAACTCTTCCTGGAGATGCACAGACACAGGTAAAAGCCCCATTGGGGTTAAAGTGGTGCAGCAAAGTGCTTCAACCCCATTACTGTGCAATGAGCTTAGGGCTGTGGTGGCATCATGGCACCACATGTAGCCTAAATTGACCAGTGGGAAAACAAATGGGGGAAAGCCTGGCAGACAGATACAAAGGCCTCCCTGTTCACCCAGTGGACTTCTACCTGATCTCAGATAGAGACTCAGCAGTGTATTCATACTTTACCAGGACACTAAGGACAGCCAGCCATTGGAGAGCCATAGCTGCTGTTATAACTATGTTCTGTGTGGGCGGCTGGACGTGGTGCTGCTGGGATCTGGGTCTATCTGCAGCAGAGCTGTAGTACCTGCCAGGAACCAGTGCCAATGTTTGCCCGTCGCCCCCATGATGCTCATCATGTTCACTGGAAGGAGGCCCAGACTGGGGGACTAAAAAAGGAACACATAATATTGCTGGCGGTGCTGTTAACATGCTGTTGAAAAGGGGAAAGGAAGATGCTATCTACAGTCACTGGAGAATATATTTTAGGTTAGATCCCATTTTCAACTAAATGATTAGAAACAGTACCATATGACGTAACATAATGACATGTGTGACAGAACATAGTGTGACAGCTGATCTACAAAGCAGCGGTGTAGTGATTGATTCTGTGCTGTCTCATCTGGTGCCTCCGTGATCAGCACTAGCTGGCTGGCTGGGACGTGTGTGTTAGAGAGGGGATGTTGGTCACACAGACTAATAGTATGCAGTCACAGAGGATGCTGCTTGTCCTAGTGATGACATGGAGATTGCTTGGAGCCTTGGACAGAGATCTTATGAGATTCATTTGAATACATGTATCAGAAGACATGCATAGTCACTTGAATAAATATAATTTAAATCCCCATTTCCACAAACACAGGATGGTGCCCATGCTAGAACAATCTCAGTATACTTTAACTAACTGCATGGTTTGCAAATCATGGTTCATAGTAATGGCACAAAGTACTGCAATTTGCTGAGGGCTTTATGTATGCTGCCCTCTATGTTATCTAAGCTGAGGCTATAGGCTGAACTCCTCATGATTATCAACACATGACATGGTTATTTCTCACCCCTGAGATGGTGAGGTCCTCAGAGGCAGACTACTTAATATCAGTATCATAATGGTATGGACCTTTACACTTTCAGCATTTCAAAAGAATGGCTACTTATAGACGGGTAGGTTGTTTAGCAACAAAACCGCTGTGTACGCAACTATGGGGCAAAACAGACAGGGTTGGCTTAGATTGTTGACAACATGTAAACTATATTTGGTCTCCAATGTTTATTGAAAACATAAATAAATGTGCACAATGAGCAAATACATCGTTACAGTTGTTGGTTAGATAGCTAGCGAATTTTTGCCATATTAGCATAGACGTGGCATCAGTCAAAACACCTCAAAACTAGATATGGTATCAAGAACAAGATTCAAGTAACTGAAACGAGCCAACTACGATTCCCCACATGGCAGCTTCTTGTCATTGTTGCTAGCTATCTGGCCATCCAGAATCACAACAACACACAGACTTCTGCCCCATTGAAGCATGCGCATCATTTTTGTGACGTTGTCAGCTAACCCATCTATTGCAAAAAGTGTGAATTATTTTGTCTCTAGTCTCTATCTTTGATGAGCCTTTAGGTATCTTTCCTTGACCCAAGTAGTACAGAAATTCAAGCCCCCCTTAAGCGGTAATCATAATTTTTAGGCAGACTTAAGAAATCTCCTGCTAAACCGCTCAGACTAAAGAAAGGCTCCTCCCTCTCTTTAATGGTGCCTTTTCCTCATTTTACATTTGAGTCATTTAGCAGACGCTCTTATCCAGAGCGACTTACAGTTAGTGAGTGCATACATTTTTCCTCCTCAGGTCTAATAACCAGTGTGGGATTGTGATACACTTTTCATCCGGCACACTTTTCTCTCTCCACTGGTATGAGTAGCAAAAGCAGAAAAGGAGGAGGTTTGTGCAATTGACCAAGGAATAGGATATCGATCTTATGAACAACTCTTTCGGCCCTCTGTGACTGTGTGTTCTAAAAACCATTCGTACTGTTTTGCAGAGCGGAGAGCAGACAGTGTAAAGTTACTAGCGTCACACTCTCCAACCAAGCGAAACAGGCAGCCAGTCTGACTCTGAACTGGGTTGTTCGTAACTGGAGTGCAGAGTATTACACAGAGGTCGCTGTTCAGAGTAGAGGCAAGAGAGGGAAAGAGGTGAATAACTCTCAAAGATGACGGGGAACAAACATTTGGAATGATTGGTGGGCTTGGAGTGGGAGCAAGCACAATATTACTACACTGATGGCTGAGGAAGTCTATCACTCTTTTAAAAAAGAAGAAGAGAAAAGGCCAAGGACTTGATGATGATGGGACCCATTTGCTTGGAATAAGTCCCAAAGGGAGCTGATGTACACTATTGCCATATGCTGCATTATTAAAGAGTTAAATGCTGAAGACACATTTCTGTTGAATGCATTCAGTTGTGCAACTGACTAAGTATCCCCCTTTTCCTTTCCTTTCCCTTAGGTGTCCATTAAGACTAATTCAGAGTGTTGTTTACCACTTCTTCCCATTAAAGGCAGAACACTGAGAGGAAGGAAAACACAGTCCTCAAGGTTTAGTCGACAACCATAAAATAAATGGACTTACAACTCAATGAACATGGTAGATGATCATAAAATGGTAGTCTCAAGACAAAACTTGTGTAACCAGGAATCTTAAGGATGACTACATGTGGATACCATTCGATGCGGTAGTCAAGCGATAAATAGAGTAAAATAGAAACTATGTTCAAGGGATCATGATTTAGTCTAAGTATTAGAGTTTTCCATTTAGCTAACTGCATAAATTACTTAATGAATCCTGTCGCTTCACATTATGCCGGGTTCTCTCTTTTGCACAGGGTTGAAATGTCATGGTATTTATACAGTGCCTCTTTTGTTATATTCAATCTTGCCCCTCTCTCTGTGTCTGACAGCTTCGCTATTCAAGAGGGGAGGAAAATCCTGCCTAATTCCAATGACATTGACAAATCACAGTAAAACCTGGTGAAAATGTCATTCATATTCCAATGTGATTCATTCTTCCTGACTCCAATTTCTAAAATGTATGTTATTTGGGTTGCCTGTTGTTCTCCGCCAAGCCAGCAATCCTTATCTAGGCAGGATAAGTGCCACTCGGAGTGACAGCAAACCATAGCATGCTGATGGTGCTGGGGCTTTGTGTAAGCCGGGGGTAAACTTAATGGATTCTGTAATAAACCTTGAATCAATCCTTCCTCAATTGTTAATCTATTGAGCCTGTCATAAATAAAACATAATGGAAGGAAACATATTATATTATGGCCCTGTAATGCCAATGGTTGTGGAGTGTAATTCCAAGGATAGGCAAGATTAAACATCGCATACTAGCTGGTACTCCTGCTGTCTTTGTATTGTTGGAAGGGGAGTCTTGTTCTCTCTCTCTCTCTCTCTCTCTCTCTCGCTCTCTCTCTCTCTCTCTCTCCCGCCTCGATCTGAGAATGTCTAAGATAATCCTTAGCACAGCGTGCTATGCTTGGAGATCATCTCTCTCACTCTCTGTTATGGTGCAGGATTGTATTTCTGCACCACTGCTAAAGCTTGAGGACTCTAGAATCACAGAGACAGTGAGATAAAATAATGAGCTGCCAACAGCAGAAAACCCATATAATATGTTAAACACTCCATGGATGGAACTAGGCCAAATGTACAGTATCAGAACTGTGTGCTATATACAGTACATTATCAGAGCCCTCAAATGTATGATAACATCCAAACAACCTCCATTAAAATCAACACCTATAGTGCTGAACAAACACCCCTTGTTATAATATACAGAATGTACTGTATAGCGGTAGAGTTAGACAATCAAATTCATGGTAGAGGTGGGAAGAAACCCTCCAATATCTAATCTGTGAGAAAAAGCTATCCTGTCAATAGAGCTTTTCAGTTCTCAGCTAAAATTATTAATATTATTGATTGGTGTAGTTTCAGATGTTGTTCTTCTCAAGGACTCCCTGGCCTGCCGTTTCTGCTTTCAGGGCTGAAGTTCTATCTGCCTCTCATGAACAATTTAATGCACCACCGCAAAGTGCATCTTGTCAAGATGTTCGACACGTCCTTCAATCTCAATGTCTTTCAGCTTTCTTCCCTCACACCCCTGTGACCATTCTGGTCTCTTAATACTAAATTACACAGTTTGTTTCTGGGCTATAAAATCTAAATAATTTAATCAGGAGAGAGATACAGTAGAGAAACTTAATTTGTCTTCGACCACTTAACCTCATTGACATTTTAAAACATAGCCTGAACAGACTTTGACAGACCTACCTAGAACTTAGTAGAGCAGTAGTGTGTTAATGTTTCTATCAGATATCCTCTTCCATGACATGTTCTTATTATTGAGGGAGTGTCAGGTCACAACCTATATACTGTACTTCCACGGCAGCCTAGAGGCTTCACCACCGGGGTATAGAGAGCCTGCCTCCTGCAAAGTCAATGAAACCTGACTCTGCAATTACAAGCCGCTGGAGTGGAACACGGCTAATTGTGAGTAACGGACGTCTGGCACCTTGACCCCATGAAGCCAGTTCAATCAGCCGCTAGGTGCTAACGCTAGCCCACGCCATGCAGCCAGGGGGGGTGAGCTGAGCTATGAGCTGTGGGCATCAGCACAATCACAGCACTGTGTATGCAGGGCTGGTCCAGTCAGCAGCGCTCAACCCTGACCATGTAATGGGCTGTCCTTCAAAGAAGAAATGTCCCGTGGGTGTGCCTCTCTTCTCCCCCTTTCTCTCCTCTACTCTCCCTCTCCTCTCTCTTTCCCTCCTCTCCTCTCTCCCATCCTCTCCCTCTCTACCATGCCAACCTCAGAGCTAATCGGAGTGCCAGTCAGGGACGGACAAGGATCCTCGCTGGATCCAACACAGCCTTCCTAATCCATCATGCAGGGAGAGGAGAGGAGGAGAGATGAGGAGAGCCCTTTACTCTATTCACTTGACTCATCACGCTCTCAGGGTCTCGGGCTATATCCCAAATGACACCCTATTTCCTTTTATAGTGCACTACTTTTGACCAGGGCCTATAGGGATCTGGTCTGGTATACTGGAGCTGTTGTCTTGATGGTCGGTAGCCCTGAAATTAAAACGAGTCACAGAAATCAAGCAGTAATGGAAAATGACTGTCAGGAATAACCAGTGACTGACTGTGATTGTAGGGTGTCTGTTGGACTTTGTGGATATTGATGATGATGATGATGATGATGATGATGACTCCCAATACGGTTGGAACTCAGATATGATCTCAGAATTGTCTGCATTTGCTCTTGACTGTGTGGTTTGGTAGATCAGTTCAATAGCTTGTTTGCTTTACTGCAGAATAGCATAGCATCTCTTTTCAAATGCTGACTTTAACCTCAATGGAACCATTACATATCTGCATTTAGTATAGGCTACTTGGTCTACTCATACCTGCTTGTATTTACATCACATATTCACTCTCTATATCAAGGACAGTTGTCTACACACTCAGTGAGCTACAAATAATGACTGTATTGCCAATACAATTGACCAGATACTTATTTTAAAGGCAGAGAAACAACCTAGTCCATGTATTTGTTCTCAATAGTCTCTGTCTTGACAGCTGCATTAATGATTCAAGTTTTTAGAGGTATTTTATGAAATACCTTACCTGCGTTGTTGTTTAATGTTAGATTTGAAAAAATATAAGGGGAGCCATGTTAAGGGTTGAATTCATCTTAATGACCCAGGATTTGTATCTATTCCACAACAAAGGACACATCTAACAAGCTCAAAACTATATCATACAATGGTCTAGTTTTGTCATATTCATGTAATTAATGAAATCCTAGTGTCACTGTAACTGATGGATCTTCTATCCTCTATCTCCTAAGTACTACTTTGGGTCTTAGTTGTTAGATTATACTAATGGCATTTGCCATACTTAAATCCATGTCATTTATGGATAGAAGTGGAATCAATTCATCCATTTATTCAATTGTGTGTGTGCACTTCCCTGTTTTATTCAGTGTAATTGGATGGGTAATTAAAGTGTAAAAGCAGCAGCATCTAACTGTAAATCCTGCTATTCACACACACACACACACACACACACACACACACACACACACACACACACACACACACACACACACACACACACACACACACACACACACACACACACACACACACACACACACACACACACACACACCAGGGTTTAAATACACAATCCTATTACTGGTGGCTGGAGCAGAATGAGGTCCATTTAGGAAATTAAAGACTAATTATTGAATTGCCTAATGTCCTCTCTCATTGTACTCTGAGTGTACAAAACATTAAGAACACCATGACATAGACTGACCAGGTGAATCCAGGTGAAAACTATGATCCTTTATTGATGCCACCTGTTAAATCCACTTCAATCAGTGTAGATGAAGGGGAGGAGACAGGTTAAAGAAGGATTTTTAAGCCTTGAGACAATTGAGACATGGATTGTGTATGTGTGCCATTCAGAGGGTGAATGGGCAAGACAAAATATTTAAGTGCCTTTGAATGGGGTATGGTAGTAGGTGCCAGGCGCACCGGTTTGTGTCAAGAACTGCAACGCTGCTGGGTTTTTTGTGCTCAACAGTTTCCTGTGTGTATCAAGAATGGTCCACCACCCAAAGGACATCCAGCCAACTTGACAAAACTGTGGAAAGCATTGGAGTCAACAATGGCCAGCATCACTGTGGAATGCTTTCGACATCATGTACAGTCTATGCCCCGAGTAATTGAGGCTGTTCTGATTAGGAAGGTGTTCTTAATGTTTTGTACACTCAGTGTATGTGCCCCCTTTTAGTGATTGTTTGACAGCAATTATGTGGGAACGAGCAAGTTGCTTCTTTTGACATTTACAAAATGACATTTTAGATTGTGAGACAGCTTTATTCACTCATGTTTATTGGAACATTTATTGATGTTGTTAATAATGTGTAATGCACATGTTGGATGCAGTTTATTAATCGTTTTAATGTGTAAGATATTAATAATGAACCTTCTAAAAATGTCTGGGGTCTGCTAAACTGAAGGGAGTGAATTTAGTATTTAAATATTTGATTGGTCAAACACAAATCAGTAGGAAAATCCTGCAAACGCAGCATACATGATGATGCCAACATAGTGATAACAACAGTTATACGACTATGGTTAACACTAACCATGGACGGCATCTCCTCCCATTCCTTGTAGTAAAGTGTCCATACTGCAGTATGTTTTGCTGCAGAGCCGTTGCCTCTCCATTCTGACAGTGAGGTTGTCTATTGTAGGTGGACAGAATGCGTTGTGTTATTACCATTCTGACAGTGAGGTTGTCTATTGTAGGTGGACAGAATGCGTTGTGTTATTACCATTCTGACAGTGAGGTTGTCTATTGTAGGTGGACAGAATGCGTTGTGTTATTACCATTCTGACAGTGAGGTTGTCTATTGTAGGTGGACAGAATGCGTTGTGTTATTACCATTCTGACAGTGAGGTTGTCTATTGTAGGTGGACAGAATGCGTTGTGTTATTACCATTCTGACACTGAGGTTGTCTAGGTGGACAGAATGCGTTGTGTTATTACCATTCTGACAGTGAGGTTGTCTATTGTAGGTGGACAGACCCTCATTGGAAACACAGGCAGCAGACTGCTCTGGGCTCCTGAGACTATGGAACTGGGGTTTAACCCATATAAACTGTCCATACTGAGAGTTGCTTTAGACAGCTTTAGAGGGGCCACAGCAGGAGATGGTCTGTGTCCCAAATGGCATCCTATTCCCTTTATAGTGCACTACAAAGTTGACGTAGACAATACGTTTTAAGTGCACTTTCACATTCGATTTTTCTAACATAAATCATTAGGGTTCTGGTCTAAAGTAGTGTACTATAAAGGGACTAGGGTGCCATGTGGGACGTAGCTATGGCTTGTTCTCCATATTGCTTGACCTTTAAAGGATTGGTAAATTGAGGTCAGCTTCTGTTATGCTTTAATTATAAACTGACCTGAGATAAATATATAGAAGGATTTAGGCTACCACCCATCCAATCGCATTGTTGTCCAGGGCACTGAGAATTGACACAGTTCAGGTGGAATCAATTTACAAAGAAATGAAATGGAATGAAATCCTGCCATGCAAGGATCCCCCTTCAACCCCCCAGCAAATGCATCAATAGCTTTGTTCACATGTTCAATATTTTATGATGGGTGCGGTATGAAGCCAGAATACTCAGTACAGAATGTTTCTGTTTTATATTAACCACGCTGTACCCTTACCAAAACAAATGTTGCCGGTCAGAGTAAATCCATAAAAAAACAAAAATACACCGGCTCAATCATTCAATAAACAGTACAATATTGGATTTACAGTAATAACATACAGCAATTATTTTTTACATTTACCTCATTTAGCAGATGCTCTTATCCAGAGCGACTTACAAATTGGTGCATTCAACTTATGATAGCCAGTGGGACAATGGGGGGTGTGTGTGTGGGGGGTAGAAGGATCACTTTTATACTATTCCAGGTATTCCTTAAAGAGGTATGGTTTCAAGTGTCTCCGGAAGGTGGTCAGTGACTCCGCTGTCCTAGCGTTGTGGGGGAGCTTGTTCCACCATTGGGGTGCCAGAGCAGCGAATAGCTTTGACTGGGCTGAGCGGGAACTGTGCTTCCGTAGAGGTAGGGGGGCTAGCAGGCCAGAGGTGGATGAACGTAGTGCCCTCGTTTGGGTGTAGGGTCTGATCAGAGCCTGAAGGTAATGAGGTGCCGTTCCCCTCACAGCTCCGTAGGCAAGCACCATGGTCTTGTAGTAGATGCGAGCCTCAACTGGAAGCCAGTGGAGTGTGCGGAGGAGCGGGCTGACATGAGAGAACTTGGGAAGGTTGAACACCAGACGGGCTGCAGCGTTCTGGATAAGTTGTAGAGGTTTAATGGCACAGGCAGGGAGCCCAGCCAACAGCGAGTTGCAGTAATCCAGACAGGAGATGACAAGTGCCTGGATTAGGACCTGTGCCGCTTTCTGTGTAAGGTAGGGTTGTACTCTGTGAATGTTGTAGACCATGAACCTGCAGGATCGGGTCGCCGCTTTGATGTTAGCGGAGAACAACAGGGTGTTGTCCAGGGTCACGCCAAGGTTCTTTGCACTCTGGGAGGAGGACACAATGGAGTTGTCAACCGTGATGGCGAGATCATGGAGCGGGCAGTCCTTCCCCGGGAGGAAGAGCAGCTCCGTCTTGCCGAGGTTCAGCTTGAGGTGGTGATCCGTCATCCACACTGATATGTCTGCCAGACATGCAGAGATGCGATTCGCCACCTGGTTATCAGAAGGGGGAAAGGAGAAAATTAATTGTGTGTCGTCTGCGTAGCAATGATAGGAGAGACCATGTGAGGATATGACAGAGCCAAGTGACTTGATGTATAGAGAGAATAGGAGAGGGCCTAGAACTGAGCCCTGGGGGACACCAGTGGTGAGAGCATGTGGTGCGGAGACAGATTCTCGCCACGCCACCTGGTAGGAGCGACCTGTCAGGTAGGACGCAATCCAAGAGTGAGCAGCGCCGGAGATGCCCAACTCTGAGAGGGTGGAGAGGAGGATCTGATCGTTCACAGTATCAAAGGCAGCAGATAGGTCTAGAAGGATAAGAGCAGAGGAGAGAGAGTTAGCTTTAGCAGTGCGGAGAGCCTCCGTTACACAGAGAAGAGCAGTCTCAGTTGAATGACCAGTCTTGAAACCTGACTGGTTTGGATCAAGAAGGTCATTTTGAGAGAGATAGCAGGAGAGTTGGCTAGAGACGGCACCCTCAAGAGTTTTGGAGAGAAAAGAAAGAAGGGATACTGGTCTGTAGTTGTTGACATCGGAGGGATCGAGTGTAGGTTTTTTGAGGAGGGGTGCATCTCTCGCTCTCTTGAAGACGGAAGGGACATGGCCAGCGGTCAAGGATGAGTTGATGAGTGAGGTGAGGTAAGGGAGAAGGTCTCCGGAAATGGTCTGGAGAAGAGAGGAGGGGATAGGGTCAAGCGGGCAAGTCGCAAGATTTCATCTGGAGAGAGAGGGGAGAAAGAAGTCAAAGCATAGGGGAGGGCAGTGTGAGCAGGATCAGCGGTGTCATTTGACTTAATAAATGAGGATCGGATGTCGTCAACCTTCTTTTTTAAATGGTTGATGAAGTCATCCACAGAGAGGGAGGAGGGAGGAGGAGGAGGATTCAGCAGGGAGGAGAAGGTGACAAAGAGCTTCCTAGGGTTAGAGGCAGAGGCTTGAAATTTAGAGTGGTAGAAAGTGGCTTTAGCAGCAGAAACAGAGGAAGAGAATGTAGAGAGGAGGGAGTGAAAAGATGACAGGTCCGCAGGGAGTCTAGTTTTCCTCCATTTCCACTCGGCTGGCCGGAGCCCTGTTCTGTGAGCTCGCAATGAGTCGTCAAGCCACGGAGCAGGAGGGGAGGACCGAGCCGGCCGGGAGGATAGGGGACATAGAGAGTCAAAAGATGCAGAAAGGGAGGAGAGGAGGGTTGAGGAGGCAGAATCAGGAGATGGGAGGGAGAAGGATTTAGCAGAGGGAAGAGATGATAGGATGGAAGAGGAGAGAGTAGCGGGAGAGAGAGAGCGAAGGTTGCGACGGCACATTACCATCTGAGTAGGTGCAGAGTGAGTAGTGTTGGAGGAGAGCGAGAGAGAAAAGGATACAAAGTAGTGGTCGGAGACTTGGAGGGGAGTTGCAGTGAGATTAGTAGAAGAACAGCATCTAGTAAAGATGAGGTCAAGCGTATTGCCTGCCTTGTGGAGTGGAAATTATGATATAGTTCACAGAATCTGTTGTGATTTTTCCAGGTAGGATATATTTACCAGCGCACCATTTGACTAGATTGAGATTATTTGTGCTTGGAACACATCATGATGAACATGATTTTATACAATGCTCTCTCGTCGTTAATGGAATGATGATTCTCAACACATGGTGTAAAGCAACATGAGATGATAAGACAGATGCTCTTGGAATAATTAAAGAGAGCAGTCTGAAGGCTCATGATCGGGTTCCAATGCTCGCCACTGGGACCAAGTACAGTATTCATTTACATTCATATCATTCTGATAGTACTACTACATGTGGTCCTGCAAACACTGCTG
Organism: Coregonus clupeaformis; assembly: GCF_020615455.1. Classification (NCBI taxonomy): domain Eukaryota; kingdom Metazoa; phylum Chordata; class Actinopteri; order Salmoniformes; family Salmonidae; genus Coregonus; species Coregonus clupeaformis. The sequence continues at coordinate 15,328,179 of NC_059212.1, forward strand.
CTCGCCAGGTGTAGACGTTCTCATCTTGACTGAAGTGAGGATTTTCACAGACATGTAGCTGCATTTCTAATTATGTAACTGTATATAGGCTTGAAGGTACTAGGAGTATAGTTATAAATCTTCCAACCACGGTTCATTTGTAAGGTCAAGTCTCCGAAGTGAAAAGAGTGCTACAGTTATTATCTGTATTATTAGTGCTACAGTTATTAAATCTGTTGATGTGCCCTTGAGCAAGGAGGCTGACCCTGTACAAATTTCATTTCACTGCACGTATCTGATGACAAAACATATATATTTGTATCTTTTTGGGGGGAATGAGTGTGGTCAACGTGGGGGATAGCAACATCCTTTTTTTCCAGTTAACAGGTTAATTTAAGAGAGTGGCAGTCCTATTCAATTTCTCCTATCTATGTGAAGGGGAATGAATAGGCAGGTCTTAACGAAGGTCTTGTGGATGGTCTTCTCATTAACAATTGGAATACCACAGTACTAGCAGTAGGGCTGTGTCGGAAATGTCACCCTTTCCCTACATAGTGCACTAGTTTTGACCAAAGCCTGATCAAAAGCAGTGCACTATTTAGGGAATAGGGTGCCATTTGGGACACAGCTTAGGATTCAAAGTGCCAACAGTACTGTAGTTGATCCAGAGATATGCATGTCTCATGAGGAGCTACAGTGAGGGAAAAAAGTATTTGATCCCCTGCTGATTTTGTACGTTTGCCCATTGACAAATAAATTATCAGTCTATCATTTTAATGGTAGGTTTATTTGAACAGTGAGAGACAGAATAACAACAACAAAAATCCTGAAAAACGCATGTAAAAAATTTTATAAATTGATTTGCATTTTAATGAGGGAAATAAGTATTTGACCCCTCTGCAAAACATGACTTTGTACTTGGTGGCAAAACCTTTCTTGGCAATCACAGAGGGCAGACGTTTCTTGTAGTTGGCCACCAGGTTTGCACACATCTCAGGAGGGATTTTGTCCCACTCCTCTTTGCAGATCTTCTCCAAGTCATTAAGGTATCGAGGCTGATGTTTGGCAACTCGAACCTTCAGCTCCCTCCACAGATTTTCTATGGGATTAAGGTCTGGAGACTGGCTAGGCCACTCCAGGACCTTAATGTGCTTCTTCTTGAGCCACTCCTTTGTTGCCTTGGCCGTGTGTTTTGGGTCATTGTCATGCTGGAATACCCATCCACGACCCATTTTCAATGCCCTGGCTGAGGGAAGGAGGTTCTCACCCAAGATTTGACGGTACATGGCCCCGTCCATCGTCCCTTTGATGTGGTGAAGTTGTCCTGTCCCCTTAGCAGAGAAACACCCCCAAAGCATAATGTTTCCACCTTCATGTTTGACGTGGGGATGGTGTTCTTGGGGTCATAGGCAGCATTCCTCCTCCTCCAAACACGGCGAGTTAAGTTGATGCAAAAGAGCTCGATTTTGGTCTCATCTGACCACAACACTTTCACCCAGTTCTCCTCTGAATCATTCAGATGTTCACTGGCAAACTTCAGATGGGCATGTATATATGCTTTCTTGAGCAGGGGGACCTTGCGGGCGCTGCAGGATTTCAGTCCTTCACGGCGTAGTGTGTTACCAATTGTTTTCTTGGTGACTATGGTCCCAGTTGCCTTGAGATCATTGAAAAAATCCTCCCGTGTAGTTCTGGGCTGATTCCTCACCGTTCTCATGATCATTGCAACTCCACGAGGTGAGATCTTGCATGGAGCCCCAGGCTGAGGGAGATTGACAGTTATTTTGTGTTTCTTTCATTTGCGAATAATCGCACCAACTGTTGTCACCTTCTCACCAAGCTGCTTGGCGATGGTCTTGTAGCCCATTCCAGCCTTGTGTAGGTCTACAATCTTGTCCCTGACATCCTTGGAGAGCTCTTTGGTCTTGGCCATGGTGGAGAGTTTGGAACCTGATTGATTGATTGCTTCTGTGCACAGGTGTCTTTTATACAGGTAACAAGCTGAGATTAGGAGCACTCCCTTTAAGAGTGTGCTCCTAATCTCAGCTCGTTACCTGTATAAAAGACACCTGGGAGCCAAAAATCTTTCTAATTGAGAGGGGGTCAAATACTTATTTCCCTCATTAAAATGCAAATACATTTATAACATTTTTGACATGTGTTTTTCTGGATTTTTTTGTTGTTATTCTGTCTCTCACTGTTCAAATAAACCTACCATTAAAATTATAGACTGATAATTTCTTTGTCAGCAGGGGATCAAATACCTTTTATGCTCTAAAATGGAAATGGAAAAGATAGGGGCGAAATCCCTTTGCTGGGATCTTCGTCAAACAGAGACAGCAGAGAGATACTTGTATGTCATCAGATGGATAGATCTAGTCTACATGCTACAGTAAAACAAATGAGTTGTTTCCGGCTCAGGGGACATAGTTGATTGTGAACCCACCAGTCTTTTAACAGCAAGCCATCCATCCACCACAGAGAGAGGAGTCCATCACCTCTCATATCACCTCTCTCCACCTTCCATCCTGGAAGAGAAACAAATCATGTGTGGTTGGCCTAGCATCCTGTTTGGTTGGCCTAGCATCATGTTTGGTTGGTCTAGCATCATATTTGTTTGGTCTAGCATCATATTTGGTTGGCCTAGCCCTGCGTGAAGCCACACTGTGACTTATCATGTGATACGAGTCTGTGGCGTTGCAATGTTCTGTGAATCTGAGATGAAGGACTGAGGAAGGAACCCCTCTGATTATGTGAGTAGCATTACTGGTCCCTCTTCCCCTCTCTAGATGAGGGCATCGTTGCTGCCGTATTGGTAGAGATTAAGCCCTATCTATGCTTGTGTCCCTTGCATCCTCAGAGATATGATGCGTCCTAAATGGCACCCTATTTCCTTTATAGTGCACTACTTTTGACCAAGGCTCTGCATTATCGTCCGCCAGGCTATCTGACTGGCCACATTAGGGATTTACACACACTCCCCATGTGGCTGATCTTCCTCAGCTTCCTTCCATTTTCAAGTTAACAGAGAAAGTGTTCTTCTATGTAGACCATGGTACTGGCAAGGACATCTTCTTTATTAGACAGCATGCTCCGAGTCCTAATCTATTGTGTGGTCTGGTGCTGCATGCACATACATACACACACACGCACACACACACACACACACACATACACACATTTCCATAGCGTATACTTCACTCTGAGGTAATGGCGAGTGACGTTTATCTCCTAATGATACAGCGGTTTCCCCTCCACTCACCCCATACCCTGAGCCTGCCACCAGAGACGTCATGCCCATATGGGGCACAAGGGCTTTTACAAATTGTTGGTTTAAATATAATCTGACATCTTATGATAATATCATGATATTTTTGTATTAATTATGATCCCATGTAATGTGCTGTAATGTGGATGTAATATCCTAGGCATGTTAGTGCATTATATTGAGATGTGTGATTTACAACAGTCAGAATGACATCCTCATTAAAATGGCAATTGAACAGGTAAAGAGGTATGCTTAGATAACCTTTGCAGAAAAAAAGACATATTTTTACATAGAATTAGGCATTATGATTATGGCTCTAGATTGCAGGAAAAAGCTGTTTCAGGTGTTTGAAAAATGCAAAATTCTCCAACCCCCTCCATTCTCACGTACTTTGTGCCCTCTCTAAAATAATCGGTGTGTCACGAATTCAGCCGAGGTTGCCCCTCCTCCTTGCTCGGGCAGGTTTCTGCGTTTGTCGTCACCGGCTTACTAGCCACTACCGCTCCATTTATCATCACTCCATTTGTCTTGTCTTGTCAATCACACACACCTGGTACTCATTCCCTCATTAGTCTGTGTATAAGTGTTCCCTCTGCCCCCTTGTCTTTTGTGAGTGATTGTTCATTGTGAGAGTGAGTAGCTCGGTTGAACTCTTTCCTTGTATGTAGTCAAGGTGGATTTTTCCCTTGTGCTAGTTTCGTTTTGACGCTTGCTGCGCTTTATTCATGTACACTGAATAAATTCTGGATTTTGGTGTTTTACCTCCTGCGCCTGACTCCGTCATTCACACCTCATCACAGGGTGCATGACACCCTTGCCTACCGCTGTCTCAACAACATGTATTGTCCCTGTATGTATGGTGATGAATAAACAACAGCTTTAAAATCCCTAATACATCATAAAGGCACTATCTCTTTATGTAACATCAACCACATTTATTTAAAAATAGGTGATTTATGTTCTGTCGGCCCAGTAAAAGCCTTATCAGTATCCCACTGCACCAGTTCATAACTAAGAGTGTGTCCCAAATGGCAACATATTCCCTATATAGTGCACTACTTTTGACCAGAGACTTATGGGCCCTGGTCAAAAGTAGTGCACTTTGTAGGGAATAGGGTGCCATTTGGGACAGACCCCGAGTGGAAGCTATGGTGTATTAATCAAACTACAGCCGATGAGTTGGAGACTTCTCCATTTTGCTGATGTCTATTACAATATCAAACCAGGCCAGGTATAACTAACAGGTATAATTCTCTTTATCCTATAATGTTGTCAGTTGATCAACGAGGCCATGCAAAACAGCACCAATCCATGTTATGAGGCCTCTCTCTCTCTCTCTCTCTCTCTCTCTCTCTCTCTCTCTCTCTCTCTCTCTCTCTCTCTCTCTCTCTCTCTCTCTCTCTCTCTCTCTTTCTCTCTCTCTCTCTCTCTCTGCTGATGTGAACCACATGTAGGCTAGTGGTTTGTTTCATTCAATATCTCTTGTATACCAATACCACAGCAGAAAATAGATATTTCCAAATGTTTTGTGGCATGCTCGCATGAGATCCAGTTAGTTGCATGTGGAGAGTTGCCTTAAAAGTAAATGGGAGGATAAGCGGTCTTTGCATGCCATGTATGCTTGATGCATCCGGACAGAAACGAGAACATCGCAATCAAATTAGCAGGGTTTGTCGTGCATGCTTACACAGCAGAAGCCCCAAAGTTTTTTTATTTTCTTAGCAGCAATAACACCAACGAACGGGGGTATAACTCACAGTGACTGGGGGATTGGAGGAGCCTCCGTCAGTATTATTGCGAGGTAGCTTGTACCCCATTGCTCCTAATACAAAGTGATTTGAAGCCATCAACACTATGCGTGACTCAGCCAAGCATCACCCACCCAGAGACTCATCCACAGGCACCTGGCTCTGGCCCTGGCCCGGTTAACATGGAACATCCTCCTAATAATGCAACAAGGTAGAACGTCTTGGCTCAGCTTGTCAAACTGTTGGGAGTGGTGCAGTAGATTCTCTCTTTCCACCTCAGTGATCATTTGGCGCGTCTGACTCCTGTGACTCCTGCCTTCGTGAAGTGGCAGTTACCACCTGCTCCCCATGACCTGAGTGCTGCTTGTCTCAGTCTAATTCAGGGACATGTTGGCAGAAGCCATTTGAGGACCACACAGTGAGTGAAGGACAGTCCTGGTTGGCTGTCACTGCCTGGATGACTGATGATGCAATTAGTGCATTCATCTTAAGATAGATAGGCACAGTATGTCAAGCCATTTGATATTGACTTGCCCATACTACTTGCAGTCTCTCTACACTATATTCGACCAGCTATGCAGCCTATGCAGCAGCACAACATCAGAATAGAACATTCTGTCGGATCGATGTGTGTACATGTACTGTAAGCCTCAGTGGCCATGAGATAATTGCATGCTTGTCCATGTCTTGTGTCTCGCAGAGTATTTTATGGCCTGTTTTGTCATGTTCCTCCAGTGTGATGTAAAGCTATTGATGAGACAAAGAGAACCTCCAATTGAATCCTCCGGAGTGCCTAGCCTTTATTATGACGAGAATCGTCTTTGCTTCGATAGCCCTGATTCATTACTGTAAATGAGTTAGCCTGGCCCTTCGCCAGCCAGCACCACTCCCTTGAAAGAGCCTTTCATAAAGCCAATGCTATGGTGGAATATGGTTATTATGAAAGCAACCGCTAATGGGGCTTTGATGAGCGTGCTTGAATTCCAGATGTTGATGTGAAGAGGAGATCACGCCCCCAAATCAAAGATACTGTAGTTTACAAAAACAACATCAGCAGGTTGTTAGAACTTGAACAGTGTATCATCTTAAAACAGAGTGCATATTTGAGTTTTATCTGATAGTCTCATGCTTTACCTTATTATGCCACTTGTTCCCTTACACAAACGTACATACACACACACACACACTCTCTCACACACACACACACACACACACACACACACACACACACAAACACACGGTCGGTAGGTGACGGCCCTCAATCTAATTTAGCTCTCACTGGTGACCTCCCTCACCCTGCATTGATAGCAGCAATGGGTGATAGGGTCAGTCTGCTAGGGACTGATAAACTCAGTGCACAGCGGCAGTCCGTCCGACAACGCTGAATGCAATCACTCAGAATGAGCCAGGCATCGCTGGGTCTGAGTGTTGGACCTAATCTGTCTCCATAGCAACTGTCCAGGTACGTCTGACTGTGACTGCAGTCGGTCAGCCAGCTGGGAGAGTTGAAGGGAGACAGCGTCAGCGTGGTAACACAGTGCCGTTACAGAGGGAGAGCCCTGATGAGTTATCTTGGTGATTATCATATAAAGATAATGGTGTTAATTGCCTCTCACAGGGCATGTATATGGAGATTGGCAGAGCTGTGAGAACACCACTGAGCTGCCAGAGAGAAGAGCCACCAGGGCTGAGAGTGGCAGGACAGGACAATACTGTAAGATGGAGGGGAAAGTAACCTCTCTGTCTCCTCCTGTTCTTGGAAGTTGTGGAATTTCTACAGATGGATTGTGTATCAGGTATGGGCTGAAGGTAATGGTGGATTGGACAGTACCATCTGCCCCAACATCAGTCATTTTAGGTGTACTATGGTTTGAATTTTGGAATTATAAAAAAAAATCCATTATTTTCTAGCTCATCTTGTTCTGTCAATGGTTAAGGAATCCACTCACCTTTAGGCTACAACCTGTCTCTTTTCATCCTAGGAAGGTTACTTTTTGTAGATTGACAATACAGACAGATCTATGTCTGCTGGTGAAGTTTAAACACAATAATTAACATGAAAACCTTTTCCAGCCTGAAGCTGCATCTGAAGCTGAAATGCATGAAATATTGAACAATTAATATTTCAGAATTACCCAGAAAGTGTGTGAGATTGATGAGATTGCTTAATTAGCAGGTGATGAGATTGCTTAATTAGCAGGTCCCATTCAGATTCTCTAACCATCTATTTGAAACCCATGTCTCCTGATCCTATCATCCTAACACCAGCGCTCTTCTTCTGTGGTGGCAGAATGGTGGGTGTGCGGTCCTCGACATATCGTCCCTATTATAGATGTGAATGTTCCTCACAGCCCTGTGATATACAGCTCCATTTGGTAGCGATGCCTGATGTTTCAGGGGGAACATGTCTTATTAAAGCAATAAAAATGACTCCAATAATGTTTAATGAGCTCCCCAACTGGAGAAAAAAATGCAATTTGGCTTTTTAAAGATATATTACCTTATCTGTCTTTGTCTGTCGGATAAAGCCGCATTTTGAAGTCTCTAATGTTCTCTTTTTTGTGCCTTTGAAAATATTAAAATGAACGTAAGTATTGATTGGAACTAGAGGCTGCAAAAGAGAGACACTCTATCATCTTCTCTGCAGGAAGTGGGAGGATAAACTTTTTAATGACGTACAGTAAGTTTTTCCGATAAGAAGAAAATAAGTTTCATGTATTGTACAGCTCTTAGCTACAGTAAATCTAAAAAAAGATTTGCATGAAGCCAATATAGGTTGAAATCTTGTTAAAATAAAAAATAAATAAAACATCTGGTGTCATAAAGGTGTGTCTGTTGACCTTGTTGGTCTCGTTTTACTGATAACTGTCATCAGTGATATGTTTGTACCAAGTTAATGTGCTTACAAAACCCCATGTCTCCTCAAATATAGTTCATGTTTGGAATGCCAGTGCCAGTGGATTTGTAACAATAGAGTTTACCTGAGGATTATTTGGTTGAATCTCAAGTATTATAGGATTACAAGGGATTATGTGTTGAACTAGATTATGAGTTCAAATGTTAAAACTGATACGGTACTTGACCTGAGACACTCTGATTGGGATCTGTAATCAAAATAAGCGAAGCATGTTGTGATGCGTCATTTTTCTTTACATAACATTGTTTATTTTTAGTTGCCAGACAACTACTGAAGGCCATTCTTCCTGTGGAGTTATTTACAACATGGACCTCTGTCTATACTGTCCCTATGCACAACATGGTCTGACAGGAACATTCATCAACACAATAAATTGAGGCTTGCAAATACACCCTTCAGAACCCGTTATGAACTATGGCAAAATTTTACTGAATTCACTTAAATCTGAGCGTCCATCAGTTTCTGACCAGTTTTTTTTTCTACGTTATCTTGCAGCTTGGTGAGGAAACCTTCAACAGAGCCAAGCTCCTGAACGTGGGCTACACTGAGGCCCTGAAGGATGCAGAGTATGACTGCTTCATCTTCAGCGATGTGGACCTCATCCCTATGGACGACCGTAACCTCTACCACTGTTACGACCAACCACGACACTTTGCCATCGCTATGGACAAGTTTGGCTTCAGGTAGATCAATTGTATTATGTACTCTCACTCTCATGTACAGTGCCTTCGGAAAGTATTCAGACCCCTTGACTTTTTCCACATTTTGTTATGTTACAGCTGTATTCCAAAATTTATTTTTCATCATCAATTAATGACAAAGCAAAAACTGGTTATTAGACATTTTTGCAAATGTATTACAAATAAAAAACGGAAATATCAAATTTACATAAGTATTCAGACCCTTTACTCAGTACTTTGTTGAAGCACCTTTGCCAGCGATTACAGCATCGAGTCTTCTTGGGTATGACGCTACAAGCTTGGCACACCTGTACTTGGGGAGTTTCTCCCATTCTTCTCTGCAGGTCTGCTCTGTCAGGTTTTACTGAGAAGTGGCTTCCATCTGGCCACTCTACCATAAAGGCCTGATTGGTGGAGTGCTGCAGAGATGGTTGTCCTTCTGGAAGGTTCTCCCATCTCCACAGAGGAACTCTGGAGCTCTGTCAGAGTGACCATCGGGTTCTTGGTCACCTCCCTGACCAAGGCCCTTCTCCCCCGATTGCTCAGTTTGGAACCACCAACTTTCAAATTTCTTGAAATTTTGTGTATTGACTGACCTTCATGTCTTAAAGCAATGATGGACTGTCGTTTCTCTTTGCTTATTTGAGCTGTTCTTGCCATAATATGGACTTGGTCTTTTACCAAATAGGGCTATCTTCTGTATACCCCCCCCCCCCCATACATTGTCACAACACAACTGATTGGCTCAAACGCATTAATAAGGAAAGAAAGGCACACCTGTTAATTGAAATGCATTCCAGGTGATTACCTCATGAAGTTGGTTGAGAGAATGCCAAGAGTGTGCAAAGTTGTTATCAAGGCAAAGGGTGGCTACTTTGAAGAATCTCAATTATAAAATATATTGGTTACTACATGTGTTATTTCATAGTTTTGATGTTGTCACTATTATTCTACAATGTAGAAAATAGTTTAAAAAAAGAAAAACCCTGGAATGAGTAGGTGTGTCCAAACTTTGGACAGGTACTATATATATATATAATTTTTAAATGCCAGGATCTGGAGTGAAAGTCAAATCTGACAACTGCCTCAATGCTTTGACAGTTATTTTCCTCTTGCAGGCTTCCTTACGCGGGGTACTTTGGCGGGGTTTCTGGGCTGAGCAAAAAACAGTTTCTCAAGATCAATGGCTTCCCCAACGAGTACTGGGGCTGGGGAGGAGAGGATGACGATATCTATAACAGGTAAGGCTGCATGGCAGAAATATTCCAAAAAACACCCATCAATCCCAGCACCATACCAGAAAATGAATGGTGCAGTCATTTTATTTGACATTTAGTTTAGAGCTGATACAGTAATTTGCATATTGGGTAGAATAACTCTCAGACCAATGTCCTTGCTACAGTATCACTAATCGCTACTTTAACAGCTGTACTTTAACAGTTTTGAATTATTTAATGCTGATAACATTCTAAAGGCACAGATAAGGTATTAAAAGAGTGAAGTAGGCATAGCTACATGTCTTGTTAAACGCAAAATGTATGCCTGGCCTTTACTTTATCATTGAAATACTTATTTCTTGAATGTCCAGATAGAATGTCATTGTTCTTCCCGACCACATTCTGTCACAATGCTGCTAGCTCACAGACGGTCCTGATTTCAAAGTGTACGTTTGTGTCAAACAGCAGAGGACACAGAGCAGCAGTTACTAATTTCACTGACATTTGTTTAGAGTAGAATAGATCGCTCTTTCTTGTCGTCTACCACCTTCCCTCTAGCTCAGGTGATACAGTGAGGGAAAAAAGTATTTGATCCCCTACTGATTTTGTACGTTTGCCCACTGACAAAGACATGATCAGTCTATAATTTTAATGGTAGGTTTATTTGAACAGTGAGAGACAGAATAACAACAAAAAAATCCAGAAAAACGCATGTCAAAAATGTTATGAATTGATTTGCATTTTAATGAGGGAAATAAGTATTTGACCCCTCTGCAAAACATGACTTAGTACTTGGTGGCAAACCCTTGTTGGCAATCACAGAGGTCAGACGTTTCTTGTATCTGGCCACCAGGTTTGCACACATCTCAGGAGGGATTTTGTTCCACTCCTCTCTGCAGATCTTCTCCAAGTCATTAAGGTTTCGAGGCTGACGTTTGGCAACTCGAACCTTCAGCTCCCTCTTTAATGCCTTGGCCGTGTGTTTTGGGTCATTGTCATGCTGGAATACCCATCCACGACCCATTTTCAATGCCCTGGCTGAGGGAAGTAGGTTCTCACCCAAGATTTGACGGCACATGGCCCCGTCCATCGTCCCTTTGATGTGTTGAAGTTGTCCTGTCCCCTTAGCAGAAAAACACCCCCAAAGCATAATGTTTCCACCTCCATGTTTGACGGTGGGGATGGTGTTCTTGGGGTCATAGGCAGCATTCCTCCTCCTCCAAACACGGCGAGTTGAGTTGATGCCAAAGAGCTCGATTTTGGACTCATCTGACCACAACACTTTCACCCAGTTCTCCTCTGAATCATTCAGATGTTCATTGGCAAACTTCAGACGTGCATGTATATGTGCTTTCTTGAGCAGGGGGACCTTTGGGCGCTGCAGGATTTCAGTCCTTCACGGCGTAGTGTGTTACCAATTGTTTTCTTGGTGACTATGGTCCCAGCTGCCTTGAGATCATTGACAAGATCCTCCCGTGTAGTTCTGGGCTGATTCCTCACTGTTCTCATGATCATTGCAACTCCACGAGGTAAGATCTTGCATGGAGCCCCAGGCTGAGGGAGATTGACAGTTATTTTGTGTTTCTTCCATTTGCGAATAATCGCACCAACTGTTGTCACCTTCTCACCAAGCTGCTTGGCGATGGTCTTGTAGCCCATTCCAGCCTTGTGTAGGTCTACAATCTTGTCCCTGACATCCTTGGAGAGCTCTTTGGTCTTGGCCATGGTGGAGAGTTTGGAATCTGATTGATTGATTGCTTCTGTGGACAGGTGTCTTTTATACAGGTAACAAACTGAGATTAGGAGCACTCCCTTTAAGAGTGTGCTCCTAATCTCAGCTCGTTACCTGTATAAAATACACCTGGGAGCCAGAAATCTTTCTGATTGAGAGGGGGTCAAATACTTATTTCCCTCATTAAAATGCAAATAAATTTATAACATTTTTGACATGCATTTTTCTGGATTATTTTGTTGTTATTCTGTCACTCACTGTTCAAATAAACCTACCATTAAAATTATAGACTGATAATTTCTTTGTCAATGGGCAAATGTACAAAATCAGCATGGGATCAAATACTTTTTTCCCTTACTGAATGTGACTTCCAACATTCTATCTACGAACCCAACTCTCTGTTCCCAAAGTGTTAATAAAATAGAGCGTTTTGGATTGGCCCCATTCCGTGGGATGTGGGACGGTATTCTGGGGATTATTGCATCACAGAGGCTGGCAGGATGTGCATTAGCTTGTGTGTGTCTGCCCGAGCCCTCACGTCTAAAGAGAACACTTGATTGGAGGGATGTGGTTGGTGGGCTATGGGAACTTTAATAGCATGATAGTAGCTGCAATAGATTTGATCCATGAAAGCATCAAGATTTCCCCAGAGATGTTTCCTTCAACAGAGCTATTTTTGTTTCAGTGGATGATGTGGGATGCGCTGGGATATTATCCTCCTGCATGCTGCTGCTTGTACCAATACATGAGCGTGAAAAGCTAAATTCAACATTGTAGACACCAAAATAAGCATATAAAAAAGAGCATGAAGGTTCTCTTTCATTGAAATCCAGAACATTTTCAGGCCTCACTTTTTTTTTATACCCTTTTATATAAAGCAATTTGAAATGCCCTTGAATATACACTGGATGTCATGGCCAGGCAGAGAGGGACTGATGGTGATGGTGTTAGGCTAGCTTGCAGCAGAGTGAATAGACTCAGGCTACGTCCCAAATGGCACTCTATTCCCTATATAGTGTACTACCTTTGGCTCTGGTCAAAAGTAGTGCACTATATAGGGAATAGGGTACCATTTGAGATACAGCCCTAGACTGGGCTGTGACTGGGGTGATGCTGTAGGTCTCTCCCCTAGGCACCCGGCGAGATGGTAATGTGTGAGTGATGGGGCCTGGGCTGTTGCTGGTGTCTCTCTTTCTCTCCCCCTCTCTTACAGCCCCTGTGGGGATGGCTCCTTTCCCTGGGTCTAGCTGCTACAGTACATGGCATCCTAGCCCAAATTGGGGCCTGCAAACACAATCCCAGCTCGGGGGAGTCCATGTCCCTGCTCAGCGCTTTGAGGCCGTGCCCACAGTCTGTTAATCAGAGTTCCATGGGTGCCAGAGCGAAGGGATGTCAGTGACAGCACTCTTCCCTCTTTAAAATCACATCTTCTGTGTAGGCTAGCCTAAAAAAACACAAGAAAGAGGATTTCGACACCCACCACCTCAGATTGTTCTGAAATCGTTTTTGTAGTTAGTAACAGATACGATTAGCATTCCTGAAACATTATTTTGTTTAAATATAATTTGATCTCTGAGAAATTAAGCTAATTGATTGCACCCAAATTGGCCATTTTAATTGATAGGATTCAGATTATATTCAATAAATATAGTACCCAACATCCGATTTGGACTAAACTTCTTCCTACCAAAGAGTAAGACACAAAGGAATCCCAACAAAATGTAAAAAGCCACCCACGGAACCCCCACACCCTATGCCAATCCCACCCCAACAACCAGTATACAATATCAGTTCTCTATATTTGACAAGTAGTATGAAGCTGTGGCTTGTAGTATTGCTTCTCCATACTATGTAATGTAGATAACCCAGCCACAAAGACAGAACAGCTTTCCCAGTTTGACAACAGATGCCGCTCCGGCGGGAGAAATCAATAGGCAAATATCACAGCCCATCACAACACTGGTGGTTAAGTAATACTGTGAATCACTATCATTCCAATATTAGTGCCAGATATATCTGAAATTACAATGCAAAAATACAAAAATATGTGTAGCACCTTTAAATTCTCTGAGATCAAATTACATTTTAACAATATAATGTTTCATGAATGCTAATGTTACCTGTTTCTAACTACAGAAACGATTTCAGAACAATCTGAGATGATGGGTGTGAAATGACACGGAACGATTCCTATGACTTGTAGAGAAAGAGAGAGAGTGCTTCCTTTGTGACAGTAAGGTTCAGTGGATTCAGCCTAAAGCAGGGACTGCGCCTGCCTGGAGTGCACTATGTGTCACTGGCATACTGGCTCAAAATCCCACATAGTAATAATAGCTGATGCCTCACACACTCTGTGATGTAGCACAACAGATCTTCCAGAAATGAGGGAGGCTAACTCGGATTAGAGTGATTAAGGGGAGTAGTGTGTTACACACTGTAGTTCACAAGAGGACAGTCACCAAGAATCCAACCACAGTTATTCTTAGAGCAGTAAAGACAAAAAAAATGTTTTCATGAATCATGATGCACTCTGCTCTCTATGTTAAGACCTCAAAGTCTATTTTGTGATATTTTCATTTTATCATTTATTTACATCATATCTTGGTTAGACTGCATAGGCTATACTCTGCTGTAACTCCAGTGATAGCATAGCACAACTAGTGTTATGGCGCGGTAGTGCACTCAGAGACTGGTTGCCAGCAGGATAACAAAATATTGTGGGGAGTTCCTCGTTTATTGTAGTGCTTTTGGATCTGTGCCATGCTGTCAGAACCTGCTGGGGAAAATCCCTTATGATTTTCTTGGAGGGAATACCTCATGTTACAGACGGTGCCAACTTCTCCAACAATGATGACCCCCTTTTTTTAAATAATCATACGTCTTCAGAAAAATGCCTGGGTTGATTTACCCCCACTCAAATAAACAGTTAAAGGGGGAAATGTGGTTATTTTCCGGCATTTTTAATGGGCTGCCTTGGGGTTACCTCCTCCTGATGTCTGTCCATTATCCTTCTTTTGTTAGAAAATATCTAGTTAAAGAAATTATTTTGAAAGTACATTTAGACGACACTCTTATCCAGAGCGACTTACAGTTAGTGAGTGCATACATTATATATATATATATACTGGCCCCCCGTGGGAATCGAACCCACAACCCTGGCGTTGCAAACGCCATGCTCTACCAACTGAGCTACATCCCTGCCGGCCATTCCTTCACCTACCCTGGGCCAATTGTGCGCCGCCCCATGGGTCTCCCGGTCGCAGCCAGCTACGACAGAGCCTGGATTCAAACCAGGATCTCTAGTGGCACAGTTACACTGCGATGCAGTGCCTTAGACCACTGCGCCACTCGGGAGGTTCATTCAGACACTTCATTTAACTCTATGGTGGTCCTTAAGGGCCCAATATCCTCATCTTACTAAGTACCATAATATTGATTAACTCACACCTGGATTACCCAGGCAAGGCTAACCATTGATTGGGAGATAGAGCTGAGACTGAGCTCCGTCATCACTATACAGTTTCATTGAGTGAAGGAAGGAAGGGTAGACAGAAATAGCTGGAGGTGATGTTGGCAGTACTGGAGAAACAGATAGATGACACTATTTTCCCTGCTTCCTGTAGAGCCTATTCACCCTGAGACCACCAACCGGAATGGAAGGAAACTTAAAAAGCTCTGTCTCTATCACCCCTCCTGGGCATGTACGTACAACTGAAGAGCAGCAGATCCATCCAGTGTCTTGGATGGGCAACTCCTTGGCTGTCAGCATCTGTGCAGTGAAACACAGAGACCTGGAGGGACAGTTAGGGACATATTTACTTCTACTACAAGGTGACTAACTGTCAGAGCTCCGACTATCTCTGGTGACAGAGACAGACAGACAGACAGACAGACAGACAGACAGACAGACAGACAGACAGACAGACAGACAGACAGACAGACAGACAGACAGACAGACAGACAGACAGACAGACAGACAGACAGACAGACAGACAGACAGACATGGTCTGTCTGGTGGCAAGTGCTCTCCCTGGCCTAGACATACACCTGGCTGATACTGAGAAATATACAATCCCAAGTCATAGCCTATTTCATGGGCATAAGTGGTCCGTCCGTACATTCACTATCATAGGACTTTCCGTAACAAACATCAACAGTCCAGACACTATCTAGTCTACATTTCATAGTGCACAGTGTCACTCTGCTGTGTTCTGTCTTTAATAGAAGGAGGGAGATAGAGGAGAAAAATGCTAGCTTTGGCAGGACACTCATTTCTCGAATGCCCATGTGTGGCTATTTCTAATTAGAGGGAGACAGGAGGGAGTGGATAGAGAGTGGGCAGGCAGGCAGCAGAGATTGAACCACCGCAGTCAGCAAGACAGACAGAGCACTCACTCAATCCAACATGAACGATTTCAGCTTCGCTGCACTCATCTCCTCTTCTCTCCCCACTGGCTTCTTTCTCAGCAGCACTCCATTCATTTCGGTTCTGACAGAGTAAAATGAGGTAATGCCGCAGATTCCAATTCCCCTCGACTCCAAGAGTCTTAATGCATTTAAGAAAGACTTGCGAGAAATGAAAAAAAAGCTGGAGAAATTCTTCATTCATTCAATCAAAAGGGCACGCAAGGCCAAATTAGCTGTCTGGACAGCTGTATCAATATTACCACTCTGACTCAGGAAAACAATTATTTATTGTAAATTTTTTGTTGTAATATTTAATAGGTACACTGAGAGTGAATGATATCAGTGGCAATGTTAGAATACTAAGGAAGTCAACAAAGGGACAAGCATTGCAATGTGTATGTATTGAGAGAGAGAAACCATTTTGCAGTAATGTCAACCATACAACAAACATACACACAACTGACAATGTAATCCTACTTCTGTTTCTTCTCCTTTCTCTAAGCCTGAATAATACTTTGCTTTCTTAATCTAGGACAACAGCAGTGGCGATTTTAGCATGTCAATCTTGGTGGGGCAAACTAAAATACAAATGTTTTAGATACATGCCAGCAAACCCACCACACTACACAACACAACACTAAACAATACATGAATTGCACTATAACGGTGACAAACGGTGCCCACACACTGTTAGGGCCTACATAAAGCTGTCCCAACAGCAGAGGCCCAACAGCAGTCCCTACACCTTACCACTGCTACACCTGGCTATCAGTGGAGCCTTGTCTGGCAGCGAGACAGTTCATTCAGCCACATTTACTGCCTTTTAAAAGAACATAGCTGATATGGCTGACTTGCTTAAACAAATGTGGTTTCTACTGACAATTGAGATGTACAAACTATGGAATAAGGGGATGACGAGCGGATAAGAGGCAATCCGTAATTTCAATGAAGACATTAATGAGCGAGCTAGGACGGACGTAGTCAATATAACTATTTGTTCAGCACTTTTGAAATGTACAGCGACAGAATTCAGAACATGGGCCGTTCTTACAGTATTCTCCCTGTACACCAAGTCAGAACCGTAGGATAAATAAAGGGGGCATATAAGCAGACAATGAAAGCTCTTACAATATTCGATGATGACATTTCTCTAAAACAGGATATAGGCTAAATGTGCACCACAGAGTCAGAACAGTAGGGTAAGTTATGAGGGGAAAAGGGACCAAATTATGAGGGTGAGGCACATGGGCTACCAACAGCTTACTACCCAACATACACTTAGTATTACTTTCTTAGCTACAGTATACATATCTCCCTGGAATATTAAATCATTTATGCAGCAGCATACAATAAATTTTTGGACTCACCTTGTTGTGCTGTGCTCACTTGAACAGGAAGGTGGCGCGGCGGTCCTTCGTGGGCAAATTTTGTCATCAAAGTCTGGCATTCTCTGGATTTATGGTGCTTTCAAGACAACTGCGAACTCAGAAAAAAACAAAGTCGAATCATGATGACGTCAGTGATCTTCAGGTCGGAGCACTAGAAAGAGGCCAGAGTTCCCGATTTGCAATTCTGAGTTGGATGACCGTCCAAAGCGTATTTTCCCAGTCGGAGCTCGTTTTTTTTCGGAGTTCCCAGTTGTCTTGAACTCAATGAAATCAGATTTCCCAGTTCTGAGTTTCCAGTTGTTTTGAGCGCGGCAGTAGTCCTGCTGGATTGACACCATGGCCAATGTTGAATGTTTATCCTTTTAAGCTTGGAGAAGAGACCCTTAAACCTAGACATGGGACCACACACCCACTCCACTGAATAGCAGGCTAGTGATTGCTTTGCAATGTTTGCAGTTAGCCACTGATTCCTTCCAAACCACTCATTGTTGAATTTGCTATTTCCAACTTGTTGTGTAATGTTTATGTCCAATGGCCGATGAGCACCGATACGTTTTATCTATTATTTCTCTTCATTATTTCTCTTCATATGACAAGGATTAAAAAGGACTTGCCAGTAGATTGTCGACTTGATTCATGATGATGACTGCTAGCTTGCTAGCTAAGATTTTGAAAGTATGATGTTGACATGATCAGTCCAATCAAAGCTGCTGTAGATATAACGTGATTTGACGTCATTTTATTTGTGGCCAATGACCTTGAGCCTTCTTGGATGGGCACTTCTAATGTAACTCTATGACAGCCCCCAAGGGGCTTGAATTTTCGAGCTCTACCCTTAGATTTGGAGGTGACGTAGTGTCCCCATGAGTGACAGAACACTGAGCCAATCACGGCGCAACTAGAGAACATTACCAACCCCTACGCTCCGTAATTTCCGCTGGCTGCCCCACCACCACAGAAAGCACTGAGCTCGGCTGAAACACCTGCATTTTGGAGCTGCCTTACTCAAGAAAGCAAAAAAGAGACCAAGTTTGTATGTGGCTTTATTAACTCAATTTTTTATATATATTTTTACATTGTTTGATATGTGATACGTAATAATGCCAAAATAACATGCAAAGCAGGCATCTCATTTTTTATATAAAAACTATTTTTTTGCTCTGCCCCACCTGCCCTGAATGACAGGTCGCCACTGGACAACAGATATCTTGCTTCTCAACAAAGAAAATCTTATCTCATTGTGCCTGAAAGCGGAGTGAAAAACATTATGAAAACAATCTGTTGTGCAAGGTCAGAGGTTATTTTTCCTCTCTTTTTTAGTTTCTACCAAAAATGCTTTGGATTATATTATATCGCTCAATGCTCTCTCTTCATCATGCCCCCTCTGAGAGTTTTGAAAAGTTTTGATGGAGTTCAAGGAATCTGGTTCAGAATGAATGCGCCCACAGATCCTTGGCACACAGCGCTGTTCAATACGATTGAGCCAATTTGGTGTGCTCGTTGGGCTGAGACGGCAGCATGTGAAAACATGGAGGAGAGAAGTCAAGCTAATGAGTCGAAGGGTGCAGCAGCAGCACATGGCTTTTGACTAAACAGAACAGTAAATTATGATAAAGAAAACCTGTCAGAGACCCATGTTGTCGATGCATGTCTCATACAGTACAGCTCATGTCACGGACACTACATCTTACAATACATTCACATCTTCTCCTAAAGTAAAGAAATTGTAAAAAAAAAAAAAAAAAAAAAAAGGATGTATGCCTTACCTCCTTCTGATGTCTGTCCATTGTCCTTCTTTTGATAGAAAAAATCTAGTTCAATAAATTATTTTGAAAGTACGTTCAGACACCTGTTGTAATTTAACTCTATGGTGGTCCTTAAGGACCCAACATCATCAGCTTACTGTGCAAACTACCATAGTATTGATTAACTCACACCTTGATTACCCAGCCAAGGCTAACCATTGATTTGGGAGATAGAGCTGAGACTGAGCTCTGTGCCCATCCCCCTGCCTGCCCTCTTATCTCCTTGAAATCACTGCAGATGGTTGGAGCTTTTTCCACCTGATACCTTGAAACCACAGTTAACACTACAGAATGTCTTGAAGCCAAAGAAGTCACTGAATCGTTCAGTTTACAGCTGGTCTGTAACTGGCCTGAAGTGGATGATAATCATGTAGGTGTACAGTATTTGACACATACCCAGTTGGCCAGTTAGTTTAAGTAGCTTCTGCCAAGCCCTAAATGAGCAAGGTATACATACCTATTCTGGTTGCATACAGTAGGCTTCATCCCAAATGGCATCATATTCCCTACACAGTGCACTACTTTTGACCAGAGCCATCCCACTGGGCACAAACTGGTTGAATCAATGTTGTTTCGATGTAATTTGTCAACGTATTGTGACGTGGAATCTACGTAGAAAATACATTGGATTTGAAAAAAGTCATCCACGTAAACAGGTTGTTTTGTGGGTGAAATTTCAACCACAGGATTATGTCATCGTGGTAACCAAATTTCAATATAGACGAACCTTGTATAAAATATGTTGAATTTGTACCTTTAAAACAACGTCAGATCTCCAACGTTATATCCGCTATCAGAAAAATATATAATAGGCTGGGCAGCACCTCTTACTGGAGAACTGATCTATCTACAGCTACCCTTTGGTCTCCCATCCATGGTTTTAACCAAACCCAGCTCTGCTTAGCTATGATATTTTTTACTGACTATTACTTATGTGCTATCGTGCGAATGATTGGTGAGAGAGCTCCACTTAAAAACTAAATAGATTCACTGTTGCTATCGAAGCCATTCCAAAGGGTAGGTTTAACAGAGCAAATGAAATATGACCATACTTTATCACTCATATACAGTGGGGGAATACTCATTTGCAGAAAAACAGCCCCAAAGCATGATGTTTCAAACCCCATGCTTCACAGGAGGTGTGGTGTTCTTTGGATGCAACTCAGCATTCTTTGTCCTCCAAACACGACAAGTTGAGTTTTTACCAAAAAGTTATATTTTGGTTTCATCTGACCATATGACATTCTCCCAATCCTCTTCTGGATCATCCAAATGCACTCTAGCAAACTTCAGACGGGCCTGGACATGTACTGGCTTAAGCAGGGGGACACATCTGGCACTGCAGGATTTGAGTCCCTGGCGGTGTAGTGTGTTACTGATGGTAGGCTTTGTTACTTTGGTCCCAGCTCTCTGCAGGTCATTCACTAGGTCCCCCCGTGTGGTTCTGGGATTTTTGCTCACCGTTCTTGTGATCATTTTGACCCCACGGGGTGAGATCTTGCGTGGAGCCCCAGATCGAGGGAGATTATCCGTGGTCTTGTATGTCTTCCATTTCCTAATAATTGCTCCCACAGTTGATTTCTTCAAACCAAGCTGCTTACCTATTGCAGATTCAGTCTTCCCAGCCTGGTGCAGGTCTACAATTTTGTTTCTGGTGTCCTTTGACAGCTCTTTGGTCTTGGCCATAGTGGAGTTTGGAGTGTGACTGTTTGAGGTTGTGGACAGGTGTCTTTTATACTGATAACAAGTTCAAACAGGTGCCATTAATACAGGTAACGAGTGGAGGACAGAGGAGCCTCTTAAAGAAGAAGTTACAGGTCTGTGAGAGCCAGAAATCTTGCTTGTTTGTAGGTGACCAAATACTTATTTTCCACCATAATTTGCAAATAAATTCATTAAAAATCCTACAATGTGATTTTCTGGATTTTTTTTCCTCAATTTATCTGTCATAGTTGACGTGTACCTATGATGAAAATTACAGGCCTCTCTCATCTTTTTAAGTGGGAGAACTTGCACAATTGGTGGCTGACTAAATACTTTTTTTCCCCACTGTATGTTATTAACAAAGTGATGGAACACCCAATTCCCCTGTGTGAAAACGTTATTGCCCCATTACACTCAATAACTGGTTGTGTCACCTTTAGCTGCAATGACTGCAACCAAATGCTTCCTGTAGTTGTTGATCAGTCTCTCACATCACTGTGGAGGAATTTTGGCCCACTCTTGCATGAAGAACTGCTTTAACTCAGCGACATTTGTGTGTTTTCAAGCATGAACTGCTCGTTTCAAGTCCTGCCACAACATTTCAATTGGGATTAGGTCTGGTCCATTCTAAAACTTCAAATGTGTTGCTTTTTAGCCATTTTCATGTAGACTTGGTTGTGTGTTTTGGATCATTGTCTTGCTGCATGACCCAGCTGTGCTTCAGCTTCAGCTCACAGACGGATAGCCTGACAGTCTCCTGTAGAATTATCTGATACAGAGCAGAATTCATGGTTCCTTCTATTAAGGCATGTCGTCCAGGTCATGAGGCAGCAAAGCATCCCCAAACCATCACACTACCACCACCATGCTTGACCGTTGGTATTTTTTATTTTATTTTTATTTTATTTTAAAACCAGTTGAGAACAAGTTCTCATTTACAACTGCGACCTGGCCAAGAAAGCAAAGCAGTGCGATAAAAAACAACAACACAGAGTTACATATGGGGTAAACAAAACATAAAGTCAAAAATACAACAGAAAATATACAGTGTGTGCAGATGTAGCAAGTTATGGAGGTAAGGAAATAAATAGGCCATAGTGCAAAATAATTACAATTTAGTATTAACACTGGAATGATAGATGTGCAAGAGATGATGTGCAAATAGAGATACTGGGGTGCAAATGAGCAAAATAAATAACAATATGGGGATGAGGTAGTTGGGTGGGCTAATTTCAGATGGGCTGTGTACAGGTGCAGTGATCGGTAAGGTGCTCTGACAACTGATGCTTAAAGTTAGTGAGGGAGATAAGAGTCTCCAGCTTCAGAGATTTTTGCAGTTCGTTCCAGTCATTGGCAGCAGAGAACTGGAAGGAATGGCGGCCAAAGGAGGTGTTGGCTTTGGGGATGACCAGTGAGATATACCTGCTGGAGCTAATACTACGGGTGGGTGTTGCTATGGTGACCAATGAGCTAAGATAAGGCAGGGATTTGCCTAGCAGTGATTTATAGATGACAGACATTACAGTGAAATGCTTACTTACAGTCCTTAACCAACAGTGCATTTATTTTTAATAAAAAAAGTAGAATAAAACAAAAAAGTGTTGAGAAAAAAAGAGCAGAAGTAAAATAAAATAACAGTAGGGAGGCTATATATACAGGGGGGTACCGGTGCATAGTCAATGTGCGGGGGCACCGGCTAGTTGAGGTAGTTGAAGTAATATGTACATGCGGGTAGAGTTAAAGTGACTATGCATAAATAATTAACAGGGCATGTTTGGCAGCATGAGTGAAGGAGGCTTTGTTGCGAAATAGGAAGCCAATTCTAGATTTAACTTTGGGTTGGAGATGCTTAATGTGAGTCTGGAAGGATTGTTTACAGTCTAACCAGACACCTAGGTATTTGTAGTTGTCCACATACGCTAGGTCAGACCCGCCGAGAGTAGGGATTCTAGTCGGGTGGGCGGGTGCCAGCAGCGTTCGATTGAAGAGCATGCATTTAGTTTTACTAGTGTTTAAGAGCAGTTGGAGGCTACGGAAGGAGTGTTATATGGCATTGAAGCTCGTTTGGAGGTGTGTTAACACAGTGTCCAAAGAAGGGCCAGATGTATACAAAATGGTGTTGTCTGCGTAGAGGTGGATCTGAGAGACACCAGCAGCAAGAGCGACATCATTGATATACACAGAGAAAAGAGTCGGCCCGAGAACTGAACCATGTGGCACCCCCATAGAGACTGCCATAGGTCCAGACAACAGGCCCTCCGATTTGATACATTGAACTCTATCTGAAAAGTAGTTGGTGAACCAGGCGAGGCAGTCATTTGAGAAACCAAGGCTATTTAGTCTGCCAATAAGAATGCGGTGGTTGACAGAGTCGAAAGCCTTGGCCAGGTCGATGAAGACGGCTGCACAGTACTGTCTATTATCAATCGCGGTTATAATATCGTTTAGGACCTTGAGCGTGGCTGAGGTGCACCCATGACCAGCTCGGAAACCGGATTGCATAGCGGAGAAGGTACGGTGGGATTCGAAATGGTCGGTGATCTGTTTGTTAACTTGCTACAGCACAGGCGATCAGGAAGCACGGCTGTTGAATTGCGTGTTCTAGCGGGCCGGTGCTAGCAGATGGATCTTTGTGGTCGTCGCAACGGGAAGCCTGTTGAAACCACAGACGATTACGTCGGCAGACCAGTCGTGATGGATCGGCGGGGCTCCGTGTTGACACTAGGAAGTCCCGTCCGGGTGACAGAGAGGTAGATAGCCGGGAGATGGGCCTGACTCGAGGCTAGCTCAAGGCTGATTAGCCAACCACAACATCCATTCGGTTGCAGCTAGCTAGTTGCGATGATCCGGTGTTAAAGGTCCAGTGATTCAGTGATTCCGGCAGAAAATCCGATATGTTCTGGGTCGATAACGCGCTGTGCAGACTGCCCGATAATAGTCCAGGCTAGAGCTGGCTGGTAGGTAGTGCAGGCCACGGACAATGTTGAAAAAAACCGCTAATGGTGGCTAATAGCAAGTAGCTAGTTAGCTGGTTACTCCCGTCCAGTAGACAGAGAGGTAGATAGCCGGGATATGGGCCTGGCTAACTGGTGCTTGCTTGGTACTTACTGTGGAATGCAGTGTTTGGTTTTCACCAGGCATAATGGGACCCATGTCGTCCAAAAAGTTGACTCAAGTTTGCCAAAAAGCACCTGGATGATCATCAAGACTATTGGAAGAATGTCCTATGGACAGATGAGTCAAAAGTACAACTTTTTGGATGACATGGGTCCCATTATGCCTGGCGAAAACCAAACACTGCATTCCACAGTAAGAACCTCATACCAACGGTCAAGCATGGTGGTGGTGGTGTGATGGTTTGGGGATGCTTTTTTTATGAGATAAATGAAAGAAGTATGTAATTGTTGTGTTCTTTGTTAACTTAGGTTCCCTTTATCTAATATTAGGTTTTGGTTGAAGATTTCATAACTTTCAGTATCAAAAATATGCAAAAGTAGAGAAAATTAGAAAGGAGGAAATACTTTTTCACGGCACTGTACATCTTTAAATGTTGATATTTGGTTGCGTTGTCAACCAAACACAATTGAACATGACTTTTGTAATACAATAAATAGCTATTTATTGTATTAGCTATCTAGTTACATTAGTTTTTACAAACTAATGTAACATTCAACCTTGAAATGAGGAACACATCCATTGCCACATTGAGGTTACTGTAACTATAAATGTCTTCTGATGTAATCATGTAAAGCGTGCATGTTCAAGATAGCATGCATAGGTCATCGCAGGTCTCTGAAGATCTTATGCGCAGAATCTCGAACGGCATTGACCACTTGCACCATGTAATCTATAGCCATTAAAAGCTTTGAAAGGCTGGTCATGGCTCACATCAATACCATCATCCCAGACACTCTGGAGCCACTCCAATTCGCATACCACCCCAACAGATCCACAGATTACGCAATCTCTATTGCACTCTACACTGCCCTCACCCACCTGGACAAAATTAATACTTAATAATGCTGTTCATTGACTACAGCTCAGCATTCAACACCATAGTCCCCTCTAAGCTCATCCCCAAGCTCAGGACACTAGGACTGAACACCTCCCTCTGCAACTGGATCCTGGACTTCCTGACGTGCCACCGCCAGGTGGTGAGGGTAGGCAACAACACATCCGCCACGCTGACCATCAACATAGGGACCCCTCAGGGGTGTGTGCTTTGTCCCCTCCTGTACTCCCTGTTCACCCACGACTGCATGGCCGTGCATAACTCCAACACCATCATCAAGTTTGCTGATGACACGACGGTGGTAAGACTGATCACTGACGACAATGAGGCAGCCTATAGGGAGGAGGTCAGAGACCTGGCAG
The DNA here is from genome assembly GCF_020615455.1 of Coregonus clupeaformis. Lineage (NCBI taxonomy): Eukaryota > Metazoa > Chordata > Actinopteri > Salmoniformes > Salmonidae > Coregonus > Coregonus clupeaformis. The sequence goes on from NC_059212.1 coordinate 15,353,398, forward strand.
TGTGGTGCCAGGATAACAACCTCTCCCTCAACATCATTAAGACAAAGGAGCTGATCGCGGACTACAGGAAACGGAGCGGTCAGCACGCCCCCGTCCACATTGATGGGGCTATAGTGGAGCGGGTCGAGAGGAATTAACATGGTCCACTCCACACACACACACACACACACACTTGTGAAGAGGGCACGACAGTGCCTCTTCCCCCTCAGGAGGCTGAAAATATTTGGTATGGGCCCTCAGATCCTCAAAATGTTCTACAGCTGTACCATTGAGAGCATCTTGACCCGCTGCATCACATGGTACGGCAACTGCAAGGCACCCAACTGCAAGGCGCTACAGAGGTTGGTGAATACGGCCCAGTACATCACTAGGGCCGAGCTCCCTGCCATCCAGGACCTCTATACCAGGCGGTGTCAGAGGAAGGCCCCAAAAATTATCAAATACACCAGCCACCCAAGCCATAGATTGTTCTCTCTGCTACCACATTGCAAGAGGTACCAGTGCACCAAGTCTGGAACCAACAGGACCCTGAACAGCTTTTACCCCTACGCCATAAGACTGCTAAACAAGACTGCTAAATAGCTATCAAATGGCTACCCACTGCTGCTACTGTCTTACTGTATCTATCCTGTTGCCTAGTCACTTTAACCCTACCTATATGTACAGTGGGGAAAAAAAGTATTTAGTCAAATCAAATCAAATCAAATCAAATCAAATTTTATTGGTCACATGCGCCGAATACAACAGGTGCAGACATTACAGTGAAATGCTTACTTACAGCCCTTAACCAACAGTGCATTTATTTTAAACAAAAAAGTAAGAATAAAACAACAACAAAAAAGTGTTGAGAAAAAAAGAGCAGAAGTAAAAATAAAGTGACAGTAGGGAGGCTATATATACAATAGAATAAAGTGACAGTAGGGAGGCTATATATACAGGGGGGTACCGTTGCATAGTCAATGTGCGGGGGCACCGGCTAGTTGAGGTAGTTGAGGTAATATGTACATGTGGGTAGAGTTAAAGTGACTATGCATAAATACTTAACAGAGTAGCAGCAGCGTAAAAAAGTATGGGGTGGGGGGCAGTGCAAATAGTCCGGGTAGCCATGATTAGCTGTTCAGGAGTCTTATGGCTTGGGGGTAGAAGCTGTTGAGAAGTCTTTTGGACCTAGACTTGGCACTCGGTACCGCTTGCCGTGCGGTAGCAGAGAGAACAGTCTATGACTAGGGTGACTGGAGTCTTTGACAATTTTGAGGGCCTTCCTCTGACACCGCCTGGTATAGAGGTCCTGGATGGCAGGGAGCTTTGCCCCTGTGATGTTACTGGGCCGTACGCACTACCCTCTGTAGTGCCTTGCGGTCAGAGGCCAAGCAGTTGCCATACCAGGCGGTGATGCAACCAGTCAGGATGCTCTCGATGGTGCAGCTGTAGAATTTTTTTGAGGATCTGAGGACCCATGCCAAATCTTTTTAGTCTCCTGAGGGGGAATAGGCTTTGTCGTGCCCTCTTCACGACTGTCTTGGTGTGTTTGGACCATGATAGTTCGTTGGTGATGTGGACACCAAGGAACTTGAAGCTCTCAACCTGTTCCACTACAGCCCCGTACGATGAGAATGGGGGCGTGCTCAGTCCTCTTTTTTTTCCTGTAGTCCACAATCATCTCCTTTGTCTTGGTCACGTTGAGGGAGAGGTTGTTGTCCTGGCACCAGCACGGCCAGATCTCTGACCTCCTCCCCTATAGGCTGTCTCATCGTTGTCGGTGATCAGGCCTACCACTGTTGTGTCGTCGGCAAACTTAATGATGGTGTTGGAGTCGTGCCTGGCCATGCAGTCATGGGTGAACAGAGAGTACAGGAGGGGACTGAGCACGCACCCCCTGAGGGGCCCCCGTGTTGAGGATCAATGTGGCAGATGTTATGTTACCTACCCTTACCACCTGGGGGCGCTCCGTCAGGAAGTCCAGGATCCAGTTGCAGAGGGAGGTGTTTAGTCCCAGATCCTTAGCTAAGTGATGAGCTTTGAGGCACTATGGTGCTGGAATGCTGAGCTGTAGTCAATGAACAGCATTCTCACGAGGTGTTCCTCTTGTCCAGGTGGAAAAGGGCAGTGTGGAGGCGAGATTGCATCATCTGTGGATCTACATAGCGGTATGCAAATTGGAGTGGGTCTAGGTTTCTGGGGATTATGCTGTTGATGAGCTATGACTAGTCTTTCAAAGCACTTCATACAGACGCTAGTGCCAATGGTCGGTAGTCATTTAGGCAGGTTATCTTAGAGTTCTTGGGCACGGGACTATGGTGGGCCCGTTTGAAACATGTTGGTATTACAGACTCAGTCAGGGACATGTTGAAAATGTCAGTACACTTGCCAGTTGGTCAGCACATGCTCGGAGTAATTTTCATCATAGGTACACGTCAACTATGACAGACAAATTGAGAAAAAAATTCCAGAAAATCCCATTGTAGGATTTTTTATGAATTTATTTGCAAATTATGGTGGAAAATATGTATTTGGTCACCTACAAACAAGCAAGATTTCTGGCTCTCACAGACCTGTAACTTCTTCTTTAAGAGGCTCCTCTGTCCTCCACTGTTACCTGTATTAATGGCACCTGTTTGAACTTATTATCAGTATAAAATACACCTGTCCACAACCTCATACAGTCACACTCCAAACTTCACAATGGCCAAGACCAAAGAGCTGTCAAAGGACACCAAAAACAAAATTGTAGACCTGCACCAGGCTGGGAAGACTGAATCTGCAATAGGTAAGCAGCTTGGTTTGAAGAAATCAACTGTGGGAGCAATTATTAGGAAATGGAAGACATACAAGACCACTGATAATCTCCCTCGATCTGGGGCTCCACGCAAGATCTCACCCCGTGGGGTCAAAATGATCACAAGAACGGTGAGCAAAAATCCCAGAACCACACGGGGGGACCTAGTGAATGACCTGCAGAGAGCTGGGACCAAAGTAACAAAGCCAACCATCAGTAACACACTACGCCGCCAGGGACTCAAATCCTGCAGTGCGAGACGTGTCCCCCTGCTTAAGCCAGTACATGTCCAGGCCCGTCTGAAGTGCATTTGGATGATCCAGAAGAGGATTGGGAGAATGTCATATGGTCAGATGAAACCAAAATATAACTTTTTGGTAAAAACTCAACTCGTCATGTTTGGAGGACAAAGAATGCTGAGTTGCATCCAAATAACACCATACCTACTGTGAAGCATGGGGTTGGAAACATCATGCTTTGGGGCTGTTTTTCTGCAAAGGGACCAGGACGACTGATCCGTGTAAAGGAAAGAATGAATGGGGCCATGTATCGTGAGATTTTGAGTGAAACCCTCCTTCCATCAGCAAGGGCATTGAAGATGAAACGTGGCTGGGTCTTTCAGCATGACAATGATCCCAAACACACCGCCCGGGCAACGAAGGAGTGGCTTCGTAAGAAGCATTTCAAGGTCCTGGAGTGGCCTAGCCAGTCTCCAGATCTCAACCCCATAGAAAATCTTTGGAGGGAGTTGAAAGTCTGTGTTGCCCAGCGACAGCCCCAAAACATCACTGCTCTAGAGGAGATCTGCATGGAGGAATGGGCCAAAATACCAGCAACAGTGTGTGAAAACCTTGTGAAGACTTACAGAAAACGTTTGACCTGTGTCATTGCCAACAAAGGGTATATAACAAAGTATTGAGAAACTTTTGTTATTGACCAAATACTTATTTTCCACCATCATATGCCAATAAATTCATAAAAAATCCTACAATGTGATTTTCTGGAGAAAAAAAATCTCATTTTGTCTGTCATAGTTGACGTGTACCTATGATGAAAATTACAGGCCTCTCTCATCTTTTTAAGTGGGAGAACTTGCACAATTGGTGGCTGACTAAATACTTTTTTTCCCCACTGTACATACAGTGCATTCGGAAAGTAGTCAGACCCCTTGACTTTTTCCACATTTTGTTACGTTACAGCCTTATTCTAAATATGATTAAATAGTTTTTTTCCCTCATCAATCTACACACAATACCCCATAATAACAAAGCAAAAACAGGTTTTTAGAAATGTTTGCCAATTTATAGAAAATAAAAAACTGAAATAACATTTACATAAGTATTCAGACCCTTTACTCAGTACTTTGTTGAAGCACCTTTGGCAGCGGTTACTGCCTTGAGTCATTTACATTTTAGTCATTTAGCAGACGCACTTATCCAGAGCAACTTACAGGAGCTATTAGGGTTAAGTGCCTTGCTCAAGGGCACATCAACAGATTTTTCACCTAGTCGGCTCAGGGATTAGAACCAGCGACCTTTCGGTTACTGGCACAACGCTCTTAACCCCTAAGCTACCTGCTGCCCCTGCCGCTACCTGCATTCAACTGAAATGTCTTCCGCATTTAACCCCACCCCTCAGAGAGGTGCGGGGGGGCTGCCTTAATCGACATCCATGTCATCGGCACCCGATGCTAAGGCTTGTGCTTCAGTCAGAAACAGAAATGATTCTAGCTAGTTCATTGCTGGAGTGAGTAACTGACGGCATAAATAATGAGGAAGTTAATTAGCGGGGATAGCTTTGTCTCGACTCTGGTGTGGCTGGGGTGATAATCCACAGAGAGAAACTGGCTACAGGAACAAAACTGCCTGCTTTACCTTTCCTGCCAAAAGCTTAAACTGATGAGGGAAAACAATTGCCAGATGAACACCCCGTCCTATCAGCACATCTACAACAAACATCATCTGCAACTCCAAAGATTGATCAAGGCTGAAACAAAAACCTCTAGAGACCACAAGCCTTAAAATGAAACTCAGAAATAGTGTAGAAAAAAGGAAATCCAGTTTTAAAATATTTTATTCAAAATAAAATGTTTATGCCCACACCAGGTGGTCATTTTGAGGAGTGCCCAAAATTTAGACAAGGCGTAAAGTATCTAGGGGACCAGGATGGCGCATCCCCTTCACCGGTGACACTCAAGCTGGACTTGAGGACAGATGTTCTAAATAGTCAGATGGATGCTGAGGTCCTAGTCCTGCTCCATGGGCTCCTCACAGGTCCCCGTGTCCAGGCTGCCGCTCTCCATGGCGCCCTCTCAGGAGTACTGCTGGAGGGAGCAGGGGCTCTCTCTTCCCTGGCTCTGCTCTCCTCACTGCTACTGCTGCTGACGCTACTGCTGCTGCTGACTGGATCACTGCCCTTATCGCTGTCCCGGGCCTCAGGGCTCTCCAGGACGCCAGCAAGGGCCTGCTGTTCTGACTGGTCCATGTCATTACATTCCTCTTGGGAGCCACAAGGAACCTCCCTCTCTGCCTGCTCGTTCTCCCCGGGGTCTGCTGATGGCTCCAACTGTGTGCTCGATGGCTCTTGGTCTTCACAAGTCCCAGCAGTACTGGGAGCCTCACTTTTCTTCTTGTCGTCATCCTCCTCCTCCTGGACAATGGACTCTTCCACTTTCGACAAACTGTCAGTGTGGCCGGGTCTGAGGGTGTCCCCCTCCTCCTCTTCATCCTCCTCATCCTCTTTGTTGAACTTGAGCCTCTTCACCTCGTGTTGCTCCGCCTCCATATCCTCCTCTTCATCGTCCACATGGTGCTTGTTCTTCACAGAGCTCCCCAGGGTACTTGATGCCGACACCTCACTGGAGGGTTTGTCGTGTCCCTGCTCTGTGGTAGGATCTTTGTTTTCTGTACTGTCCGGTAGGCCGTTTGTCGCTAGAGAGAGCTTTGGTCTGTTCAGCGGCCTGGGGGTCCCTGGGCCATTCACTTTCCTCTCTGTAAAAGCAGATGAGTTCCCAGGCAACATAACACCATTCATTCTATTCACACCACTGCATCCGTTTTTCTCTGAAGTAGGATGCACACAGCTGACCACCATCACATTCTTCTCAACACCTCTGAGGAATTTCTCTGTCCCTGTGTAATTCCTCTTGGGTTCTGTAAGCAGCTCACACAAACGCTGGATCGTAAATGGAATTCCATTGTATCCATTCACAATCTTCAGTATCCTCTCCTTCATGTCCTCAAATGGAATGGACTCCACATTGGGATTGGCTACCCCCCTTTGATCGGGTGCTGAGGCTTTGAAGTCGTCCATCACCTTCTCCATTTTGAAGAGGAAATAGCTTTTAAACTGGGACCACTGAACAATGGTTTCTCCAGTCTTCGCAACATGACACAGAAACTGGTCCAGCAGGGGAGCCACTTCTTTCTTCCCTTTATTGTCAAAGTCTTTGAGCGCCTCTTGGAGTGAGTCAATTTCCATCATGTTGAGTCTTCTTGGGTATGAAGCTACAAGCTTGGCACACCTGTATTTGTGGAGTTTCTCCCATTCTTCTCTGCAGATTCTCTCAAGCTCTGTCAGGTTGGATGGGGAGCGTTGCTGCACAGCTATTTTCAGGTCTCTCCAGAGATGTTCGATCGGGTTCAAGTCTGGGCTCTGGCTGGGCCACTCAAGGACATTCAGAGACTTGTCCCGAAGCCACTCCTGCGTTGTCTTGGTTGTGTGCTTAGGGTCATTGTCCTGTTGGAAGGTGAACCTTCGCCCCAGTCTGAGGTCTGAGCGCTCTGGAGCATGTTTTCATCAAGGATATCTCTGTACTTTGCTCCGTTCATCTTTGCCTCGATCCTGACTAGCCCCTGCCGCTGAAAAACATCTGTAGGGATGGTGCCAGGTTTCCTCCAGATGTGATGCTTGACATTCAGGCCAAAGAGTTCAATCTTGGTTTCATCCGACCAGAGAATCTTGTTTCTCATGGTCTTAGAGTCTTTAGGTGCCTTTTGGCAAACTCCAAGCGGGCTGTCATATACCTTTTACTGAGAAGTGATTTCTGTCTGGCCACTCTACCATAAAGGCCTGATTGGTGGAGTGCTACAAATATGGTTGTCCTTCTGGAAGGTTCTCCAATCTCCACAGAGGAACTCTAGAGCTCTGTGAGAGTGAGCATTGGGTTCTTGGTCACCTCCCTGACCAAGGCCCTTCTCCCACGATTGCTCAGTTTGGCCGGGCGGCCAGCTTTAGGAAGTGTCTTGGTCGTTCCAAACTTCTTCCATTTAAGAATGATGGAGGCCACTGTGTTCTTGGGGACCTTCAATGCAGCAGAATTTTTTTGGTACCCTTCCCCAGATCTGTACCTCGACACAATCCTGTCTCGGAGCTCTACGGACAATTTCTTCGACCTCAAGGCTTGGTTTTTGCTATGACATGCACTGTCAACTGTGGGATCTTATATAGACAGGTGTGTGCCTTTCCAAATCATGTCCAATCAATTGAATTTACCACAGGTGGACTCCAATCAAGTTGTAGAAACATCTCAAGGATGATCAATGGAAACAGGATGCACCTGAGCTCAATTTCAAGTTTCATAGCAAAGGGTCTGAATACTTATGTAAATATGGTATTTCTAAAAACCTGTTTTCACTTTGGCATTATGGCATTATATTATTGTGTGTAGATTGCTGAGGAAAAAAATGCATTTAATCAATTTTAGAATTAAGGCTGTAACGTAACAAAATGTGGAAAAAGTCAAGGGGTCGGAATACTTTCTGAAGGCACTGTAGCTACCTCAATTACCTCGTACCCCTGCACATCAACTCGGTACTGGTACTCCCTGTATATAGCCATGTTATTTTTACTCTTCATTGTTATTCGTTATTCACTGTGTATTTATTCCTTGTGTCACTATTTCTATTTTAATTTTATTTTTTATCTTTAACTCTGCATTGTTGAAAAAGGACCCGTAAGTTAGCATTTCACTGTTAGTCTACGCATGTCTGTTGAAGCATGTGACAAATAACATTTGATTTGAACCTATACGAATTTTTCTCTCAATTTCCCTCACTTAATCCTTAGTGTGGTTGTTTCTGGGTCATGAATACACAAGGGGATTACTTCGAATCCACTCTCTGCATTATGTATTACCAAGCCATCTCTCTGGTGTTACTGGAAGAAAATACACAAACCCTAACACAACACAAATACCCTAACACACACACGGACACAAATACACGCACAGACAGACAGGCACTCACGTGAGCACACACACACACACACACAAAGACACTGTATATGTTATTGATCTCCATGTACTCCAGAGAAGGAGGGAGGTTCAGCGAGAGGCACCAGCTAGCTTAGCGACCCAGCTGAAGCAACGTGATGATCACATGACAAATGCAGGGAGGGTCATTTTTTTCTCCAGGGGCTTCAAACGGATAAAGAGCCAAGGGGGGATATTATAATGACCTGATTTGTTCAAGCAATCCAGCAGCTGGAAGCAGCATTTTACTCAAACAAATGGCTTTGTTTTCCAAGACAGTTAGCATGGCGGCTTAGGCTGGTCTCTTCAGGAACGCTAAGAGACACTTAATGGGAAGAGCCTGGATTCTCTTCAATCTGTTCTACTGAATTTGTTTTCGTAAATGTTTTCTTTGACTTGCTTGGCATTTTCTTCTCATCTGGGCTAATGAGGCTTTGATGGCGGGATGCAGAAGCAATGTGTTTTGCTGTTTGTTTGTCAGTCAGTAAGAGCGAGGCCCACAGATACAAACTGTCAGGCTTGGCTGCACCAATAACACAGGAGATTTTGCATGAATCAGAGCATTACAGAGAGAAATAAAACCATTTCATCCCATCTTGGGGACCAAACATTGTAAACACCCAAACGGTTCCATATCGCTCCGTAAATGAATATAATTTCTTATTTTCCTCCCTCTAGGTCTAGGATAGGCTTTAGTTTGTACAGATTGGTTGTCTACAGTCAGTGCCTTGCGTTACCCCATTTGTGTTGCATTACAGCTTAACTTGAGATTGCTATTACAGTGTCTCGTCATGGCTGGCATTGCTACAGCTGTTTTGGAGCAGTTATGACTTATATTTCTATGGCTGTAAGTGTGATCATGGTCGCTTCCCAAATGGCAACCGACAGTATTTCCTATGTAGTGTACTTTTTTTGACCAGGGCCCATAGTGCACTATGTAGGGAATAGGGTGCCATTTGGGACGCAAACTCTAAATGATTCTTTCTAAAGCATGACTCCTCTGTTGTAGGATCACCCTCAATGGGATGAAGGTGGTTCGACCGGACGTACGGATTGGCCGCTACAGGATGATCAAACACGAAAGAGACAAGCACAATGAACCCAACCCACAAAGGTTTGCATTTTATTCCTGTATTTTCCTCCCTAGACACTAGCCTGGCCTCAGATTAGTTTGTGCTGTCAACAATGACATAGAAGTTGGCAAGACAGCACAAACAGATCTAGGACCAGGCTACATTTTCCTCCCTAAACACAACATTCGTTCTAACTACAGAAGGTACAGAAAGTGCAGTTTCTGGAGCTATTGCTCAGTTACCAAAGTTGGCTTTTTGATCAAGGTTGTCTCACACATTATACTACCATCTTATGGTTGAAGGCTGCTTTAAGATGAATCCCCCATCTCATATCCCATAGATTTGGCAGGAAAATAACACCTCACAACACCCCTCATAGAAATGGATTATCATTGTTTATTCACTGCTAAGAGGGCTCTTTCATGCATGAATAGCCAACCCATCAATGACTCTAAAAAGAGCAGATCGATAACAGCATGGCTATATGCAGCGCTGTTAGTTGTGATTGTTCCCAAAGCCCAGAACCCTACAGGTCTGAGCTGCAATTTGCAAAACATTTATTGCATAGCATGAGTGGACTTACTTTTGTAGCTCTTTATCAGAAGCAGGCTTTTTGTAGTAGTTAAACGTCCTTTCTAAGTGTAGCTGGAATTTAGACCGAAAGGATTTGACAAATGTGATTGATTGACGTTATTACATTTGCCAAGGTCCCGTCTTGCGCTGCGCAGAATATCAGATCTTAACAACGATTGGAGAAGTGTTTAGCATCACCAGTACCACATCCTTATGATATATATCTTGTCAAAAATGCAACATGACTTAGGAAGGCCACCAAAGATTCAGAAATGTCCATTCCCAACAACAACATTTTCCGTCTAGATAGAACTGCCAAAGGGGGCGGAGTTGCAATCTACTATTTGCATCCTGTAGCACTAACTCCAAAAAGTTTTGGGACACTGTAAAGTCCATGGAGAATAAGAGCACCTCCTCCCAGCTGCCCACTGCACTGAGGCTAGGAAACACTGTCACTACCGATAAATCTACAATAATCGAACATTTCAACAAGCATTTTGCTATGGCCCTCTCCACCGGCTACCCCCCCATCAGCTCTGCACCCTCCGCTGCAACTTGCCCATGCCCCCCCCCCGCTTCTCCTTCACCCAAATTCAGATAGCTGATGTTCTGAAAGAGCTGCAAAATCTGGACCCCTACAAATCAGCTGGGCTAGACAATCTGAACCCTTTCTTTCTAAAATTAGCCACCGAAATTGTCGCAACCCCTATTACCAGCCTGTTCAACCTCTCTTTCGTATCGTCTGAGAACCCCAGAGATTGGAAAGCTGCCGCAGTCATCCCCCTCTTCAAAGGGGGTGACACTCTAGATCCAAACTGTTACAGGCCTATATCCATCCTGCCCTGCCTTTCGAAAGTATTTGAAAGCCAAGTTAACAAACAGATCACCAACCATTTCGAATCCCACCGTACCTTCTCCGCTATGCAATCTGGTTTCCGAGCTGGTCATGGGTGCACCTCAGCCACGCTCAAGGTCCTAAACGATATTATAACCGCGATTGATAAAAGACAGTACTGTGCAGCCATCTTCATCGACCTGGCCAAGGCTTTCGACTCCGTCAATCACCGCATTCTTATTGGCAGACTAAATAGCCTTGGTTTCTCAAAGGACTGCCTCGTCTGGTTCACCAACTACTTCTCAGATAGAGTTCAATGTGTCAAATCGGAGGGCCTGTTGTCTGGACCTCTGGCAGTCTCTATGGGGGTGCCACATGGTTCAATTCTTGGGCCGACTCTATTCTCTGTGTATATCAATGATGTCGCTCTTGCTGCTGGTGTCTCTCAGATCCACCTCTACGCAGACGACACCATTTTGTATACATCTGGCCCTTCATTGGACACTGTGTTAACAAACCTCCAAACGAGCTTCAATGCCATACAGCACTCCTTCCGTAGCCTCCAACTGCTCTTAAACGCTAGTAAAACTAAATGCATATCTCACTGGTCATCCCCAAAGCCAACACCTCCTTTGGCCGCCATTCCTTCCAGTTCTCTGCTGCCAATGACTGGAACGAACTGCAAAAATCTCTGAAGCTGCAGACTCTTATCTCCCTCACTAACTTTAAGCATCAGTTGTCAGAGCAGCTTACCGATCACTGCACCTGTACACAGCCCATCTGTAATTAGCCCACCCAACTACCTCATCCCCATATTGTTATTTATTTTGCTCATTTGCACCCCATTATCTCTATTTGCACAACATCTTCTGCACATCTATCATTCCAGTATTAATACTAAATTGTAATTATTTTGTACTATGGCCTATTTATTGCCTTACCTCCATAACTTACTACATTTGCACACACTGTATATATATATTTCTATTGTGTTATTGACTGTACGTTTTGTTTATCCCATATGTAACTCTGTGTTGTTGTTGATTTTATCGCACTGCTTTGCTTTATCTTGGCCAGGTCGCAGTTGTAAATGAGAACTTGTTCTCAACTGGCTTACCTGGTTAAATAACGTTTTTTTTTATTTTTTATGACTGCAAACAGAGATCTATACACTACCGGTCAAACATTTTAGAACAGCTACTCATTCAAGGGGTTTTCTTTATTTTTGAAAACTATTTTCTACATTGTAGAATAATAGTGAAGACATCAAAACTATGAAGTAATACATATGGAATCACGTATTAACCAAAAAAGTGTTAAACAAATCAAAATATATTTTATGTATTAGAATCTTCAAATAGCCACCCTTTGCCTTGATGACAACTTTGCACACTCTTGGCATTCTCTCAACCAGCTTCATGAGGTAGTTACCTGGAATGCATTTCAATTAACAGGTGTGCCTTCTTAAAAGTTAATTTGTGGAATTTCTTTCCTTCTTAATGTGTTTGAGCTAATCAGTTATGTTGTGACAAGGTAGGGGGGTATACAGAAGATAGCCCTATTTGGTGAAAGACCAAGTCCATATTATGGCAAGAACAGATCAAATAAGCAAAGAGAAACGACAGTCCATCATTACTTTAAGACATGAAGGTCAGTAAATCCGGAAAATTTCAAGAACTTTGAAAGTTTCTTCAAGTTCAGTCGCAGAAATCATCAAGCGCTATGATGAAAGTTCATTAGTGTTACCAGCCTCAGAAATTGCAGGCCGAATAAATGCTTCCCAGAGTTCAAGTAACAGACACATCTCAACATCAACTATTCAGAAGAGACTGTGTGAATCAGGCCTTCATGGTCGATTGCTGCAAAGAAACCACTACTAAAGGACACCAATAAGAAGAGACTTGCTTGGGCCAAGAAACACGAGCAATGGACATTAGACCGGTGGAAATGTGTCCTTTGGTCTGGAGTCCAAATTTGAGATTTTTGGTTCCAACCACCTTGTCTTTGTGAGACGCGGTGTGGGTGAACGGATGATCTCTGCATGTGTATTTCCCACCGTAAAGCATGGAGGAGGAGGTGTTATGGTGCGGGGGTGCTTTGCTGGTGACACTGTCTGTGATTTATTTAGAATTCAAGGCACACTTAACCAGCATGGCTACCACAGCATTCTGCAGCGATATGCCATCCCATCTGGTTTGGGCTTAGTGGGCCTATCATTTTGTTTTTCAACAGGACAATGACCCAACACACCTCCAGGCTGTGTAAGGGCTATTTGTCCAAGAAGGAGAGTGATGGAGTGCTGCATCAGATGACCTGGCCTCCACAATCACCCAACCTCAACCCAATTGAGATGGTTTGGGATGAGTTGGACCGCAGAGTGAAGGAAAAGCAGCCAACAAGTGCTCAGCATATGTGGGGACTCCTTCAATACTGTTGGAAAAGCATTCCAGGTGAAGCTGGTTGAGAGAATGCCAAGAGTGTGCAAAGCTGTCATCAAGGCAAAGGGTGGCTACTTTGAAGAATTTGTTTAAAACACTTTTTTGATTACTACATGATTCCATATGTGTTATTTTATAGTTTTGATGTCTTCACTAATATTCTACAATGTAGAAAATAGTAAAAATAAAGAAAAACCCTTGAATGAGTAGGTGTTCTAAAACTTTTGACCGGTATTGTATATGAAAATATGTTCATGTTTCCGCCCTAACTATGGGAGTTGTTTGCCCAAAGACGGGAAGGCAGGCGACAAGTTTAGGTCCAAAATAAGCCCATAGAAACACATTGGGCTTATTTCGGCAAGAGTGAAACCTCTCGCTTTGCCGCTTCCTCTCTGCTGCAAAAGATACAAGTAGGAATGTCTGACTGAAATACGGGACACATCGACTTAAAATAGTGGTGTTTGAATTTGTAGCTATCCTGCACACATAAGTATGTGGACACACATTCAAATTAGTGGATTCGGCTATTTCAGCCACACCCGTTGCTGACAGGTGTATAAAATCGAGCACACAGCCATGCAATCTCCATAGACAAACATTGGCAGTAGAATGGCCTTACTGAAGAGCTCAGTGACTTTCAACGTGGCACCGTCATAGGATTCCACCCTTCCAACAAGTCAGTTCGTAAAATGTCTGCCCTGCTAGAGCTGCCGCAATCAACTGTAAGTGCTGTTATTGTGAAGTGGAAACGTCTAGGAGTAACAACGGCTCAGCCGCGAAGTGGTAGGCCACACAAGCTCACAGAACGTGACCGCCGAGTGCTGATGCGCGTAGTGCATAAAAATAGTCTGTCCTCTGTTGCAACACAAACATAGGCACAGACACATGGATACACACACGATAACATTCGCACTATACACACGTACACATGGATCTTGTGTTGTAGATATGTGGTAGTGGTGGAGTAGGGGCCTGAGGGCACACAGTGTGTTGTGAAATATGTGAATGTATTGTAATGTTTTTAAAATTGAATGAACTGCCTTAATTTTGCTGGACCCCAGGAAGAGGCAGCAGCTAATGGGGATCCATAATACATACAAATACAAATACTGAGTTCCAAACCTCTGGAAACAACGTCAGCACAAGAACTGTTCGTTGGGAGCTTCGTGAAATGGGTTTACATGGCCGAGCAACCGCACACAAGCCAAAGATCACCATGCACAATGCCAAGCGTCGGCTGGAGTGGTGTAAAGCTCACCGCCATTGAACTCTGGATCAGTGGAAACGCATTCTCTGGAGTGATTAATCATGCTTCACCAACTGGTAGTCCGATGGACGGATCTGGGTTTGGCGGATGCCAGGAGAACGCTACCTGCCCGAATGCATTGTGCCAACTGTAAAGTTTGGTGGAGGAGGAATAATGGTCTGAGGCTGTTTTTCATGGTTCGGGCTAGGCCCGTTAGTTCCAGTGAAGGGAAATCTTAACACTACAGTATACAATAACATTCTAGACGATTCTGTGTTTCCAACTTTGTGGCAACAGTTTGGGGAAGGCCCTTTCCTGTTTCAGCATGACAATGCCCCCATGCACAAGGCTTTGGTCCATACAGAAATGGTTTGTCGAGATCAGTGTGGAAGAACTTCACTGGCCTGCACAGACACGCTGACTGCAAGCCATGCCTAATCACCCAACATCAGTGCCCGACCTTACTAAAGCTCTTGTGGCTAAATTGAAGCAAGTCCCCGCAGCAATGTTCCAACATCTAGTGGAAAGCCTTCCCAGAAGAGTGCAGGCTGTTATAGCAACAAAGGGGGGGCCAACTCCATATTAATGCCCATGATTTTGGAATGAGATGTTTGACGAGCAGCATGGTGGTGGCAGCATCATTCTGTGGGGATGTTTTTCAGCGGCAGGGACTGGGAGACTAGTCAGGTTTGAGGGAAAGATGAACAGAGCAAAGTACAGAGAGATCCTTGATGAAAACCTGCTCCAGAGCGCTCAGGACCTCAGTCTTGGGCGAAGGTTCACCCTCCAACAGGACAACGACCATAAGCACACAGCCAAGACAACGCAGGAGTGGCTTCGGGAGAAGTCTCTGAATGTCCTTGAGTGGCCCAGCCAGAGCCCAGACTTGAACCCGATCTAACATCTCAGGAGAAACCTGAAAATAGCTGTGCAGCGACGCTCCTATTCCAACCTGACAGAGCTTGAGAGGATTTGCAGAGAAAAATGGGAGAAACTCCCCAAATACAGGTGTGCCAAGCTTGTAGCGTCATACCCAAGATGACACGAGGCTGTAATCGCTGCCAAAGGTGCTTCAACAAAGTACTGAGTAAAGGGTCTGAATACTTATGTAAATGTGATATTTCAGTTTTTTTTTTTATACATTTGCAAAATTTCTAAATGCCTGTTTTTGCTTTGTCATTATGGGAAATTGTGTGTAGATTGATGAGGGGAAAAAAACTATTTAATCCATTTTAGAATAAGGCTGTAAGGTAACAAAATGTGGAAAAAGTCAAGGGGTCTGAAAATCTTTCCGAATGCACTGTACATTATTGGGTCATCTAGTATAGGACATGCTATCAGAAATGAATTACAAGGCTTTTTGTGTAGAAGTCAAAAGTGTGTAACGTCAGCTAGGCTACTTTTGTATGGGTCAGAGTAATTGCTTGCTGAATTGACACCAATTGAGTTATATAAATCATAAGAGCAGAGTCAGGGTCGGTCACGTTGGCTTTATGACAATCAATACATCAGAGGCTGATTGAATCTGTCACTGACTCACTGTGTGATAGACATACAGTGAGGGAAAAAAGTATCTGATCCCCTGCTGATTTTTTATGTGTCACGCCCTGACTCAGGGGACTCTTATATGTTGAGTCAGGGTGTGAATATTCTATGTTGTGTTTATCTATGTGAATGATCTAGTATGTGTAGATCTATGTTGGCCGGTGTGGTTCCCAATCAGAGGCAGCTGTCGCTCGTTGTCTCTGATTGGGGATCGTACTTAGGCAGCCTATTGGCACTCGTTAGTTGTGGGATCTTGTTCCGTGTTTAGGCTAGTTTTGTGTTCAGCCTTTGGACTTCACGTTTCGTTTGGTTTGTTGTTTTGTCATGTGTTTATTCGTTGTAAATAAACATGTATGCATATCACGCTGCGCCTTGGTCTGACCCGTCCTTAAACGAATGTGACAGAAGATCCCACCAAACACGGACCAAGCAGCGTGCCCAGGAGCAGACAGCCTGGACATGGGAGGAGATCCTGGACGGAAAGGGATCCTGGACATGGGAGGAGATTCAGGCTGGGATGGATCGCCGTCCTTGGGAGGAGACAGTGGAGGCCTGGTATAGAGAGGAGCAACGGCAACGCATAAGGCGCCGGCCGAGGAAGAAGCCCGAGAGAAAATGTTGGGGGGGGGGCTAAAAGGGTGGTCGGGGAGCGATGGAGAAGAGCCCCGACCACTGTACTCGTGGGGGCTCAGGGTGGAGTCCTCACGGGAGGAGGACTGGGCGCAGAGAGTGAAAGACTGGTACAGTCGGAGATCTCTGACGTCAGTTCCCAGTCCGGTACACCTCGTTCCTGCTCCTCGCACCAAGGCAGTGGTGCATGTTCCCAGTCCGGACTTCACGTTTCGTTTGGTTTGTTGTTTTGTTGTGTGTATATTTGTTGTAAATAAACATGTATGCATATCACGCTGTGCCTTGGTCTGACCCGTCCTTAAACGAACGTGACCGTATGTTTGCCCACTGACAAAGACATGATCAGTCTATAATTTTAATGGTAGGTTTATTTGAACAGTGAGAGACAGAATAACAACAACAAAATCCTGAAAAATGCATGTAAAAAATTTTATAAATTGATTTGCATTTTATTGAGGGAAATATGTATTTGACTCCTCTGCAAAACATGACTTAGCCCTTGTTGGCAATCACAGAGGTCAGATGTTTCTTGTAGTTGGCCACCAGGTTTGCACACATCTCAGGACGGATTTTGTTCCACTCCTCTTTGCAGATCTTCTCCAAGTCATTAAGGTTTCGAGGCTGACGTTTGGCAACTCGAACCTTCAGCTCCCTCCACAGATTTTCTATGGGATTAAGGTCTGGAGACTGGCTAGGCCACTCCAGGACCTTAATGTGCTTCTTCTTGAGCCACTCCTTTGTTGCCTTGGCCGTGTGTTTTGGGTCATTGTCATCCTGGAATACCCATCCACGACCCATTTTCAATGCCCTGGCTGAGGGAAGGAGGTTCTCACCCAAGATTTGACGGTACATGGCCCCGTCCATCGTCCCTTTTGATGCAGTGAAGTTGTCCTGTACCCTTAGCAGAAATCCCCCCCCCCCCCAAAGCATAATGTTTCCACCTCCATGTTTGACGGTGGGGATGGTGTTCTTGGGGTCATAGGCAGCATTCCTCCTCCTCCAAACACGGCGAGTTGAGTTGATGCCAAAGAGCTCGATTTTGGTCTCATCTGACCACAACACTTTCACCCAGTTCTCCTCTGAATCATTCAGATGTTCATTGGCAAACTTCAGACGTGCATGTATATGTCACGATCGTTACAGGAAGCGGACCAAGGCGCAGCGTTGAAAGCAAACATATTTATTATACGAATGATCACACGATCAAAACAACGAAACGTGACGTCCTTGGTTACATAAACAAACCAACACGGAACAAGAAACCACAACACAAAGTGAAAAGACAGACAGTTAAATATGGCTCCCAATCAGAGACAACCAGCTGACACTCGTTGCCTCTGATTGGGAGTCACTCAGGCCAACATAGATATACAAACATAGACTTACACACCCTGGCTCAAGATAACATAGTCCCCAGAGCCAGGGGCGTGACAGTACCCCCCCAAAGGCGCGGACTCCGACCGCGCCAAACAACCACAACAGGGGAGGGACCGGGTGGGCACTCCGCCTCGGCGGCGGATCCGGCTCGGACATGACCCAGGCACGGGTTGTGCTGGACTGACGACGCGCACCCCTGGCTTGGTGCGTGGAGGAGGAACGGGCCTTACCAGGCTGACGACGCACACCGTAGGCTTGGTGCGTGGAGCAGGGACAGGCCGGACTGGGCTGACGGAGCACACCACTGACTTGGTGCGGGGAGCAGGAACGGGCCGGACCGGGCTGACGGGCGCACCCTGACTTGGTGCGGGGAGCAGGAATGAGCCGGACCGGGCTGACGACGCGCACCACTGACTTGGTGCGGGGAGCTTGGATGGGCCGGACTGGGCTGGCGACGCGCACCACCGACTTGGTGCGGAGAGCAGGAACGGGCCGGACAGGGTTGACGAAACGCACCACAGACTTGGTGCGGGGAGCAGGAATGGGCCGGACTGGGCTGGCGACGCGCACCACAGACTTGGTGCGGAGAGCAGGAACGGGCCGGACAGGGCTGGTGACGCGCACCACAGACTTGGTGCGGGGAGCAGGAATGAGCCGGACCGGGCTGACGACGCGCACCACTGACTTGGTGCGGGGAGCTTGGATGGGCCGGACTGGGCTGGCGACGCGCACCACAGACTTGGTGGGAGTGGCAGGAACAGGCCGGCCCGTACTGGGAACACACACCACTGGCCCTACGTGGGGATCAGGAACAGGCCGGACCGGACTGGCAACACACGCCAGTACCTCTCGCCGTGCCTCTACAACCTCCCTCCCCCCTGGTGACCAGTGACTCCCGTAACCTGGCGGCCTCCTCTGCCAACCCGCTGGACCGCTCTATCGTGGCCTCCTGCTGCCCCGACGTCGTGAGCCCCCCCCTAAAAATTTTCTGGGGGTCTCTCCTCCCCGTGGGCCAGGCCTCCATCATTCTCGCCAGACTCTCACCCCACTGCTCCAAAGTCCAACCTCTCTCCTCTTCTCTTGGCTTGGCCCAGTCGAGACTCCTACTCCACTGCTCCCAAGTCCATCCTCTCTCTTCTTCACGCTGCTTGGTCCTGTTATGGTGGTTTCTTCTGTCACGATCGTTACAGGAAGCGGACCAAGGCGCAGCGTTGAAAGCAAACATATTTATTATACGAATGATCACACGATCAAAACAACGAAACGTGACGTCCTTGGTTACATAAACAAACCAACACGGAACAAGAAACCACAACACAAAGTGAAAAGACAGACAGTTAAATATGGCTCCCAATCAGAGACAACCAGCTGACACTCGTTGCCTCTGATTGGGAGTCACTCAGGCCAACATAGATATACAAACATAGACTTACACACCCTGGCTCAACATAACATAGTCCCCAGAGCCAGGGCGTGACAGTATATGTGCTTTCTTGAGCAGGGGGACCTTGCAGGCGCTGCAGGATTTCAGTCCTTCACGGCGTAGTGTGTTACCAATTGTTTTCTTGGTGACTATGGTCCCAGCTGCCTTGAGATCATTGACAAGATCCTCCCGTGTAGTTCTGGGCTGATTCCTCACCGTTCTCATGATCATTGCAACTCCACAAGGTGAGATCTTGCATGGAGCCCCAGGCCGAGGGAGATTGACAGTTATTTTGTGTTTCTTCCATTTGCAAATAATAAATAGTTGTCACCTTCTCACCAAGCTGCTTGGCGTTGGTCTTGTAACCCATTCCAGCCTTGTGTAGGTCTACAATCTTGTCCCTGACATCTTTGGAGAGCTCTTTGGTCTTGGCCATGGTGGAGAGTTTGGAATCTGATTGGTTGATTGCTTCTGTGGACAGGTGTATTTTATACAATGAACAAACTGAGATTAGGAGCACTCCCTTTAAGAGTGTGCTCCTTATCTCAGCTCGTTACCTGTATAAAAGACACCTGGGAGCCAGAAATCTTTTCTGATTGAGATGCAAATCAATTTATAACATTTTTGACATGCGTTCTTCTGGATTTTTTTGTTGTTATTCTGTCTCTCACTGTTCAAATAAACCTACCATTAAAATTATAGACTGATCATTTCTTTGTCAGTGGGCAAATGTACAAAATCAGCAGGGGATCAAATACTTTTTTCCCTCACTGTACAGGCAGACAGAAAGGCAGACAGGCAGCCCGGTTCACTGGAGTTAAGGTATTAAAGTCTCTGATGTTTTAATAATAAGTACATAGAGGAAGGATGCACAAGAAGTCGTCACTGTCTCAAAAACCTGTTTTATTTCCTGAAAAAAACTCCTTATTTTATCCTTGCATTATTATGTTGTATCTATCCTCACGTGAAAAAGCATTATGCCTCCAAAATTACTCTTAGCTCAACAAATTAGCCTTGTTTAACATAATTATGCAGATTCTGCTGCAAACCCAGTCTTACCCTCCACACACCAGGGCATCCTTCAGTGTATCCAGGAGAGAGTGGTTCTAATCTCCTACCACAGCCAGTGTTTACTGTTTACCAACGAGGATGTTTTTGTTGATTAATGTTGACTACCTCTACAGCTCTGTTAATGCCCCCACCCCGCTCTGTTTGGTCAGTAGGAAGTAGGAGATGTGGTTTAGACATGGTAATGAGACATTAGGCTTGCCAAAAGAAGAATGACTACCATTCATCACAAGTCCAAAAGATTAGTTAGCACTGCCTTGCACCGGGGCTCATGCATATTAAATCAGTGGATACAAGGCTTCCTCCTTCCACAGAGTAGCATCATCATCAAATATCCATTCATAAATCATTTCATGTTAAGATGGTTTTATGGCTTTTTTACCTGCTACCTTGCCGAAATGAGTAGACACCAAAACATGAATTAGGGAAGCTTTTAGTGACTTTTAGTGACTTTAGTGCAGTTTTCCATGCTATTACAGTCCATATTTAAGTAATATGTGAGAATATCTCAGATCTCTCCAACACAGGCCTCGTTGTGAGATCATTGAGAGACTGATTAAGTACAGTAGTAGAGCATAGTCAGGCTATTGCTTTTAATCTTCTCTCCTCTTATAGATAAATCTCTCCCCTATCTCTCTCTCTCTCTCTCTCTCTCTCTACCCCCCTCTCTGTCACTCCTTCCCCTCTCATTTAAAGGGCTCTTAGCCTAAAAGTAATTTAGCTTTAATTTAGATTCCAGACTAGATCTCTGTCTATAGAAATCTCTGTTTAGCTGTAACTGACAAGGTGCTGCTGCGGGATTCTTCTTGGGTTGAGTTGGAGTGTGTCGTAATGGGTTAATGTCCAAGCCCTGTGTTGCTCAGTTGGTAGAGCATGGCGCTTGCAACGCCAGGGTTGTGGGTTCAATTCCCACGGGGGGCCAGTATGAAAATGTATGCACTCACTAACTGTAAGTCGCTCTGGATAAGAGCGTCTGCTAAATGACGTAAATGTAATAAAAATACATCTTGTTTGAGCCATTCACTTTTTTTTTGAAGATTTAATATTCACTGCTGGCGCTCTCTGCCTGCACACAGCTACTGAAGCAGTTTATCCATGGCTCTTCTCACATAGTAAAAGGACATCTGAGAAAACCATGGGACATTGTAGCCTTGGCATTGGACAATGGATGACTGTTACAGATGGATGATTCCTGTATTTGTCCTCTGAGTTCCAGTACATGCCCATATCACCACCTATTGGCCAATATGGGAATAACAAGAAACATGCAAAACCAACATGTATGTTAGCCACAATGATGAAAAAGTAAAACATACAATAACATTTCACTGCTTGCTACAATGCTAATATTTCCCTGTAATAATAATGAGTTTTTCCCTCATCTTCTCCAGATTCAACAAGATCCAGAACACCAAGAACACTATGAAGAGAGATGGGATCAGCACGTTAACGTACCGCGTGGTCCAGTTTAAGAAATACCCTCTCTACACCAACATCTCTGTGGAGATCGGCAAACCTCCGCCCCGGCCTTTCAGGGGATAGACAGATCGAGAGACCCGGCCTTGACATGGAGAGGGAGGGAGATGGGGCAGAGAACGGTAATGCACAGCAGAGAGCCTCCATCTCTGCCCCCACCTCTACCTCCCTCAGCCCGAGCCAGACCCAGATTCCCCCCCATCGACATGGGCTAGGAGCCCTCCCAGACCCCTCACAGCCCACTCTGAGTGGGGATACATAGCCATTGCAGTCCAACACTGCCCACAGCTCAACGGTTACGGCAGGCCCCCAACCTGGGACGCTGACTCTGGGGGGACTAATCAGAACATACTATATCGGCACAAAATGAATGTGTACTGTCTGTGCCTGCATCTAACGCAGGCTTTCTCCATTTCCCATGTCTCTGCCGTTGAGAAATGGTTCTGGAGCAGAGCGACATTGTGCACCAACTCCGGTCTCTCTTTGGTCTCTTTCTTTATGTGGATGGAAACAAGTTTGAGAGACATACAGTGAATAAAGACCTCCTGGTTGTGGATGGGTATGACTATCTAAGGAACTGGTTTTGACCTGTTTGTGGAGAAGAGAGGTCCAGTAAATAGAACAGAAGATGAACTTCTGGCATGGTTCTGACAGGTGATCATCAGACGTGTTCTGACGTGTTCTCACTCATAGAGGTTATAGTAGATAGTGATGGGAGTGTAAACCTTTGCTGTTTGACAATGGATTCAATACAGTTTTAGAAGAGGATCATCTCTTGCTCAAAATACAAGACTCTACTAAATGTTTTCTTTTTAGTTTCAAAATAAAATTATAAGGCATTGATAACCTAGTGGTGGAAATTGTGAATACTGTTGATAAGGAGAGTCTAGTATGGTGAATATTTGCATTGTAGCATTCATTCCATCCATTCAAAGGCAGAAGCACACTGCACTGAGGTGATAAGAACAGAACGGAAGTTAGTTATTTCCTCAGGGTGGATTCCCCTAGATTAAATGGAAAACTAGCCCACATACAGTAAGAAAATATCAAATATCATATTACTATTAACACTACCAGTGTATGAAAGCCTTTTAACATCTGAAGTAAGTAAGCTTTTTCTTCTCTCACTCTCTTCTCCTTTTTTTGTACTGCCTAAACACCAAACTGATGCCTTCAGAATTTTTATGAGGGCCAATGATAAGGAATGCTGCATTCTGGGATTTTTAAAAACAACATTCCTGTTGTGTGAAGTGACGTGGAAATCTTTTTGTACTATCAATGGTTTTCTTGACCAGGCTTGAGTCAGTGAGTATTTACCCGTTTCCCTTCTGTTTATTTTTAAGAGCCTTTTAAAGTTTGAGTGCATTTCCCTTTTTTTTCTCGACAACACTCTCCACTGCCTTTTATTCCTCTCTCTGGCTCTTCCATACTTCTCTCTTTGTGCCGTGTGTCTGTGTGAACACCACAATGTTTTTCTGTACTTGGCCGTCTGATGAATACACAGACAGCTGAGTCTGAAGCACACTGCTCCTCTATAGAAATATCAGGAGGACATCAACAATCCTTTCTCTCTCTCATTTCTCTCTTCTCTCTCTCATTCTGCTGCCTTTTCATTTTGGAGTGCGTTACTACTGGTGTGAGTTGCTGTGCCCTTGGAAAAGAGAGCACCTCGCAAAGTGAATACTCTACTCCCCATTCTACACTGGA
The DNA here is from genome assembly GCF_020615455.1 of Coregonus clupeaformis. NCBI lineage: Eukaryota > Metazoa > Chordata > Actinopteri > Salmoniformes > Salmonidae > Coregonus > Coregonus clupeaformis. The sequence continues at coordinate 15,376,816 of NC_059212.1, forward strand.
GACCGATGTCCTTTTACGCTACTCTATTTATCTGTAACTGTCAAATGGATTTACTGTGTATGTACTGCTCCCTGATAGCTGTGGACCACAGGATTTTGAATTTCACATATTCCTGCCTATGGTCCCAGTATAGTATGATTCATCAGGCTGCCAAGCTTCTACTTTTATGTTCCATGCTGAGGGAATAATTCTCCAAAAGGCTAAATATACTACTTGGAACTTTGGGAAGGAGCTTTTATATATAGCTAGCATCATCATTACCTAAAACCTGTTTAACAGAACGAGCTCACTACTGATGTAGCACACAACCCTGAAAATGCTTGGTACTAAAATTTTATTCACTGGTTTCATTAAATGAAATAATTTGGGGGGTTTTCTGCTGATGATGGCTTTTTATCATAACTCCAGTCAAAGATCTTACTGTACAATTGGTGGATATTTGGTTTTCTGTACAGTAGACTACAGGATGTGATTTGTGTACATATCAGACTTGTAGACTCACTCAACAGCTAGTAGTGATCATTACAGGTGCATGGACAGGCATTATCATGTAATTTGTGTTGTTAACAGAGGAAAACATATAATAGAACTCAGTCTGTTCTGTTGACTTGATATCTATATAGAGATCATGACCCAAGTAGGCTACTACAGGAATAATAAATCCTATTGGTTCTATTATATCAATCTAATCATGAATCATATTGGTATATCCATGATATTATCTTATTTGGCCTATAGGCTGTATTCTGCCCCACTACCCCACACATAGTGACTGTGGTATAACATTGTAGGTACTGTATAATACAGATTTAATATGATGCGTATTGACAGGGGGACCTTTCAGCATAAGCTTAGAGACATCCTTCCCAGGACTGTCTCTCTCTCTCTCACAACTCGCCAGCTTTGAATCAGTGATAAAGCACCACTCCTTGTCTGTGTCCCAAATGGCACCCGATTCCCTACATAGTGCACTACGGGGCTCCTATGAGCCCTGGTCAAAAGTAGTGCACTATATAGGCAATAGGGTGCCATTTGGGACACACCCCTCTGTTCCCACCCTCCCCGCAGTCAACTATTATTATCTTCAGTTTGTCCTGGTAATGTATAATTGCGGGGCATCAGCTTTTTTCGTTGACCATGTTTTTGATGCAGCCTTAAGTAGGAAAAGCTGGAAGGTGGAATGCTAATGTGCTGTCCACCCTTTGGAGTGTGTCTGAAGTTCTCTCTTCATCCATCTCCTGTTGGCAGACATTGCACAGCATCCTACTTCTTATACGTTTCAACCAAAGGCTCATTGAGCAATCTTTTCCCTCATTGTCAGAGTTTAAAGGAAGTGGTGGGTAACTGAAAGAGGAACATGATAGGGTGAGGGCATTGGAGAACAACATCAACTACTGACTGCCTCGGGCCTTCAAGCCTGAGTGCATTTTTAAAGATTCACTGTATCTATCTAGGTTTTGTACATTGAATGTTGAAAATGTTATATCTTATATAGAATGCATAATGTCATATCAAACCTACTTTTTCTATACAATCAATAAATCTGATGGTAAATGAGATACACTCATGTGATTGGTTTGTTTTTCCTTGCCAGATGAGAAAATAGGTTTCACATGCATGTTGTCATCTTCGTCCCAAATTGCACCCTATTCCCTTTATAGTGCACTACTTTTGACCAGGGCCCCTTTTGACCAGGGCCCATAGGGCTTGGTCAATTAAGTAGGGAATAGTGGTGCCATTGGGATGGATCCGTCCACAGTCCTGACAAGGGGGCTGATAATAGTTTATTTCCTCCATTGTTTCCAGTTGCCATGGCATTCAAAGAAACTTCTAATACATTTCTCATTCACTCTGTCTTTGGGGCGTAATAGAAAATAGAACATGTGCTGAGACTGAAGAAAATAGAGTGATGGTTAGAAAAACTCCTTCTGCTTTTAAAGACAAAGTGGAATTGGTAGCGGTAAAACATATTTTTTATTTTTTTCTCTCACAAGTAATTAAAATGGTTGAGCCACTGCTGTTCTTTCGACTAGTAAGTATTTATGTCAGAGGGAGGTTAAGAAACACAATCACACTGCATTGCAGCTCAAATTGAAAGGCTAAAACTACTTTGCTTAGACAGAATCTGGCTCTAAGGGGAGGCTACGCCTAGATTAGAAATTGTTTGCATTAGCCAAATTCTAATATAATATCTACTAATAGCAGTCTCGACCAAGTCCCGCTCCCATCAGTGGATGCATTACAAAGAAAGGATAATTCCTAGGTTGTGTTAGAACTATGTTCATACTGTCTCAGAGATAAATCCACAGCATAACTTGGTTGAACAGAAAACGTAACAGTTATTGTTAAGATGCCAGCACTGTCCCCAAACTGTCAACAACAGGGATTTGGGGAAATTGGACAATGAACCGCTGGCATCCCCTTACTGACAAGACATCCAGTGTGTAATAAACATCCTACTACACAACAATGGCACACTGTAGACAGCATAGTTAATGGACATACAAGGACATACAAATACATTTTATTTTCACTTACTGTAAGTTTACATTGGGTTTTTAATGAAAGATGGAGGGAGTTACAAAAGGCATGGATTAAAGATAAACAACGTACAACAATTCAATAACATAATCAAGAGACATATTAGGAGAGTCGACTGGAGAGGTGTAATCAGAGCCTTTCCTGAAATGACAAGGCTTGGATGTTGGCATGTAGTCTATCCATATAGTCTATCCATATAGTCTATCCATATGGTATATCCATATAGTCTATCCATATAGTATATCCATATTGTCTATCCATATAGTCTATCCATATAGTCTATCCATGTAGTCTATCCATATAGTCTATCCATATAGTCTATCCATATAGTATATCCATATGGTCTATCCATATAGTCTATCCATATAGTCTATCCATATAGTCTATCCATATAGTCTATCCATGTGGTCTATCCATGTAGTCTATCCATATGGTCTATCCATATAGTCTATCCATATAGTCTATCCATATAGTCTATCCATATGGTCTATCCATATAGTCTATCCATATAGTCTATCCATATGGTCTATCCATATAGTCTATCCATATGGTCTATCCATATAGTCTATCCATATAGTCTATCCATATAGTCTATCCATATAGTCTATCCATATAGTCTATCCATATAGTCTATCCATATTGTCTATCCATATAGTCTATCCATATGGTCTATCCATATAGTCTATCCATGCAATGGTCCCTTCAAAATGGATGTGAAGGAAGCAAGTGAACAGCGTATAGTATATTCATGTTCATACCAATTTATTTGTATTTACACTGAACAAAAATTATAAACGCAACATGTAAAGTGTTGGTCCCATGTTTCATAAGCTGTAATAAAAGATTGCAGAAATGTTGTGCACACATTTGTTTACATCCCTGTTAGTGAGCATTTCTCATTTGCCAAGATAATCCATCCACCTGACAGGTTTGGCATATTAAGAAGCTGATTAAACAGCATGATCATTACACAGGTGCACCTTTTGTTGGGGACAATAAAAGGACAATCTAAAATGTGCAGTTTTGTCACACAACAGAATGCCACAGATGTCTCAAGTTTTGAGGGAGAGTGCAATTGGTATGCTGACTGCAGGTATGTCCACCAGAGCTGTTGCAAGATAATTTAATGTTAATTTCTCTACCATAAGCCGCCTCCAACGTCGTTTTAGAGAATTTGGCAGTACGTCCAACTGGCCTCACAACCGCAGACCACGTGTATGGCGTCGTGTGGGCGAGCGGTTTGCTGATGTCAACGTTGTGAACAGAATGCCCCCATGGTGGCGGTGGGGTTATGGTACGGGCAGGCATAAGCTATGGACTACGAACACAATTGCATTTTATCGATGGCAATTTGAATGCACAGAGATACCGTGACGAGATCCAGAGGCCCATTGTCGTGCCATTCATTCGCTGCCATCACCTCATGTTTCAGCATGATAATGCACGGCCCCATGTCGCAAGGATCTGTACACAATTCCTGGAAGATGAAAATGTCCCAGTTCTTCCATGGCCTGCATACTCACCAGACATGCCACCCACTGAGCATGTTTTGGATGCTCTGGATCGACGTGTACGACAGCGTGTTCCAATTCCCGGCAATGTCCAGCAACTTCGCACAGCCATTGAAGAGGAGTGGGACAACATTCCACAGGCCACAATCAACAGCCTGATCAACTCTATGCGAAGGAGATGTGTTGCGCTGCATGAGGCAAATGGTGATCACACCAGATACTGACTGGTTTTCTGAACCATGCCCCTACCTTTTTTAAAGGTACAGTTGAAGTCGGAAGTTTACATACACTTAGGTTGGAGTCATTAAAACCTGTCTTTCAACCACTCCACAAATTTCTTGTTAACAAACTATAGTTTTGGCAAGTCGGTTAGGACATCTTCTTTGTGCATGACACAAGTAATTTTTCCAGCAATTGTTTACAGACAGATTATTTCACTTATAATTCACTGTATCACAATTCCAGTGTGTCAGAAGTTTACATACACTAAGTTGACTGTGCCTTTAAACAGCTTGGAAAATTCCAGAAAATGATGTCATGGCTTTAGAAGCTTCTGATAGGCTAATTGACATCATTTGAGTCAATTGGAGGTGTACCTGTGGATGTATTTCAAGGCCTACCTTCAAACTCAGTGCCTCTTTGCTTGACATCATGGGAAAATCAAAAGAAATCAGCCAAAAAAAATGTGTAGACCTCCACAAGTCTGGTTCATCCTTGGGAGCAATTTACAAACGCCTGAAGGTACCATGTTCATCTGTACAAAAAATAGTACACATGTATAAACACCATGGGACCACGCAGCCATCATACTGCTCAGGAAGGAGATGCGTTCTGTCTCCTAGAGATGAACGTACTTTGGTGCGAAAAGTGCAAATCAATCCCAGAACAACAGCAAATGACCTTGTGAAGATGCTGGAGGAAACAGGTACAAAATTATCTATATCCATAGTAAAACGAGTCCTATATCGACATAACCTGAAAGGCCGCTCAGCAAGGAAGAAGCCACTGCTCCAAAACCGCCACAAAAAAGCCAGACTATGGTTTGCAACTGCACATGGGGACAAAGATCGTACTTTTTGGAGGAATGTCCTCTGGTCTGATGAAACAAAAATAGAACTGTTTGGCCATAATGACCATCGTTATGTTTGGAGGAAAAAGGGGGAGCTTGCAAGCCAAAGAACACCATCCCAACCGTGAAGCACGGGGTGGCAGCATCATGCTGTGGGGGTGCTTTGCTGCAGGATGGACTGGTGCACTTCACAAAATAGATGGCATCATGAAGAAGGAAAATTATGTGGATATATTGAAGCAACATCTCAAGACATCAGTCAGGAAGTTAAAGCTAGGTCGCAAATAGGCCTTCCAAATGGACAATGACACCAAGCATACTTGCAAAATGGCTTAAGGACAACAAAGTCAAGGTATTGGAGTGGCCATCACAAAGCCCTGACCTCAATTCTATAGAAAATTTGTGGGCAGAACTGAAAAAGCGTGTGCGAGCAAGGAGGCCTACAAACCTGACTCAGTTACACCAGCTCTGTCAGGAGGAATCTGTCAAAATTCACCCAACTTATTGTGGGTAGCTTGTGGAAGGCTACCCGAAACGTTTGACCCAAGTTAAACAATTTAAAGGCAATGCTACCAAATACTAATTGAGTGTATGTAAACTTCTGACCCACTGGGAATGTGATGAAAGAAATAAAAGCTGAAATAACTCATTCTCTCTACAAGTATTCTGACATTTCACATTCTTAAAATAAAGTGGTGATCCTAACTGACCTAACACAGGGAATTTTTACAAGGATTAAATGTCAGGAATTGTGAAAAACTGAGTTTAAATGTATTTGGCTAAGGTGTATGTAAACCTCTGACTTCAACTGTATCTGTGACCAACAGATGCATATCTGTATTCCCAGTCATGTGAAATCTATAGATTAGGGCCTAATGAATTTATTTCATTTGACGGATTTCCTTATATGAACTGTAACTCAGTAACATCTTTGAAATTGTTGCATGTTGTGTTTATATGTTTGTTCAGTAAATTATGGATCCCCATTAGCTCTTCCTGGAGTCCAGCAATATTAAGACAGTTATATACAATTATGAGTCTCTGACATTATGATAGTGAGTTGTTTATAGTTTACAAACCTATAACATTCATAAAAAAACATAGTTGCTTACACTTGCCTTTAGCTTTCAGAACCTGACAATTGTTTTTCATATCTATAATGTTCCATTTGTCACGCTCGTCTTGAGAAGAAGCGGGCCAAGGCGCAGCGTGATATGCGTACATATTTATTTCAGTGTACACACAACGAACAAAACAACAAATGATACGAAACGTGAAGTCCTACGGTTACACAAACCAAACGGAACAAGATACCACATTAAACAAATGCCAAACGGCTACCTAAGTATGGCTCCCAATCAGAGACAACGAGCTACAGCCGTCTCTGATTGGGAACCACCCTGGCCAACATAGAAATACCAAACTAGAAGCAACACAACCTAGAACAAAAAACATAGAAACTAACACCCTGGCTCAACATACGAGAGTCCCCAGAGCCAGGGCGTGACAGTACCCCCCAAAGGCGCGGACTCCGACCGCGCCAACCAAACACAACAGGGGAGGGACCGGGTGGGCACTCCGCCTCGGCGGCGGATCCGGTTTCGGGTATGACCCCCACTCCCTCTCTAACCCCCCAAAGCGCCCCTGGTCCGGTCTGGCCCTGCTGGCCGGAGCTGGACTGAATACTGGTGGAGCGGATTGCTCTAGCTCCGGAGTGGAGCAGCTGACCGGTGTCGGACCAGGCACCGGTGGAACAGGCACGGGCTGTGCCGGACAGACGACGCACACCACTGGCTTGGTGCGGGGATCAGGAACAGGCCGGACCGGGCTGGCGACGCGCACCACTGTCTTGGTGCGGGGATCAGGAACAGGCCGGGCCGGGCTGACGACGCGCACCACTGGCTTGGTGCGGGGAGCAGGAACGGGCCGGACCGGCTGGACGACGCCGCACCACAGGTTTAGTGCGGGGAGCAGGAACGGGCCGGACCGGGCTGGCGACGCGCACCACTGGCTAGGTGCGGGGAGCAGGAACGGGCCGGACCGGGCTGGCGACGCGCACCACTGGCTTGGTGCGGGGAGCAAGAACGGGCCGGACCGGGCTGGTGACGTGCACCACTGGCTTGGTGCGAGAGGCAGGAACAGGCCGAACCGGGCTGGCGACGCGCACCACTGGCTTGGTGCGAGGGGCAGGAACAGGCCGAACCGGGCTGGTGACGCGCACCACTGGTTTGGTGCGAGAGGCAGGAACAGGCCGGACCGGGCTGGCGACGCGCACCACAGGCTTGGTGCGAGGGACAGGAACAGGCTGGACCGGGCTGGCGACGCGCACCACAGGCTCGGTGCGAGAGGCAGGAACAGGCCGGACCGGGCTGGCGACGCGCACCACAGGCTCGGTGCGAGAGACAAGAACAGGCCGGACCGTACTGGGGACACACGCCACTGGCCCTACGCGGGGATCAGGAACGGGCCGGACCGGACTGGCAACACACCCCTGTACCTCTCGCCGTGCCTCTACATTCTCCTTCCCCCTGGTGTCCAGTAACTCCCGTAACCTGGCGGCCTCCTCTGCCAACCCTCTGAACCACTCTATCCCGTACTCCTGCTGCCCCGTCGTCCACGGCGTGAGCCCCCCCCTAAAAAATGTCTGGGCTTGTCTCTCCCCCGTGGACCAGGCCTCCATGGTTCTCGCCCAACTCTCACTCCACTGCTCCCAATTCCAACCTCTCTCCTCATCACGCTGCTTGACCCAGTCGTGGTGGTATCTTCTGTCACGCTCGTCTTGAGAAGAAGCGGGCCAAGGCGCAGCGTGATATGCGTACATATTTATTTCAGTGTACACACAACGAACAAAACAACAAACGATACGAAACGTGAAGTCCTACGGTTACACAAACCAAACGGAACAAGATACCACATTAAACAAATGCCAAACGGCTACCTAAGTATGGCTCCCAATCAGAGACAACGAGCTACAGCCGTCTCTGATTGGGAACCACCCTGGCCAACATAGAAATACCAAACTAGAAGCAACACAACCTAGAACAAAAAACATAGAAACTAACACCCTGGCTCAACATACGAGAGTCCCCAGAGCCAGGGCATGACACCATTCATGACAAATTCAAATACAATGGAGATGGTATACCTCAATTAATATCCATCAAAGTTGGTCAAAAAACCTTCCAATAACAATACTAGACAAGTGTAACATCCCAAAATGTAGGATAGTCCCTATAATCTACACTACATCAAAACATTCTTACTAGTGTAGAAATACATGGCTACTTCACTGGCTTAATCCTTGTTTAGAGTATACACACAGTTGAAGGAGGCAGTTACCCCCTCCTTCAACTACATTAGGAAAGGTTTTGGGCCAAGGAATGTTCAAAAGATAGTTCACTCCCAAATCGAAGTTAGTCAGATGTGTTTTCAGATTTCAAAAGTGGTCTAATATCAAGATGAGAATCATAATAATATGCCATTTAGCAGACACTTTTATCCAAAGCGACTTACAGTCATGCGTGCATACATTTTTGTGTATGGGTGGTCCTGGGGATCGAACCCACTACCTTGGCGTTACAAGCGCCGTGCTCTACCAGCTGAGCTACAGAGGACCAGAATCATGAGATGGTCCCAAACCATCTGTTGTGTAGATCCAGCTATCTGCCTCCATCCCCCAAAAAATAGAAATTATGAAAATAGATAGTGCCATTCTTTCCCATTAATTTGGGATGGAGGCTTATAGTTGGATGTTATAATATATATAATAAAATATACAGTGAGGGAAAAAAGTATTTGATCCCCTGCTGATTTTGTACGTTTGCCCACTGACAAATAAATGATCAGTCTATAATTTTAATGGTAGGTTTATTTGAACAGTGAGAGACAGAATAACAACAAAAAAATCCAGAAAAACGCATGTCAAAATGTTATAAATTGATTTGCATTTTAATGAGGGAAATAAGTGTTTGACCCCCTCTCAATCAGAAAGATTTCTGGCTCCCAGGTGTCTTTTATACAGGTAACGAGCTGAGATTAGGAGCACACTCTTAAAGGGAGTCCAGCTAATCTCAGTTTGTTACCTGTATAAAAGACACCTGTCCACAGAAGCAATCAATCAATCAGATTCCAAACTCTCCACCATGGCCAAGACCAAAGAGCTCTCCAAGGATGTCAGGGACAAGACTGTAGACCTACACAAGGCTGGAATGGGCTACAAGACTATCGCCAAGCAGCTTGGTGAGAAGGTGACAACAGTTGGTGCGATTATTCGCAAATGGAAGAAACACAAAATAACTGTCAATCTCCCTCGGCCTGGGGCTCCATGCAAGATCTCACCTCATGGAGTTGCAATGATCATGAGAACGGTGAGGAATCAGCCCAGAACTACACAGGAGGATCTTGTCAATGATCTCAAGGCAGCTGGGACCATAGTCACCAAGAAAACAATTGGTAACACACTACGCCGTGAAGGACTGAAATCCTGCGGCGCCCGCAAGGTCCCCCTGCTCAAGAAAGCACATATACAGGCCCATCTGAAGTTTGCAAATGAACATCTGAATGATTCAGGGGAGAACTGGGTGAAAGTGTTGTGGTCAGATGAGACCAAAATCGAGCTCTTTGGCATCAATTCAACTCGCTGTGTTTGGAGGAGGAGGAATGCTGCCTATGACCCCAAGAACACCATCTCCACCGTCAAACATGGAGGTGGAAACATTATGCTTTGGGGGTGTTTTTCTGCTAAGGGGACAGGACAACTTCACCGCATCAAAGAGACGATGGACGGGGCCATGTACCGTCAAATATTGGGTGAGAACCTCCTTCCCTCAGCCAGGGCATTGAAAATTAGTCGTGGATGGGTATTCCAGCATGACAATGACCCAAAACACACGGCCAAGGCAACAAAGGAGTGGCTCAAGAAGAGCACATTAAGGTCCTGGAGTGGCCTAGCCAGTCTTCAGACATTAATCCCATAGAAATCTGTGGGGGAGCTGAAGGTTCGAGTTGCCAAACGTCAGCCTCAAAACCTTAATGACTTGGAGAAGATCTGCAAAGAGGAGTGGGACAAAATCCCTCCTGAGATGTGTGCAAACTTGGTGGCCAACTACAAGAAACGTCTGACCTCTGTGATTGCCAACAAGGGTTTTGCCACCAAGTACTAAGTCATGTTTTGCAGAGGGGTCAAATACTTATTTCCCTCAATAAAATGAAAATCAGTTTATAACATTTTTGACATGCGTTTTTCTGGATTTCTTTGTTGTTATTCTGTCTCTCACTGTTCAAATAAACATACCATTAACATTATAGACTGATCATGTCTTTGTCAGTGGGCAAACGTACAAAATCAGCAGGGGATCAAATACTTTTTTCCCTCACTGTATATAATATATGCCATTTAGCAGATACTTTTATCCAAAGCGACTTACAGTCATGCGTGCATACATTTTATTATTTATTATTATTATTTTATGTATTGATAGAAGATTGTGTGGGACGTGAACTCATCTTGACATTAGACCACTTTTTAAGTCAAACTTTGATTTGAAAGTGAACTGCCACTTCACAAGTTCATTCATTGATAACAGCTCGAGTCCTTTGGAATAGGTTTAGGTTTAGACAAGAGAACACAAATACATCCACATTTGTGCTACATGCTACAGTACATGTCAGTTAGTGTCTCTTCCTCTTCTAGTCCTGCTGATAATTCATTCTGGGGTGAAGTTTCCCCATGGTACAGATCTAGGATCAGTTTCTCCTCCCCCAATCCTAACCTTAACCATTAGTGGGAGGAAATGCTAAACTGACCCAAGATCAGTGTCTAGGGGCAGCTTCACCCTACACCGGGGCAAATGACTGGTCCTACTTTACATTAGTTATTCTGGCTAGCCTCTTCAGGGGTGCAGTTACGTACGCGGGCACAGGTGGCCAAGCGGTTGCCCTCCCAGTAGCCAGCGTCACCTGAGTCATGACAGCGACACTTTGTGCAGGAGTCCACCCATACAGGTTCCCCCCCTGGGATCACATGGCTGCGGGTCGAATCCACATAGCAGTTGGGCCCTGGGGAAACACACAATCATTTTTGTTAACTTGCCATCTGGTTGTGATATTTTGCATTGTGCTTCTCTTTCCATGAGGATAAACTATCACCCCTACCATAAAGAGGAGAGGGTATTTTCAGTAGAAGTTGAACTACAGACAATAAGACTTGATTAACTGTGAATTTCTGTAATTGAAAAAACGATGTATACTTAATTGCGTGGTCATAGACCACCTAAAATCAAACCATGAATGCATCTTCAACTGGCTATTTTCCAACTCGATAAACTTCCTTTAAAAAAGCTATTGTGTGTCTCAGTAGAACAGGAGAGAGTGGATCGGTCATTGGTAACGGTGTGTGAAGAGCATTATTTCATGCTGATATAGTTATTTCTTCCCCCCACTACTTCCATTTGTTTGGATAAATGATCACCTTCATACAGTATATTGCTGCTTGTGGTGCTGACAACAGTAATGTGACAAAACTAACAGCATGCATCACAATAAGGGGTAAATTATGAAGAACTGTTTCTGCACAGAGAATAGACAATGTGAGGAATCTGAACATCAACTTCCCTGTATCTCATCTCCCTTTGCCTAGAGTAGAATAAATTAGAATGCTTCATTGTCAATAAAGAATTTGATGACCTGTGATATCACACAGTCACTTACTGTAAGTGTGTGTGGAGAATAAGAGGTGGCATTTGAGTGAGTTTTGCTAATTATAATGTAGGAATCATGATTGTAGCTAGCTGATATTGACACTGATGGATATGCTAGCTTCTACTTAGGTGAGACATACTTAGACAAGTTCCTTATTTCCCTATTTCCCTTAATGTTCTATATCATCCACAGGAGATTACCCACTTCTCTGTCTCTCCAGGACATCTTTTAAAAATGAGTCATCCGTTCGCAGGTTCTATGTAATAACCATGAGGTCAGTTCACTTACCCTCTGGGCACTCTGGGCAGCACTTGCCATTGGTGTAGACAGGGTTGACGCAGGGCGGGGGGGCACAGTCTGCCACCAGGCAGCGGGCGATGCCATCACTGTCACAGGTACACTGCTCGCACTCATTGGGCTGCCAATCACACAGAACAGAACACAGGCTGTCAGAGACAGAGGACAGCGTCCCAAATGGCACGCTATTCCTTTTATAGTGCACTACTTTTGACCAGAGCCCATAGGGGAATAGGGTGCAATTTGGGATGCAACCACAGACATAGTCCTACCAGTGTTCTTTAGACTGCCACTGGCAGATACTGTATCACTGTTAGACATGAGCAGTTGGACGGAAAATACCTCCCAAGACGTTAGTTCTCATTTATAGAGACAGGGCACTCGATTGTACAATGATAAGACTGACTTATGCAGGTGCTTTAAAGTGAACTGTGACAAGGTTAACTGTGACAGCATTTTGGTTTTCGTGAGCTATAAGCTTTGGTGTACATGCTACACTATATCCCATTTCAAGATACATCTGAAAAAGATAAGTCTGACATATGTAACCATAATGCCATGTTTAAGATGTGCTTATATATGTGTAATGTATGTTTTATTGTATTGAGTTAATGGAAACCGTTAACATATGTTTTCCCTGTCATGGTATTGGATGTTTATCAGCATCTCTGCATGTGGTTCAGATACAGAGGTTGGGTTAAATAAAGTGGAAGAAAAGAACACTATGAGGCTCTGGGCTTAACGTCTCTGAGCTCATCCAGTGCTGTGTCAGAGGGCTCTGATTACCCCCTTAGGGATCTCCCATTAACCATAATAACCTCATCAAGAGGACAATGAGCCAACAGTAAATCTCACTGGATTGGCTTTTCTGTTGCCAGAGTTGTTTCATATTCTAATTCATTGACTGAGGGGGTATTGAATTTCTGCTTGGCTTTGTTGGCTCTGCTTTCCTCTTTCCATTGAAGCAAAGGAAACAAATCAGTGGGCTGAGTTTATTCTTCAAGGAGGTTGAACTGCGGCTAATGATTCTGCTGATCACAGCAACAGACAACAAATCAATAGCACAGTAACGCAATCAGAAACAAGAAACACAGATGTAATTAGAAACAAACAACAAATATGACTGAAGAACCCATTCAATATTATGGATGAGGACTATGAAAGAGATTATCAAAACATTTAAATGGGCATCCAGAAGAACCTCAATATCAAGTGGGTGATTTATGTCTATATCTGTTCTCTCAATTTACATCTGCACTGTCACATTTGAATAGATTGGCTGTAAGTGTAGCAAGATTCAGTATTTAACAGCAGCATACTGCCTCCATGTGACAGTATCTCCACAAATTACAGACCCTGTCAGTAACAGCTTTTCAGCTACTATCATAACTGAGCAGTGTAAAATTAACTAGCTACACTTTATCCAAATGTAAAAGAACAATAGGCCTTCATAGCTGTAGTAGTAGTTCTACAACAAACCACTGGGTGGCGCAAATCATTCATATTCGAAATTTCATCACCATGTAGTGCCAAAAACAGCCCGACGCCCAGATATGTTTCAGTGAAGAAAATACTATAAAACATACTGCAGGGTGAGTTATTCTGGGCCATACAACGTTTCTGTAGTGATACACTACATTACCAAAAGTATGTGATAACAGCCTCCCTTTGCTGCCATAACAGCCTCCACCAGATGTTGGAACATTGCTGTAGGGACTTGCTTCCATTCAGCCACAAGAGCATTAGTGAGGTCGTGCACTGATGTTGGGCGATTAGGCCTGGCTCGGAGTCGACGTTCCAATGAATCCAAAAGGTGTTTGATGGGGTTGAGGTCAGGGCTCTGTGCAGGCCAGTCAAGTTATTCCACACTGATCTCGACAAACCATTTCTGTATGGACCTTGCTTTGTGCATGGGGGCAGTGCCATGCTGAAACAGGAAAGGGCCTTTCCCAAACTGTTGCCACAAAGTTGGAAGTGCAGAATCATCTAGAATGTCATTGTATGCTGTAGCATTAAGATGTCCCTTCACTGGAACTAAGGGGCCTAGCCCGACCCATGAAAAACAGCCCCAGACCATTATTCCTCCTCCACCAAACTTTACAGTTGGCACTATGCATTCGGGCAGGTAGCGTTCTCCTGGCATCCGTCAAACCCAGATTTGTCCGTCCGACTGCCAGGTGGGAAGCTGATTCATCACTCCAGAGAATGCATTTCCACTGCTCCAGAGTCCAATGGCGGCGAGCTTTACATCACTCCAGCCAGGACTATCGTTTCTCTTTGCTTATTTGAGCTGTTCTTGCCATAATATGGACTTTTACCAAATAGGGCTATCTTCTGTATACCCCCCCTACCTTGTCACAACACAACTGATTGGCTCAAATGGATTAAGAAGGAAAGAAATTCCACAAATTAACTTTTAAGAAGGCACACCTGTTAATTGAAATGCATTACAGGTGAGTACCTCATGAAGCTGGTTGAGAGAATGCCAAGAATGTGCAAAGCTATCATCAAGGCAAAGGGTAGCTACTACATGATTCCATATGTGTTATTTCATAGTTTTGATGTCTTCACTATTATTCTACAATGTAGAAAATAGTAAAAATAAAGAAAAACCCTTGAATGAGTAGGTGTTTGACCGGTAGTGTATATGAAAAGATGTTCATGTTTCCGCCCTAACTATGGGAGTCGTTGGCCCAAAGACGGGAAGGCAGGCGACAAGTTTAGGTCCAAAATAAGCCCATAGAAACGCATTGGGATTATTTTGGCGAGAGTGAAACCTCTCGCTTTGCCTCTTCCTCTCTGCTGCAAAAGATACAAGTAGGAATGTCTGACTGAAATACGGGACACATCAACTTAAAATAGTGGTGTTTGAATTTGTTGATAAAATGTGGGACATGATTGTTTGGTGCGGGACAAAGGGCCAAAATGCAGGACTGTCCAACAGAATCCAGGACATGTGATCACGCTACTTATTTCATATTTATAAGAGATGTAGCTATCCTGCACACATAAGTATGTGGACAGGTGTATAAAATCGAGCACACAGCCATGCAATCTCCATAGACAAACGTTGGCAGTAGAATGGCCTTACTGAAGAGCTCAGTGACTTTCAACGTGGCACCGTCATAGGATTCCACCCTTCCAACAAGTCAGTTCGTCAGATTTCTGCCCTGCTAGAGCTGCCGTAATCAACTGTAAGTGCTGTTATTGTGAAGTGGAAATGTCTAGGAGCAACATCGGCTCAGCCGTGAAGTGGTAGGCCACACAAGCTCACAGAACGTGACCGCCGAGTGCTGATGCGCGTAGTGCATAAAAATAGTCTGTCCTCTGTTGCAACACAAACATAGGCACAGACACATGGATACACACACATGATAACATTCGCACTATAAAACACTATGTCTGGCGCAAACCCAAACCTCTCATCACCCCGAGATGTTTTTCATCGGCAGGGACTGGGAAACTGGTCAGAATTGAAGGAATGATGTATGGCATTAAATACAGGGAAATTCTTCCAGAGATTTGAGACTGGGACGGAGGTTCACCTTCCAGCAGGACAATGACCCTAAGCATACTGCTAAAGCAACACTTGAGCGGTTGAAGGGGAAACATTTAAATGTCTTGGAATGGCCTAGTCAAAGCCCAGATCTCAATCCAATTGAGAATCTGTGGTATGACTTAAAGATTGCTGTACACCAGCGGAACCCATCCAACTTGAAGGAGCTGGAGCAGTTTTGCCTTGAAGAATGGGCAAAAATCCCAGTGGCTAGATGTGCCAAGCTTATAGAGACATACCCCAAGAGACTTGCAGCTGCAAAAGGTGAATAGTTATGCAAGCTCAAGTTCTGTTTTTTTTCTCTTATTTCTTTTTTTTTTGTTTCACAAGAAAACATATTTTGCATCTTCAAAGTGGTAGGCATGTTGTGTAAATCAAATGATACAACCCCCCCAAAAAAATCCATTTTAATTCCAGGTTGTAAGGCAACAAAATAGGAAAATTGCCAAGGGGGTGAATACTTTCACAAGCCACTGTATAGTGTATATCAAGAGATATGTGAACAATAAATCAAATACGTTACTTTTGAATAACATCTCCAGTTTGGAAGCGCATATTTGTGCACAGACAGACTTTGGAGCGCCGACTTCAGGAGGTAGCAAAACGACCAACATGACAGTAAGAGGAAAATCAATATACATCAGTCCACTCAATAGACATTTGAGAAGTAAATGACATCCCAGAAATATTGTTTATTAATTCCAGGCAAAGTTTCACCTGATCATCTCGTGCCAAGTAGGGCAATATTTATTATAGCCTACCTGGAAATGTTGTTCCAGTTCATACACCTCTCCCCGGTACTCGCAGCCTATCTTCTCACATCTTGGGCAGCAATCAGTGGGATAGTGGCTGACATGGATGCAAGCCGCGGGCAAAGAGGTGCATTCCGTCCTTGCACAAGAAGACCCTTCTGTGGTGCATTCACACTGCGTGCAGTGGTCCGAGTCTAGAAAGTACCATTCTCCCACATAGTAGACGCTGCCGTTCGCATCACAGGTGTTCTCCTGTCCAGCCACAGAGAAAGCCAGACCGACCTGGACACAGAACAGTAGAGACATCACGGAACGCATAATCCCCATCGAATAGCGTTTATTTGAAAACATTTTCGTGACCAAAAAACTATCCAAAAAATACTAACGAGATTGTGTTCCAGTGTCAAGGATTTAAAAATTCCAAAATGTACTTTAGTGTTTATGGTCATAGAGCAATTTCTACCACATTGTTGAAGAATATAAAATCTTCATAACATTTCTTCAGATGTCCTAGCCTAAAACCTTTCTTAGGTTATGTTCTCAGATCCGAGGCAGACATTTGCAGAGAGGGGAAGTTATTACGCCTCTATGTGGATTATGTTTCAATTCACACGTGACTACCCAGTCTAGTGCTCAGACTCTGCTCCTCGGTCAACTGTCTGTGAGCTATGGCATACTCATTTATGGTCAAATTATGAAATAAATAAGATTAAATTATTTGTCTTTTTTTAATCGTGCTATTTTATGAATTAACAGATTAATTAAGATACATTTGGTTATTATAGAGAATACATCTTTCACTTTGTATTCAAACTTGGTCATGAAATTTGAAAGTAAAAAATAAATAAATGCAGCCTATTATATAAAGCTGTAAAAATGTTCCCGTGGATTTTCTTTTGAACATTTTTATTTACATCAGCCTTGTGCTAGAAATAGTTTATTCTAAGCATAGGTAGAGGGAGACTGATCTCGCGATATGTCTGCCTTGGAGACAAGAACGCTTACACTGGATACAGGAAGCAACAAGGTAAGTTTACTATTTTTTATTTACTAGCATGTTAGTTCCTCTCAACAGTTGTAAAATGTAGAATTTAAGGACAAATATAACGTGCATTAAATAAGTAAGTGAATGATGTTACTGAGACGCTGCACTTTCTTGTAAATGCCCTTATTCTAGACAAACTAGCTTGCTAACATTTCCCAATTCCAGTTAGATGCCAATGCCAGGCAAGTGAGGCAACCAACCCACGCTAGCATCCTTGTTGCAAACCGGCAGGCTAGGAAGCAAAATACTTATAGCCCATACATATTTCACTGACTACTTGAAATTCTTCCCTCTGTTATACAACTCCTAGATAAAGTGCCTCATGGAAGAAACCGAATGTCCACAATCAGTGTGGAATCTTATCGTGGACCATGTCCCTGAGTCAGAGCTCCCAGAGATCCGGGTCCTTCTTGGAGAGACTCTGATTGACATATACACAGAGATGTATTCTGAGGTAAGGACCAACACATCTCTGTAATGATTGATAACCCGTGTAGCTGATTGATAGTCCCGTGTAGCTCAGTTGGTAGAGCATGGCGCTTGCAACGCCAGGGTTGTTGGTTCGATTCCCACGGGGGGCCAGTATGAAAATAAATAAAAATGTATGCACTCACAAACTGTAAGTCGCTCTGGATAAGAGCGTCTGCTAAATGACAAAAATGTAAATGTAAATAACGGAGCATGAGCATTGTTCCAAACATCTGCATTTAGGTAGCAATCAACAATAGCTGAAAATTACACTTGGCCAAAACAAGGGTGGAAAACAATCTAACAAAAATAGATGACATGAAACTGTGGACATGCCACCATCACAAGAAGGCATTTGTAGTCTTTGAAGTAGCTCTAGTTTAGCAGCCTTACATGAGTGAGGCTGTACATGCAGCTATTTAAGACTAGATCCTCAGATTGTTCCAAAACAACACACTCACTGTGGCCCTTGAGACTATCGTTAGGCCTACGCACTGTTTGTTCTGAAGCCAACTACCCCGTCTGAAGATGGTATCAAGTAGCCTAAAACAGGGACAGGAAAGCTGTCAGCCAAAAAGGCTACAAATAATTTTCATAGTATTATACTAAACTGGCTGGGAAATACAATCCATTAAAAATGCAGGAATAACTTAAAATTTATTGGGTAATGTTGGGTTCATATTCAAAAAGGGAAAAGAAATACAGTACATTTCAAACCACAGATTTCCTGTCTAGGTCATCATACAGTTACGGTATGTTCTGATAGGGGCAATGTTTTAAATATCCATGCTATGTCAATTAGTTCCATATTAGTGCAATAGTGTAATTACATTCAAACTATACAGGCCAAATTGCTAATAGAAGGAGAACCCTGGAATAGTTGACTAGAACAAAATGACACAGGCCCTCAAATGAGCTAAACAAGTCAGGGGACCAATAAAGGGGTTGAGAGGGCTAATCCTGTCTTGTTGGGAAGACCATTATGAACGTACACTGAGTATACAAAACATTAGGACATTCCATGACAGACTGACCAGGTGAATCCAGGTGAAAACCATGATCCCTTATTGATGTAACTTGTTAAATCCACTGCAATCAGTGTAGATGAAGGGGAGGAGACAGGTTAAAGAAGGATTTTTAAGCCTTGAGATAAGAGGGTAGATTGGCAAGACAAAAGATTTAAGTGTCTTTGAATGGGGTATGGTTGTAGGTGCCAGGCGCAGCGGTTTGAGTGTATCAAGAACTGCAACGCTGCTGGGTTTTTCATGCTCAACAGTTTCCTGTGTGTATCAAGAATGGTCCACCACCCAAAGGACATCCAGCCAACTTGACACAACTGTGGGAAGCATTGGAGTCAACATGGGCCAGCATCCATGTGGAACGCTTTCGACACCTTGTAGTCCATGCCCCGATGAATTGAGTCTGTTCTGAGGGCAAAAGGGGGTGCAACTCAATATTAAAAAGGTGTTCCTAATGTTTTGTACATTAGGTTCAAAACTCTTTAGATATCCCGGAAGGACTTAAGATTTCTAGTAAGTATTAGAACAAAGCACAGAGCCCTATTCACTCAACCAGCCTTACATTTCCCTCATTCATTTTGTTTAGCTTTCTACCCAGTAGTAAATTAATGCTTTCCCTCAGCATTAGATCTCTAGATGAGAATCATAGTAATACTACCCAGATTGGTCTTCTCTCCATCAAGGTCGCCATTGTTTGCAGCAGTTCAGAGAAAATAACACAGGATATGACACAAGGCACGTTTTCTTGGATCTCTGCCAAACCATGTGGGTTTGAGCTATCATGTTCTCAAGACATTAGTAATGCCTGTGTCACTGGGTATGGTATAGGGTACAGTCAATGTTTGGTTTGTTGATGGATAGCATGACAAAGCAATAATTCGTTTTTGAATAAAGAAAATATTTTTTTGCCTATTTCAGTTGTTTATCACATTCAACTTCTTCAATCTCCATTTTGAAGTAACGTTAACAACAACAACATGTCAATAACCCAGGTTAACCGCACTGTAATTCCTCCCCCATTTCGTGTGATGGGTTTCACTTGGAGATTTACAAAGCAGTGAACAGCTTGTTACTGTTGTTAGCATCCTGGGGGCTCACACCATAAACACCTGACTGGAGAATGGCTGGCTGGGGCATTACAGGAAGCAGTGTGTGGCTGCCTGGCCGGAATTCAGCTAGACATAGTGGTAGTGTGTGTGTGTGTGTGTGTGTGCAAAACACAGGGACCGACCATGTTTAAAAGTTCTAATTTGGACAGCAGTGGGCTTTGAAGTTGTCCTTTCCATGGAGCATAGGAAGTGAATGTCAGGGACCAGGTGTAGAAAACGTTAATAGACTCCAGACTTTACACTTCTTTACCAGCGCTGTGCCTCTGCCATCAACCAGACTATTTGCTTGACTTTTTCTCTTTCCTCTTTTGTTTTCTTTCTTTCTGGCTTAGGGTTGCAAAGGGAGGGTATATTACTGGAAACTTTCTAAGTTTACCAGTAAACTACCAGAATGTTAGTATCTTTCAAGGTCATCTAGTGGCCCTTTTGGGTTCTTCAGATTATCACAGGTGTAATTATCTATGGCCCTCTGTAAAATATATGAAATAATTAATTAAGGTGATTTTAAAATAAAATATATAATGACAAAGCTGTAAAATGTTATTCTAAATATAAACTATCAACTTAGTGAATACCATTGGTGTTTAATATGAGGGTTTCAGCACTTTTATTTATTTTACTATGCCAATATATATTTGTTGTCAAACTAGTGGCAGTTGTGAACACAGTCAATAGTTGGAAGAGTTGCAGAGTTGATTAAAAATAATGCCATTATTGATTAGATGCTTTTCATTAATTAGGCTATTTTCTATTGAATCATATGGTCTATCTACTAGAAACTCATGGACAATATGGACACAGATATAAGAAATGTATACTATATATAAATATATTAAAATTATTCAAGTATAAATTACCAAAGTCATGATAGGTTGCCATAGATTTTCTGTTAATTAGGGATCCCCTGTAGCTCAGTTGGTAGAGCATGGCGCTTGCAACGCCAGGGTTGTGGGTTCGTTTCCCACGGGGGTCCAGTATGAAAATGTATGCACTCACTAACTGTAAGTCGCTCTGGATAAGAGCGTCTGCTAAATGACTAAAATGTAATTACCAAAATGACTGAAGTTTCTGGTAACTTTAGTAAATTACTGGTATCTTTGCAACGCTAGTCTGGCTACAGTTTTACAACACTTTCCAGCAGTAGCCTCTTTAATAGTTTGTTCCGTGGAGGAAGTGTTTTTAAAGAGTAGGGTGTAAACTTGTTGGGGGAAACCAGCCAACTGAAAACACATGCAGTAGTTCTATGCCCAACAGTGGCCAGAGCACAGAACTAAATAGAACACATGTGAATTATAGTATTTCTATGGGCCAGGGTCTCAATTTAGTATCATGCCAAGGCATCAGCTACTCTTCTTGGGGTCCGGCATATTAAGGCATTCATAAAATAATTTAAACACTACAATACGTTCATAACAGATTTCACAACACACTAAGTGTGTGCCCTCTGGCCCCTACTCCACTACCACATATCTACAACACAAAATCCATGTGTTCATGTGTGTATAGTGCGTATGTTATCATGTGTGTGTATGTGTGTGTCTGTGCCTATGTTTGTGTTGCTTTATCTGTTTAAAAAAAAATCTGATTCTACTTCTTGCATCAGTTACCTGATGTGGAATAGAGTTCCATGTAGTCATGGCTCTGTATAGTACTGTGTGCCTCCCATAGTCTGTTCTGGACTTGGGGACTGTAAAGAGACCTCTGGTGGCATGTCTTGTGGGGTATGCATGGGTGTCTGAGCTGTGTGCTAGTCGTTCAAACAGACAGCTCGGTGCGTTCAACAAGTCAATACCTCTCACAAATACAAGTAGTGATGAAGTCAATCTCTCCTCCACTTTGAGCCAGGAGAGATTGACATGCATATTATTAATGTTTGGTCTCTGTGTACATCCAAGGGCCAGCCGTGCTGTGGTCAGGTGCCACAAAGTCCCTCTTTGTGGCACCTGACCACATGACTGAACAGTAGTCCAGGTGCGACAAAACTAGAGCCTGTAGCACCTGCGTTGTTTATAGTGTTGTTAAGAAGGTAGAGCAGCGCTTTATTATGGACAGACTTCTCCCCATCTTAGCTACTGTTGTATCAATATGTTTTGACCATGACAGTTTATAATCCAGGGTTACTCCAAGCAGTTTAGTCACCTCAACTTTCCACATTATTTATTACAAGATTTAGTTGAAGTTTAGGGTTTAGTGAATGATTTGTCCCAAATACAATGCTTTTAGTTTTTGAAAATTTTTGGAGTAAACCACCCATTCTTGCCACCCATTCTGAAACTAACTGCAGCTCTTTGTTAAGTGTTGCAGTAATTTCAGTTGCTGTAGTAGCTGACGTGAATAGTGTTGAGTCATCCGCATACATAGACACACTGGCTTTACTCAAAGCCAGTGGCATGTCGTTAGTACAGATTGAAAAAAGTAAGGGGCCTAGACAGCTGCCCTGGGGAATTCCTCATTCTACATGGATTATGTTGGAGAGGCTTCCATTAAAGAACACCCTCTGTGTTCTGTTAGACAGGTAACTCTTTGTCCACAATATAGCAGGGGGTGTAAAGCCATAACACATATGTTTTTCCAGCAGCAGACTATGATCGATAATGTCAAAAGCCACACTGAAGTCTAACAAAACAGCCCCCACAATCTTTTTATCATCAATTTCTCTCAGTTATTTGTAAGTGATGTGCTTGTTGAATGTCCTTCCCTATAAGCGTGCTGAAAGTCTGTTATCAATTTGTTTACTGTAAAATAGCATTGTATCTGGTCAAACACCATTTTTCCCAAAACTTTACTAAGGGTTGGTAACAGGCTGATTGGTCGGCTATTTGAACCAGTAAAGGGGGCTTTACTATTCTCAGGTAGCGGAATGACTATTGCTTCCCTACAGACCTGAGGGCACACACTTAAATTGAAGATATGGTAAATAGGAGTGGCAATATTGTCCGCTATTATCCTCAGTAATTTTCCATCCAAGTTGTCAGACCCCGGTGGCTTGTCATTGTTGATAGACAACAATCGTTTTTTCACTTCTTCCACCCTCACTTTACGGAATTCAAAATTACAATTCTTGTCTTTCATAATTTGGTCAGATATACTTGGATGTGTATTGTTATCATTTGTTGCTGACATGTCATGCCTAAGTTTGCTAATCTTGCCAATGAAAAAATCATTAAAGTAGTTGGCAATATCAGTGGGTTTTGTGATGAATGAGCCATCTGATTCAATGAATGATGGAGCTGAGTTTGCCTTTTTCCCCAAAATGTCATTGAAGGTGCTCCAAAGCTTTTTACTATCATTCTTTGTCATTTATCTTCGTTTCATAGTGTAGTTTCTTCTTCTTTTTATTCAGTTTAGTCACATGATTTCTCAATTTGCAGTACGTTTGCCAATCGGTTGTGCAGCCTGAATTATTTGCCATTCCTTTTGCCTCATCTCTCTCAACATTTCACATTTACATTTTAGTCATTTTGCAGACGCTCTTATCCAGAGCGACTTACAGTTAGTGAGTGCATACATTTTTTTTCATACCATTTTTAAATTCCTCATCAATACACGGGGCTCTAACAGTTTTTAAAGTCATTTTCTTAATGGGTGCATATTTATTAGTAACTGGGATAAGCAATTTCATGAATGTGTCAAGTGCAACGTCTGTTTTCTCCTCATTACACACCACGGACCAACACATATTCTTTACATCAACAACATAGGAATCATTACAAAACATATTTTTTTATTTCACCTTTATTTAACCAGGTAAGCCAGTTGAGAACAAGTTCTCATTTACAACTGCGACCTGGCCAGAGGTCCAGACAACAGGCCCTCCGATTTGACACATTGAACTCTTATCTGAGAAGTAGTTGGTGAACCAGGTGAGGCAGTCATTAGAGAAACCAAGGCTATTTAGTCTGCCAATAAGAATGTGGTGGTTGACAGAGTCGAAAGCCTTGGCCAGGTCGATGAAGACGGCTGCGCAGTACTGTCTTTTATCGATCGCGGTTATAATATCGTTTAGGATCTTGAACGTGGCTGAGGTGCACCCATGACCAGCTCGGAAACCGGATTGCATAGCGGAGAAGGTACGGTGGGATTCGAAATGGTCTGTGATCTGTTTGTTGCATGGGCAAGTTGCAGCGGAGGGTGCAGAGCTGGTGGCCGGGGTAGTGGTAGCCAGGTGGAAAGCATGGCCAGCCGTAGCAAAATGCTTGTTGAAATTCTCGATTATTGTAGATTTATCGGTGGTGACAGTGTTTCCTAGCCTCAGTGCAGTGGGCAGTTGGGAGGAGGTGCTCTTATTTTCCATGGACTTTACAGTGTCCCAAAACTTTTTGGAGTTAGTGCTACAGGATGCAAATTTCTGTTTGAAAAAGCTAGCCTTCGTTTTCCTAACTGATTGTGTATATTGGTTCCTGACTTCACTGAAAAGTTGCATATCGCAGGGGCTGTTCAATGCTAATGCAGTATGCCACAGGATGTTTTTGTGCTGGTCAAGGGCAGTCAAGTCTGAGGAGAACCAGGGGCTATATCTGTTCTTAGTTCTGAATTTTTTGAATGGGACATGTTTATTTAAGATTGAGAGGAAAGCACTTTTAAAGAACAACCAGGCATCCTCTACTGACAGAATGAGGTCAATATCCACCCAGGATACCCAGGCCAGGTCAATTAGAAAGGCCTGCTCGCTAAATTGTTTTAGGGAGCGTTTGACAGTGATGAGGGGTGGTCGTTTGACCGCGGACCCATTACGGACGCAGGCAATAAGGCAGTGATCGCTGAGATTCTGGTTGACGACAGCGGAGGTGTATTTAGAGGGTAAATTTGTCAGGATGATATCTATGAGGGTGCCCATGTTTACAGATTTAGGGTTGTACCTGGTAGGTTCGTTGATAATTTGTGTGAGATTGAGGACATCTAGTTTAGATTGTAGGTTGGCCGGAGTGTTAAGCATATCTCAGTTTAGGTCACCAAGCAGTACGAACTCTGAGGATAGATGGGGGGCAATCAATTCACATATGGTGTCCAGGGCATAGCTCGGGGCTGAGGGGGGTCTGTAGCAAGCGGCAACAGTAAGAGACTTATTTCTGGAAAGGTGGATTTTTAGAAGTAGAAGCTCAAACTGTTTGGGCAAGACCTGGATAGTACGATAGAGCTCTGCAGGCTATCTCTACAGTAGATTGCAACCCCACCCCCTTTGGCAGTTCTATCGAGACGGAAAATGTTGTAGTTGGGGATGGACATTTCTGAATTTTTGGTGGCCTTCCTAAGCCAGGATTCGGACACTGCTAGGACATCAGGGTTGGCGGAGTGTGCTAACGCAGTGAATAACTCAAACTTAGGGAGGAGGCTTCGGATGTTAACGTGCAAGAAACCAATGCTTTTACGGTTACAGAAGTCAACAAATGATAACGCCTGGGGAGTATGAGTGATACTGGGTTAACATCTACAGGGCCTGGGTTAACCTCTACATCACCAGAGGAACAGAGGAGAAGTAGAATAAGGATACAGCTAAAGGCTTTAAGTAGTGGTCTTCTAGTGCGTTGGGTACAGATAAAAAAGGGGCAGATTTCCGGGCGTTGTAGAATAGATTCAGGGCATTATATACAGAAAAAGATATGGAAGGATATGAGTACAGTGGAGGTAAACCTAAGCGTTGGGTAACGATGAAAGATATAGCATCACTGGAGGCACCGATTGAGTCGGTCTCCGCGTGTATGGGGGGTGGGACAAAGGAGCTGGGCTGGGGGATCTACAGTGAAATAGTACAATAAGAAATAACCGAAACAGCAATAAGCAAGGCATATTGACATGGGAGAGAGGCATAAAGCAATCACAGGTGTTATTCGAGAGAGCTAAGACAACAGCTGGTAATGGCGACAAAGTTTGGACTGAGGCTAAACATAAACAGGATGCGGTACCGTATAAAGGAACAGTCCAGCAGGCATCAGCTGTATAGCTGAGTTATCATAAGGTCCGGTGAACAGCAATAGGAGAGTTCGGAGGTAGTTCGGGGGCTGCTATAGCACTGGCGAGCAAGAGGCCACGGCTAGCGTGTGCTAGCAGGCCGGGGCTAGCAGATGGATCTTCATGGTCGACGTCGTAACGGGAAACCTGTTGTAATCGCATCAGACGATTTCGTCGGCAGACCAGTCGTGTTGGATCGGCGGGGCTCCATGTCAACACTAGGAGGTCCCGTCCGGTTGACAGAGAGGTAGATAGCCGGGAGAAGGGCCTGGCTCGCGGCTAGCTCGAGGCTGATTAGCCAACAACAACGTCCATTTGATTGCAGCTATCTAGCTACGATGATCCGGTGTTAAAGGTCCAGTGAATCAGTGATTCTGGCAGAAAAACCGATATGTTCTGGGTCGATAACGCGCTGTGCAGACAGTGCAGACTGGCCGATAATAGTCCAGGCTAGAGCTGGCTGGTAGGTAGTGCAGGCCACGGACAATGGTGAGAAACCGCTAGCGGTGGCTAATGGCGAGACATGGCTACTATATTAAGATCACTACATCCGATGGATCTGGATACTGCTTTCAATAACATTTCTGGAGCATTAGTAAAGATGTGATCAATACATGTTGATTATTTCATTACTGTGCTGTTTGTAACTACCCTGGTAGGTTGACTGATAACCTGAACCAGGTTGCAGGCACTGGTTACAGTTTGACGTTTTTTCTTGAGTGGGCAGCTTGATGAAAGCCAGTCAATATTTAAATCAACCAGAAAATATACCTCTCTGTTGATATCACATACATTATCAAGCATTTCACACATGTTATCCAGATACTGACTGTTAGCGCTTGGTGGTCTATAGCAGCTTCCCACAAGAATGGGCTTTAGGTGAGGCAGATGAACCTGTAGCCATATTACTTCAACAGTATTTAACATGAGATCCTCTCAAATCTTTACAGGAATGTGCTTCTGAATATAAACAGCAACACCTCCACCACTGGCATTTCTGTATTTTCTGTAAATGTCATAACCTTGTATTGCTACCACTGTATCATCAAAGGTATTGTCTAAGTGAGTTTCAGAGATAGTCCGAATATGAATGTCATCTGTTACTAGAAAGTTATTAATTTCATGAACCTTGTTTCTTAAGCTACATATGTTAACATGGGCTATTTTGAGCACTTTTCTGTGATGCTTGCTTGTTTTCATTGCTTTACTGGAACATTTCGCAGGTCTTTCTGATACTGTATCTCATCATTCATAATGACTCATCGCTCTTCATTATAAGCCTAAAGTTACACAGCGTAGTCTCCTGATGTCCTATCCCATGTCTCCCCATGTTTCCTACTGCCAGGTGACAATGTGGCAGCAGATTTGGCAGACGTTGCGCCATAAAAAGGGTAACAGGCCGAAGTCCCCTCGCTCCCCCCTGGCTGACCCCCCTGCTATCAAGGAGCTGCTGAAAGCTGAGATCCAACTGCTGCTGGGCACCGTGAGAGAGAGAGCATCCCAGGAGGGCAGGTGAGGAGAAGACTCCTGTTTGATTACAAAAACTACTCAACTCCATGTATGCATCCCAAATGGCACCCCAGAGCCCATAGCACTCAGGTCAAAAGTAGTGCACTATGCAGGGAATAGGGTGCCATTTGGGACAAAGCCCATTACTATGCAATTACAATGCAGTTACTGAAGTCCTACTGTACGTAACAACAACATGTTTATGGCCTATGAATCATTGTTGGCAACTTGTTTGAATATCAGCACAAGAAGCCCTGGAAGAAAATACTATTAAAACCCTGTGGGCATTCCTTCCACTTCCTCTTCTTGTTTTCTCTTCAGGTTGGAATTGATAAAGCATTTATGAAATTGTCATACACCAACACTTCTTCTTACATCATGATGTTGGATTAGCCTAATGGTTGAATTTTGGGGAAATAAAATGTTTAGATTTTCATTAATCAGACAGAGGACCAAGGAGAACGTGACATTGTTGGGATGGATGTCTGTAGATCTCGTTTCCCAGGCCAGGCCTTTTCTCCCCATCTTTCTCTCCCTTCCTGTCTCCCTGCCGGTCTTTGTTAGTTCCATGTGATAAATGTTCTGAGCCCATTAGAACCATTGAGACTTTTATTTCCACTGGAAAAGGGTTGGGCCTAGGGGTCATGACCCTTGTTTCACACTTTGTACCTTTAGTTTTCTTCAACAATGAAAACTTTAAATGCTAACTGTGTTTTTAGTCTGTTACAAATGGTTTGGTAATAATTGGAACAAAGTGTAGGGAAGGGAAAGGGGATACCTAGTCAGTTGTACAACTGAATGCATTCAACTGAAATGTGTCTTCCGCATTTAACCCAACCCCTCTGAATCAGAGAGGTGCGGGGGGCTGCCTTAATCGACATCCACGTCATCGGCGCCCGGGGAGCTGTTGTTGTTGGGGGTTAACTGCCTAGCTCAAGGGCAGAATGCCAAAAAGCAGTAATTTACAGGTACCTATGTGAAGGGGAGGCCTGTCCATCTCTCAGCAACTGGTAGGAGGCTCTGAAGAATGTAGCTCTGCCTCAACTCTGCCCATATCATTTTAGTTTTGTTGCTATTTAGGAAAAACACAAATTACTGAAGATTGTTTCCAATTTATGTGATACACCAGTTCAGTATTTTGGCAGTGGCTATCTCACAAAAATCTCATTCATAGCTATATTGTAACTTTAAATCAGACCACCTTATCTGCAACATCAGATTTTGCTGAGACTATGAGACTATTAAAAGGTATTCTAGGAATGTGTATCCTTTCATAGTTGTTGACATTCTGAACCAAATCCAAACCATTGAGGGATTATTTCACTTAAAACAAACCCCGGCGGCACTTACAGTCCTGTGTACAGATCAACGAGGTGATGCAAAGACTTTGGGTATCAGTGCCATGTTAACCCTGCTACCACGTAATGCTTTGAACACCTGCCCAGTTCCAACCACCCTGCTGCCTGCCGGTTGGTCCTGTTGGTCTCTGCCT
The DNA here is from genome assembly GCF_020615455.1 of Coregonus clupeaformis. Classification (NCBI taxonomy): domain Eukaryota; kingdom Metazoa; phylum Chordata; class Actinopteri; order Salmoniformes; family Salmonidae; genus Coregonus; species Coregonus clupeaformis. The sequence goes on from NC_059212.1 coordinate 15,405,832, forward strand.
CTGCCCTGTGTTTCTGGTTACGTCCCAAATGGCACCCTATTCCCTACATAGTCAAGGGCTCTGGTCAAGAGTAGTGCACTATGGCTGTGTTTACACAGGCAGCCCAATTCTGATCTTCTTTTCACTCATTAGTCTTTTGATCAATTGGATCAGCTCTGAAAAAGATCTGATGTGAAAAGATCTGATGTGATTGGTCAAAAGACTATTAGTGGAAAAAATATCAGAATTGGGCTGCCTGTGGAAACGCAGCCTTAGTAGGGAATAGGGTGCCATTTGGGATGCAGCCTGTGTGTATATCTCACATGATCCCCTGTCTTTGATGAGCTAATTAAGACATCACTGTAAATCAGCTGAACTGCTTTCAGGACAAAGCTGCTGGATCATTTCCCTTTAATATTGCTCCTGGTTTGGGCCTTTCTCTTTTTCCTTGCCCAAAGGAAACTGTTGAGTTGACTCAATACCCTACAGCCTAGGGCTTTAATGAACAAGGGTGTCTGAGTAGAGTGGCTAGAATTAATCTTTCTTTGAAAGTGAACTGATTTAATGGACCTGGTTGGCAACTGTTTGGACCACCTCTCCCCTTGTGTGGTTGTCCCTCCATGCCATTGTCTTAGTGATTTGTGGTCGGCATCCTCAGTGCAGCTGCACCTGTTCCATTATGGAGAGAGAGAGAGGGGGTATGCTGAATTCCCATTGAGTAAAGACTCTACTCTGAATAAATAGGCTTCAAATGGCGGTTTGTTTTCTGAAAGCGGGCCCAAGGAGGTCCTAAATTCTCGGAACGGAACTAGTATAACAATTGGAGCTGGAGGAGCTGGGAAGTGGGTTAAAAGTGGCTGTGGTTGTGGTGTAACTTATTTTACATCCGTAGTTTATCAATGTTCCAGGACGGAGGGGGATTTGAACTGTCTTTTTTTTGTGTATTGTGAACATGGTGTGGTTTTTGATGTTGGGGCAGGCATCTGTGCCATTTTTGTTAACTGAGATCAGGACTTCTTCTCTCTCGGGGATTAAGATGCTTAGTGATCTATACTACACTGCCTCACAATGTAGTCTCTGTTCCTATCATCACAGAGAGACTGGGTAGCTCCACTAGCAGCCTGCCACTGAAATGGAATTGTTACATCTACTCACCACCCCCCCCTTCCTCCACACACTCTTGTTCACCAGAAGCTGTGCACTGTAGTGTGAGACTGAGGCATAGGACTCAAGAGCTGCAAAGCTTCAGTAGAGTCAGTATTTTTATATTCCTTTGATAATCATCTTTGCTGATATATGGGTCCAACTTAGAGCTATCCACAATTGATCCACTATTGTGTCAATCAATACTACAGATCCGCTATTGAGTCAATCCTACTGTTAGGTTCTTTCTAAGTTCTGGTTCAATAATCCAGACGGATACCAAAGAAAGCTCAGGCTAGATTTATTTACCACACACCACATAACCGCAGCTGCAAAGAACACCGATACAAAGTCACAAGCACAAATATTTCTAACTTCCGACTGAGCCACCCTTCCCAACTAGACCCCCCCTTCTGTGTCTAGGATGAACAATCAATCTCTGTTGCTGGGCAGGTGGTGTTATCACCCCAGCTTGAGTCCGGAACCTTGGTTCTCCTCCACGCCTCTCACAGGACTTCTTATCAGTCAGGAGAGGCCTTGAGTTAGGGAGTACACATTCTTGCAGTCCACTAGATAATTATTATTCTCATACACAAAGAGCTTAAACCTAACAATACTTTAAATCCCTAAGAATATATATAAACTGTATATTCATATTAAGAGCATATACAGTAATGGTATAGAACAGTGAAGATATAAGACAGTGTTATAGAACAGTAATTACAATCTATCAGCTCTAATTCCAGAAACTTGGCACCTATTCAACCCTTATAGAATCATGCTTGCCCTCAGAGACAGGCCCCCGTTGTACTTTCCCTCTGCCCAAATACAATGCACATAGATCATTCCATCTAACCCATAACACAATAATTACTACTGCTAGGCTAATTATACAATTATAAACAGATTAAAACGGGCTCAAGTCTGTATCCAACAATAAGCTACGGCATTGTTACTTGGTTTGGTAACCTGACAGTGCAGCTCAAAGCCCAAATCTTGAGACTGACCAAGACAGCAGGGAAGATTATAGGCATGACACTTCCCTCCAGGAGACCATCCTCAGACAGGCCATTAAGGTCATATTGGACCCCACACATGCACTGAACATAGAGTTCCAGCTGATGCCATCAGGGAGGAATATAGGGTACCTAGATGCAGGCATGATGTTTTTGTCCCCCTGTCAATTAAACTGCTAAACAGCAGGGGAGACACAGGCAGACTAGGGAGATAACGGACTGGAGCCTGGCTTGTTGGCCTTCATCATGTGGAACTGCCACCTAGTCACAGCCTTGCCTTGCATGAACTTATTAACTTTTTGTGTGGGTTGGGAGGGGGGTGTATGATGGGATGTTATTCTATGTATGTTGTGTCAATTGATTCTATGTATTTATGTGGAAGCAGCAGCTCTATCTATTGTCCAAGTCACATTTTCCCCTTGGAGACAATAAAGTATATCATATCATATATCACAACAGGCCGTAGCCTAGAATGTTGGCTTTGGCCAAAGGAGAGGATGTATTTTGTAAGCTTTTTGGGTCATTAGTCTTGCCCCCCCCCCCCCTCGAGCAGTATTTCTTTGTAATGTGATTTCAAAAAGGGGGTTGGGCATCCTTGGCCAGCATCTGCAACAGCCTTTTTTCTGAAGATCAAAAGCAGGTGCAGCTAAATGGCAGTGTCCACTCTGTGGCAGCCTTCTGACTAAAGCCTCAGTGTAGTAACATAACATCCCCACTCTGAAACAGCTGGGGTGTTCTCCACAACCATAATCCAACAGACCTTGTTCCATGGCTGGTGACTCTTGGAAGGAGATGAAAGGCTGCAGGACTGCTGCTGCTATAACATTCCCATTTCTCTCTCTCTATCTCTATCTCTCTATCTCTCTATCTCTCTATCTCTATCTCTCTCTCTCTCTCTCGCTCTCTCGCTCTCTCGCTCTCTCGCTCTCTCGCTCTCTCTCTCTCTGCTTCACTGCTTTAAACTTTTCAGCATGGGAGTCTGAAGATTAGGACAGGGGGTTTTGTCATCCTATTCCCTCCTCTCTGATGCCTTCACACTATGTTGGGGGTTATTTGTTTGTATCTATTTACTTTCAGGGATGGAGACGCAGACTTGTTCCGGTACAGTCCTAGTGTGGTGAATTACGCCTTGAGTGTCCCTAGCAACCATTGTGACACTGTGAATAGTAGGCCTACCTCTAGTGGAATACAATTCAGCCAGAGCCAACAAGCAGAAAGGTTAGTCTGACTGTTAAGAGTTAGATACTTTCCCATACTGTAATACAAATGCCACAACACAAGAGGAAAAAGTGCAGCTGAAAACACACATTGTGTATTTCTTGTTATCTGTCATATGGATAGACCTTAGACATGCGTTTCTGGTCCCACAGGTCCTGTTCGCGGAGCTCAGTCACTTCTACTACCAGCCAAGATGACATTGATGCCATGAGACACAAGCTGAACATCACTCACATAGACGACATTGTGGCCCACCTCAAGTAAGTGACTAATTGCATCAGAGCAACTGTTCCAAAAATTACCAAGTAGAGATTTTTAGGCAATGATCCCTATAAAATGCAACCCATTTGAAATGAGTATTGCGATAGACAGTAGTAGTTTTAGTATGTCTGCCGTCAATGCATTGCAGATTCTATGACTTCAAGATCTTAGTCTGTGTCCTGCAGAGTCCCAGACAGGAAAGACCATGAGCTATGGGGTGAATGTGAGCCACAGTCAGAGAAGTGCTGTAATGAAATGAATACAGCTGTGGGACTGTGGGAAAGGGACCCCCTTCTCCTCCTCCTCAGACATTCCTCTGTGCAGTCATATTTCTCTTCAGACTTCTGTCACTCTGGCCCTCTCTAAATCTGCCTGTTTGGACAGACCAGAAATGTCCTCGTCATTGTACACACATGGAGTTACAGTAAAGACAAAGGGGCTAGCTATACGATAGGAGTACTGGCCAGCTTCCATCTACCCCGCTGTATCTCTTTTTACCTTCCTCTGTTCTCGTTCCCTCTATCCTGTCCTGGACAGTCCCTGGTCTCTCGCTCCTGGTCATCGTTCCCCTCTCCCCTCTCCTTTTCCCATGTCTGGCTCCCCTCTCTCCTGCCTGTGTCCTCCACCCTGGTTCCCCTCTCCTGCCTGTGTCCTCCACCCTGGTTCCCCTCTCCTGCCTGTGTCCTCCACCCTGGTTCCCCTCTCCTGCCTGTGTCCTCCACCCTGGTTCCCCTCTCCCTTTCCCCTGGCTTCGTGGCAGCCAGAGCCAGGCATCTGGAGCTCCCCTACCCACCTGGGCCTGTAGGGGAATGCAAACACTACCTTGGAGGGGAGCTGGGGGAGAGGAGGAGGGGGTGGAGGGTGGAGGGTGGAGGGTGGGGGACAGCCAGCCCTCTCCTCTCTCCATCCCCTCACAGAACAAAACAACCCATTGTAAGAAAGTGAATACCAGATCTCAGCATGCAGAAGATTCCTTTGCTTCTAAAAAAGAAAGAAGTGAATTAAGTCTACAATAGTTACATAACTGAGAAAGAGAAATAGGCCACTGCTCCCTCAATACCATAAGAAAAGTCTTAAAGTGGATGTGGATGTAGTGGTCCCTTTGTGGACTATAACATACTATTGTGCAGACTCAGTCTCTGCTTTTGGCTGTCTGTTTAGGATTCAAGGTCGTATTCTGTGAAAACAGGCGGCTGAGTTCCTGGAAAGCTGCACCTTGATAGCATGCTAAGTTAGAATAAATACATTTGAATTGTTTTTTGTTTAACGCTATTCACTTTTCTTTAGTTTATTAGTGTATAAATTCTAATTTATGAACGGTCATTAAATGCTATGGTTTTAGAGTTTGACTAACAGTTGTGTTCTCTCTTCACTACCAGATCAGTCCTGTCAGAAGAATGTGAGGTGCTGAAAAGCCAAGTTCAGTTTCTGCAGGTAAGATTCGGTTTGATTCCAGTCAATACCAGATAGGTTGCTATTTTGGAAAATCACACTTTTTTGTTCCAATTTAAATATAGTCTGTGCTCTGAGAAAATGTACTGCATGTGCAGTAGTCTATGTGCTTGCACTGAGATACAGGGTATGCTGTACCCAAGGGTCTGAGTAATAGCCAAGGCCATGAAAATGAGATAGCCAGACTATAATATGTATTTGTATTTATTATGGATCCCGATTAGCTGCTGCCAAGGTAGCAGCTACTCTTCCTGGGGTCCAGTAAAATTAAGGCAGTTTATACAATTTTAAAAACATTACAATACATTCACAACAGATTTCACAACATATTATGTGTGTGCCCTCAGGCCACTACTCTACTACCACATATCTACAAAACAAAATCCATGTGTACGTGTCTGTAGAGCGCGTACAGTGCCTTGGAAAAGTATTCATCCCCCTTGGCGTTTTTCCTATTTTGTTGCCTACAACCTGTAATTTAAATGGATTTTTATTTGGATTTCATGTAATGGACATACACAAAATAGTCCAAATTGGTGAAGTGAAATGAAAAAAATTACTTGTTTCAAAAAATGCTAAAAAATAAATAACGGAAAAGAGGTGCGTGCATGTGTATTCACCACCTTTGCTATGAAGCCCCTAAATAAGAGCTGGTGCAATCAATTACCTTCAGAAGTCACATTATTAGTTAAATAAAGTCCACCTGTGTGCAATCGAAGTGTCACATGATCTGTCACATGATCTCAGTATATATATACACCTGTTCTGAAAGGCCCCAGTCTGCAACACCACTAAGCAAGGGGCACCACCAAGCAAGCGGCACCATGAAGACCAAGGGGCTCTCCAAACAGGTCAGGGACAAAGTTGTGGAGAAGTACAGATCTTTTAACATACCACAGAGCACCATTAAATCCATTATTTAAAAAATGGAAAGAATATGGCACCACAACAGAGAGGGCCGCCCACCAAAACTCACGGACCAGGCAAGGAGGGCATTAATCAGAGAGGCAACAAAGAGACCAAAGATAACCCTGAAGGAGCTGCAAAGCTCCACAGCGGAGATTGGAGTATCTGTCCATAGGACCACTTTAAGCCATACACTCCACAGAGCTGGGCTTTACGGAAGAGTGGCCAGAAAAAAGCCATTGCTTAAAGAAGAAAATGAGCAAACACGTTTGGTGTTCACCAAAAGGCATGTGGGAGACTCCCTAAAGAAGGTACTCTGGTCAGATGAGATTAAAATTGAGGTTTTTAGTCATCATGGAAAGCGCAATGTCTGGCGCAAACCCAACACCTCTCATCACCCCGAGAACACCATCCCAACAGTGAAGCATGGTGGTGGCAGCATCATGCTGTGGGGATGTTTTTCATCGGCAGGGACTGGGAAACTGGTCAGAATTGAAGGAATGATGGATGGCGCTAAATACAGGGAAATTCTTGAGGGAAACCTGTTTCAGTCTTCCAGAGATTTGAGACTGGGACGGAGGTTCACCTTTCAGCAAGACAATGACCCTAAGCATACTGCTAAAGCAACACTTGAGTGGTTTAAGGGGAAACATTTAAATGTCTTGGAATGGCCTAGTCAAAGCCCAGACCTCAATCCAATTGAGAATCTGTGGTATGACTTAAAGATTGCTGTACACCAGCGGAACCCATCCAACTTGAAGGAGCTGGAGCAGTTTTGCCTTGAAGAATGGTAAAAAATCCCAGTGGCTAGATGTGCCAAGCTTATAGAGACATTCCCCAAGAGACTTGCAGCTGTAATTGCTGCAAAAGGTGGCTCTACAAAGTATTGACTTTGGGGGGGTGAATAGTTATGCACACTCAAGTTTTCAGTTTCTTTGTCTTATTTCTTGTTTGTTTCACAATGAAAAATATTTTGCATCTTCAAAGTGGTAGGCATGTTGTGTGAATCAAATGATACAAACCCCCAAAAAATCGATTTTAATTCCAGGTTGTAAGGCAATAAAATAGGAAAAATGCCAAGGGGGGTGAATACTTTCGCAAGCCACTGTATGTTATCGTATGTATGCATGTGTCTGTGCCTGTGTTTGTGTCTCTTCACAGTCCCCGCTGTTCCATAAGGTGTGTTTTTATCTGTTTTTTAAATCTTATTCTACTGCTTGCATCACTTACTTGATGTGGAATAGAGTTCCATGTAGTCATGGCTCTATGTATTACTGTGTGCCTCCCATAGTCTGTTCTGGATTTGGGGACTGTAAAGAGACCTCTGGTGGCATGTCTTGTGTGGTATGCATGGGTGTCCATGTCCATGCTGTGTGCCAGTAGTTCATACAGACAGCTCGGTACATTGAACATGGCAATACCTCTCACAAACACAAGTAGAGATGAAGTCAATCTCTCCTCCACTTTGAGCCAGGAGAGATTGACATGCATATTATTAATGTTTGCTCTCTGTGTACATCCAAGGGCCAGCCGTGCTGCCCTGTTCGGAGCCAATTGCAATTTTCCTAAATCCCTCTTTGTGGCACCTGACCACACGACTGAACAGTAGTCCAGGTGTGACAAAACTAGAGCCTGTAGCACCTGCCTTGTTGATAGTGCTGTTAAGAAGGTAGAATAGCACTTTATTATGGACAGACTTCTCCCCATTTTAGCTACTGTTGTATCAATATGTTTTGACCATGACAGATTATAATCCAGGGTTACCCCAAGCAGTTTAGTCACCTCAACTTGCTAAATTTCCACATTATTTATTACAATATTTAGTTGAAGTTTAGAGTTTAGTGAATGATTTGTCCCAAATACAATGCTTTTAGTTTTTGAAATATTTAGGAGTAACTTATTCCTTGCCCCCCATTCTGAAACTAACTGTAGCTCTTTGTTAACTGTTGCAGTAATTTCAGTCGCTGTCGTAACTGACGTGTATAGTGTTGAGTCAGCCGCATACATAGACACACTGGCTTTACTCAAAGCCAGTGGCATGTCGTTAGTACAGATTGAAAAACGTAAGGGGCCTAGACAGCTGCCCTGGGGAATTCCTGATTCTACCTGGATTATGTTGGAGAGGCTTCCATTAAAGAACACCCTCTGTGTTCTGTTAGACAGGTAACTCTTTTTCCACAATATAGCAGGGGGTGTAAAGCCATAACACATACGTTTTTCCAGCAGCAGACTATGATCGATAATGTCAAAAGCCGCACTGAAGTCTAACAAAATAGCCCCCACAATCTTTTTATCATCAATTTCTCTCAGCCAATCATCAGTCATTTGTGTAAGTGCTGTGCTTGTTGAATGTCCTTCCCTATAAGCAAGCTGAAAGTCTGTTGTCAATTTGTTTACTGTAAAATAGCATTGTATCTGGTCAAACACAATTTTTTCCAAAAGTGTACTAAGGGTTGGTAACAGGCTGATTGGTCGGTTATTTGAGCCTGTAAAGGGGGCTTTACTATTCTTAGATAGCGGAATGACTTTTGCTTCCCTCCAGGCCTGAGGGCACACACTAGTAGGCTTAAATTGAAGATATGGAAAATAGTAGTGGCAATATCGTCCCCTATTATCCTCAGTAATTTCCCATCCAAGTTGTCAGACCCCGGTGGTTTGTCATTGTTGATAGAAAACAATACTTTTTTCACCTCTTCCACACTTACTTTACGGAATTCAAAATTACAATGCTTGACTTTCATAATTTGGTCAGATATACTTGGATGTGTAGGGTTTGTTGCTGACATGTCATGCCTAAGTCAAAATCATTAAAGTAGTTGGCAATATCAGTGAGTTTTGTGATTAATGAGCCATCTGATTCAGTGAATGGTGGAGCTGAGTTTGCCTTTTTGCCCAAAATGTGAAAGCTACCATGGAGAGAACAAGCCTTTCACTCCTCCGAAAGAGCTGGCTGCCACCGACACAGGCCTACAGCTGCCTGTTTAACACAATGGAAACCAATGTAACCTGTTGTTGACCTAATGACAGTCATCATCACCAAGCCCTCCTCAGATGGACCTGATTAACTTCAACCGCTGTTAACAATGTGCATATTATTATATTCCCTGCATACGCCCAGCCTGCAAGCTACTGCTGAGGCCAGAGGCACTATGTTTTGCTAAATGCCCTGCTGCACAAGATTGATCCTCCTTCAATCAGTCCAAGTTCCTACTGTACTCTCCTCTACAGTCTACAGACTGGGCCTGGCTGCCTCTCTGTCCTGCTCATCTGGCACTGAAGGAGAGAGAACTGAACAGATGGGGAAGCCTGCCCAACAGATGGGGAAGCCATCTCTGTATGTGCTGCAACACACATCTCCAACCACTATCACACGCAGGACACATCCCTGAGATTTAGGGACTAGGATAGGCTAGAACAGAGCCAGTTTGTCAATGTTTGATCTGTTAGGGATGTTTATGCCACCATTTTTGTGGTATGTTAAGCGCAATTCAAAGGCATAATGAACAGAAGAAAAGTACTTGACAGCAATTTGTACAAATATAGGTATAATGTCCCACTTCCCCGAATGGGAGTTGGAGGATTTAATTCAGTGACTTGGCCGTGGACCAGGACAGTAAAGTGCTCTGTCCCTGCAATGATGCTGTTTTCAAAGAGATGCAATTTTAGGAGTAAGGCCGGTGGGCAGTCTACGGTAATGACTAAATTACCACAATATCTCATGATCCTCGAGCTTGGAAAGTATGTAGACTAGTCGACATGGTCCCAAATAGAGGTCATATACAGTTGAAGTCAGAAGTTTACATACACCTTAGCCAAATACATTTAAACTCAGTTTTTCACAATTCCTGACATTTAATCATAGTAAAAATTCCCTGTCTTAGGTCAGTTAGGATCACCACTTTATTTTAAGAATGTGAAATGTCAAAATAATAGTAGAGAGAATTATTTATTTATTTCATCACATTCCCAGTGGGTCAGAAGTTTACATACACTCAATTAGTATTTGGTAGCATTGCCTTTAAATTGTTTAATTTGGGTCAAACGTTTCGGGTAGCCTTCCACAAGCTTCCCACAATAAATTGGGTGAATTTTGGCCCTTTCCTCCTGACAGAGCTGGTGTAACTGAGTCAGGTTTGTAGGGATCCTTGCTCGCACACGCTTTTTCAGTTCTGCCCACACATTTTCTATAGGATTGGGGTCAGGGCTTTATGATTGCCACTCCAATACCTTGACTTTGTTGTCCTTAAGCCATTTTGCCACAACTTTGGAAGTATGCTTGGGGTCATTGTCCATTTGGAAGACCCATTTGCGACCAAGCTTTAACTTCCTGACTGATGTCTTGAGATGTTGCTTCAATATATCCACATAATTTTCCTTCCTCATGATGCCATCTATTTTGTGAAGTGCACCAGTCCCTCCTGCAGCAAAGCACCCCAACAGCATGATGCTGCCACCACCGTGCTTCATGGGGTGGTGTTCTTCGGCTTGCAAGCAGCCCCCTTTTTCCTCCAAACATAACGATTGGCCATTATGGCCAAACAGTTCTATTTTTGTTTCATCAGACCAGAGGACATTTCTCCAAAAAGTACGATCTTTGTCCCCATGTGCAGTGGCAAACCGTAGTCTGGCTTTTTTATGGCGGTTTTGGAGCAGTGGCTTCTTCCTTGCAGAGCGGCCTTTCAGGTTATGTCAATATAGGACTCGTTTTACTGTGGATATAGATACTTTTGTACCTGTTTCCTCCAGCATCTTCACAGGGTCCTTTGCTGTTGTTCTGGGATTGAATTGCACTTTTCGCACCAAAGTACGTTAATCTCTAGGAGACAGAACACGTCTCCTTCCTGAGCTTTATGATGGCTGTGTGGTCCCATGGTGTTTATACTTGCGTACTGTTGTTTGTACAGATGAACGTGGTACCTTCAGGCATTTGGAAATTGCTCCCAAGGATGAACCAGACTTGTGGTCTACAATTTTTTTTCTGAGTCTTGGCTGATTTCTTTTGATTTTCCCATGATGTCAAGCAAAGAGGCACTGAGTTTGAAGGTAGGCCTTGAAATACATCCACAGGTACACCTCCAATTGACTCAAATGATGTCAATTAGCCTATCAGAAGCTTCTAAAGCCATGACATCATTTTCTGGAATTTTCCAAGCTGTTTAAAGGCACAGTCAACTTAGTGTATGTAAACTTCTGACCCACTGGAATTGTGATACAGTGAATTATAATTGAAATAATTTGTCTGTAAACAATTGTTGGAAAAATTACATGTGTCATGCACAAAGTAGATGTCCTAACCGACTTGCCAAAACTATAGTTTGTTAACAAGAAATTTGCGGAGTGGTTGAAAAACGAGTTTTAATGACTCCAACCTAAGTGTATGCGACTTCAACTGTAACACTGGTCTAAGTAGGAGAAAGATTAGACTGAGAAGGTGGTGTCGCGTGTTATCCTTTTACCACTGCACTGCGGGAATAGTAGGCTGTTTTATTTTCAGAGTAAAAGGACAGCCATTTCTGCGAAGCAGGGTTTGGGTTTCAAGTCGACGCTCCATTGAGAAGTTGTGGGCTGTGTACATCCCAAATAGTACCTTATTCCCTTTATAGTGCACTACTTCTGATCAGAGCCCAATGGGTTAAATGTCATGCACTACATAGGGAGTAGGGTGCCATTTTGGAATTTACCGCCAGTCTGGTATTCCATCTCCCTTGGCAGCAGTCTGAGCCGGGGTAGTCTAACCACCCTCCTCTCAGACCTCACATCTCAAATGAATAGCCTCCTCTGTAACTAGATCACTCTCTACTTCTGTTTGTTTACATTTCAAAAAACCAAGAGGATCAGCTAGGCACTCGACAACCCTCCGCTAGCTAGACAGTGGGGAGTGGGGATGACGCATAGCTCCATGATACGTCAGTGGCACGCAGTGAGACTTTGCGTAAATACCTCAAAGCAAAAAGCGTGGCTGGTGGGAGGGAGGTAGGCTGGTTTTCCTGCGGATGAGACACAGAGACACTTGACCCCTGTGGTAGCCCCCAGACCCCATCCTCCTCATACCAGGCCACCTCTAGTAGCATCTCTAGTAAGGAGGATTCCTCTGGTGGTGGGGCTCCTAGCTATCTGAATATCTGAGTCTGAATATAGATGTTAAAAGAGAGACCAAATCCTTATGGAATGAACACTGCTGCTGCTGAATCGTTTAGTGGCTCATTCTGCATGTAACACCCCCTCCCCTCTCCCTCCAGTTTCATTATTTCTCATTTGTTATATTATTCCAGCTCACCAGTAGCTGGCTCCCGTAGTTGACCTGTGGTGTTATGTCTTGTCTGTGGGATTTGTTGCTTGCAGGATAGTGTGGAACAGGAGCACCAGAAACAGCATGATGTCACTGAGGCTCCAGAGCCCACTGTAACAGGTGAGTGATACACTTACTGTACAGTCATACACTATTAGGGTTTAACAATTCTGGTAACTTTACCAACATTCTCAGGTTTTACAGAAATCCTATTTGGAATATTCCTGGAATCAGGATGGAAAAAGCAAGAAAATCTAGCAATCCTCCAACCCTAAAAATGTTTTGGGGAAAGTTACTATACATTTTGCAACCCTAACAGTAATACACTATCCTGGTTGACATAACAGATCTATATTGGGCCAGCTGAACACCAGAGCCCAGAGTTAATAGAGGTGACTGGGCCCAGATCCATAATAGTTTCATGAGTTCTGGTGTTTTCCCGTAACATGTGAACTACACTGCCCTGACAATGACTGTCGTTCCGTTTTGAGGTATACATTAGTGTCCTAAGTCTATTGACATGCAATGCACACTTCCTAAAAAAGACTAACCAAAAACACAGTTGCTTTTCTTTATTATTGTATTGACCTGACATAAATGACTGAGTCCTGACATTTCTGCTATATCTAGAAGTCAATCAGATAAATTGAGCCTTACTACCATCTAGTGGTTTATTGTTACAAAATACTTTTACTTCTAATTTTTTACATTTTGCAATTACGAATAACCAGTAGAAGCCAGTGTTGTCAAGCTCTCATCTGCTACAAATATTGAACAACATTGCAGCTTGAGTAAGTGGAAACAGTTAATGAAACTCAAGACACAGATAATCAGGTGAAAAAGATAATGGTCAATAGAGTGGTAATTGAACTCTGTCAACAGGTATTACCTCTCCCCTCTCAATGTCCCGTTATCTGGGGCTTTGCGTCTGACGCTAATTTCAAACAGGCCGACCCGGCTGTCAGTCTTCTCACCATTTCCAGTCGGATTGCGGGGTGTTGTTAAACTTGTCAATCCCATGTCATTGTTCCCCTTTCTAATTGACTTGATCCAGAGTTGAGCCCTGGTGTTTCTTTCTCTGTTGCAGAGTAGAATGAATCCCTGGGAGGGTGTCTCAGAGCAGGGCGTGTAGCTAGCTGTCATTCTGACAGACATCATTTGCAGCTTAACGCACTTTAAATGGAGGCCTGTCACTGTATGCATCCCAAGGGCACCCATAATCCCCATGATGTGCACTAGTTTGGGTTTTGGTCAAAAGTAGTGCACTTAAAATGGAATAGAGTGCAGTTTGGGATGCTACCACTGTCACCAAGCCACAGCAGAGAAGAGCAGCCATCTATAGGGGTATTCTAATCTCCTCTTCCTAGAAAAACTGCTCCACTACACAAGTAATATATTTCCTCTTTTCTTTTAAGCAAAATGAAATTGGTAAGGGCCACTGTGGTGGTGGTGGCTGTATGTCTGTCGACCATGTGGAAGTGTGGGTTGGAAGATGGCCCTGCCTGCCTGCTCTAGAATAGTGTTGTAGAAATGTGTGTGAATGATTTTCTCCTGGTGTCGGTTGATTTACAGAGCTGAAGGAGGAGAGGAGAGTCATCCAGATGGATCTGAAGAGGCAGAGTCTCAGTCTCAGCCTCACCTACTGTCCCTCCTCCTCCCCTGTGGAAACACGCCTGCAGATGAGATCCAGGTTGGCCTCCAGTCTGCTCTATACTCTCCTTTCCAACAGATCCAAAATACCTGTTTTACAACTTTCTGTTCTGTGGATTTACAGGCATTCAGGGGCTTTCTAAGAAACCTTACGGCATGGACAGTTCCTATCTCGTGAAAGGATCTTAAAGCATCATAGGGCTAGATGTGTGATCGTTAGAGTGTGATTGAAATTTAAAGGCAATGTTCCCGCGTTAGTGGAGACTGCATTCATGGTAAACGCTTCATGTTGGCTCAATAGGAAATTACCTTTTACATTTCTATCGCGCAATATGTAACACTTCAGCGATACAGATTGAATAGAACCCCTACTTTAAAGGTTTAAAGGTGTTAATGGCGTTGTTACTCTTCTCAGGTCGACAGGATGGACAGGTTTTCCTGCGGATGAGACCCAGAGACACTTGACCCCTGTGGTAGCCCCCAGACCCCATCCTCCTCATACCAGGCCACCTCTAGTAGCATCTCTAGTAAGGAGGATTCCTCTGTTAGACAGGATGAGAGGCCAGCCACACAGCTCACCCAACATCAGAGGACCCAGCCCTCTCCAACCCTCTGAATATGAACAGCTAAGGACTTACAGCCAGAGCTCTGAGGCTTCCCACCCCTGTAACAGAGGACCCACCACCACCCAAGACAGGGACAGCTACCGACCACCCCTGGTCGCCTCTGCCAGTACAGTAACAACCCTTGGACCATACCTTAATCCTGCCTCAGAACAGAGAGTAAAGGGCAGAATTTGCAGGCGTAGTGGTCAGGCTGTGACTGAGGGAGCTCAAAGACATGATGACTCATGGTCAGACACAGTAAACAGCTGGCCCTGTCTGTTTCTGTTGGACACCGTACTCTAGGCTCCTCCACACAGCCTCCTGGGAGCAAAGGGAGCTGTGAGCAGATGAGCCCCGTAAGCATGTTCCACCCTGCGCCCCCCGCCATGCAGAGGACAGCCAGTAGAGGGCAGAGTGCGGGCAGGCACCTGTGTCTGCCACAGGGGGACAGCCTGGTCAGCTCCTTGTGAACTAAACTCTTTACTACAGAAGAAGAGGATACACAGGCAGCCTAATTCTGATCTTTTTTTAATTAATTGGTCTTTTGACCAATCAGATCAGCTCTGAAAAAAGATCTGATGTGATTGGTCAAAAGACTGATTAGTGGGAAAAATATCAGAATTGGGCTGACTATGTAAAGGCGACCTCTGATACTGTAATGTATGTTCTACCTGCAGTCTGGTCAATGTATGTCACTCCTAAAATGAGATATCCTCACAAACAAGTGTCTTATCAGAGGTCAATAGTACTCATACTTGTAAAAGGGATGTCGTAATCTCTTTAATATAAAGAATTTGAGTGCTGGCATTGGCTATAGTCTTCCTCAATGAGCCAAGAGGCACAGGGATGTTATATGGTGATTTTCAAGAGACTGATAGAAGACCTGAAAGAGAACACAAGACAATATGGTTGAATGCTTTCGAAATTATTAAACATTTTATCTACCTATTCAACCATTTAATGAATGTATTTGGATAAATGTTCAAATGTCTGTAATACATGTTTTATTACGGATCTGCTTTCTCCCATCTAACAAAAGCGATTACCTGTTCAGAAAGAGAAAACACTGCATGTTGTGTAATCTAGATGGGACATAAACCACACTTGAGTGATCTTTAAAATAGATTTTATTTACCATTTGTAATTGAACAGTTTACGATATACAGCTGACATGACTAAGACAATTCGATGGATTTTGGCCCCAAGGTTCAAGAGACATGGTTAGATATATACACTGCTCAAAAAAATAAAGGGAACACTTAAACAACACAATGTAACTCCAAGTCAATCACACTTCTGTGAAATCAAACTGTCCACTTAGGAAGCAACACTGATTGACAATAAATGTCACATGCTGTTGTGCAAATGGAATAGACAACAGGTGGAAATTATAGGCAATTAGCAAGACACCCCCCAATAAAGGACTGGTTTTGCAGGTGGTGACCACAGACCACTTCTCAGTTCCTATGCTTCCTGGCTGATGTTTTGGTCACTTTTGAATGCTGGTGGTGCTTTCACTCTAGTGGTAGCATGAGACGGAGTCTACAACCCACACAAGTGGCTCAGGTAGTGCAGCTCATCCAGGATGGCACATCAATGGGAGCTGTGGCAAGAAGGTTTGCTGTGTCTGTCAGCGTAGTGTCCAGAGCATGGAGGCGCTACCAGGAGACAGGCCAGTACATCAGGAGACGTGGAGGAGGCCGTAGGGAGGGCAACAACCCAGCAGCAGGACTGCTACCTCCGCCTTTGTGCAAGGAGGAGCAGGAGGAGCACTGCCAGAGCCCTGCAAAATGACCTCCAGCAGGCCACAAATGTGCATGTGTCTGCTCAAACGGTCAGAAACAGACTCCATGAGGGTGGTATGAGGGCCCGACGTCCACAGGTGGGGGTTGTGCTTACAGCCCAACACCGTGCAGGACGTTTGGCATTTGCCAGAGAACACCAAGATTGGCAAATTCGCCACTGGCGCCCTGTGCTCTTCACAGATGAAAGCAGGTTCACACTGAGCACGTGACAGAGTCTGGAGAACGTTCTGCTGCCTGCAACATCCTCCAGCATGACCGGTTTGGCGGTGGGTCAGTCATGGTGTGGGGTGGCATTTCTTTGGGGGGCCGCACAGCCCTCCATGTGCTCGCCAGAGGTAGCCTGACTGCCATTAGGTACCGAGATGAGATCCTCAGACCCCTTGTGAGACCATATGCTGGTGCGGTTGGCCCTGGGTTCCTCCTAATGCAAGACAATGCTAGACCTCATGTGGCTGGAGGTGTCAGCAGTTCCTGCAAGAGGAAGGCATTGATGCTATGGACTGGCCCGCCCGTTCCCCAGACCTGAATCCAATTGAGCACATCTGGGACATCATGTCTCGCTCCATCCACCAACGCCACGTTGCACCACAGACTGTCCAGGAGTTGGCGGATGCTTTAGTCCAGGTCTGGGAGGAGATCCCTCAGGAGACCATCCGCCACCTCATCAGGAGCATTCCCAGGCGTTGTAGGGAGGTCATACAGGCACGTGGAGGCCACACACACTACTGAGCCTCATTTTGACTTGTTTTAAGGACATTACATCAAAGTTGGATCAGCCTGTAGTGTGGTTTTCCACTTTAATTTTGAGGGTGACTCCAAATCCAGACCTCCATGGGTTGATAAATTTGATTTCCATTGATAATTTTTGTGTGATTTTGTTGTCAGCACATTCAACTATGTAAAGAAAAAAGTATTTAATAAGATTATTTCATTCAGATCTAGGATGTGTTCTTTTAGTGTTCCCTTTATTTTTTTGAGCAGTGATAACGTACCAGTACTGTGTTCATTTCATTTGTGCTTTATTCTCCCTTATGATATAATTTACATTGGCATAACATCGTGTCTACTCTGCTGAGTGACAACAGTTTACTCAGACCATTGGAAATACCTTATTTCAAAATGGAAGTTTGTATTATTAGATATGTTATAAACACATTACTTGATTTAAAGTGCTGAAACAACTTGTAAAAACACTTTTATGAGTAAGAAATTCAGAGATCTCTGATTGTAGCGAACCACAGAGCAGATAAATCAGTTTTAGTACAGTAGAGGCTTACTATCAATTTCCAGAATTGGTAACATATATTCATCCCATATATAGAATACTTACTACAGTGATTTCAATATGAGTTGATGAACAATTCATTTCTAAACAATGTCAAAGATATTAATATTCATCCAATGTGTCCTTGAGTGCACATTTGACACTACCTGCTTATGTTTATAATTTTAAAGGCAGGGTCTCACCAAATGATAAAATGCCAAGTTAATGAAATAATCCCAGTGACAAAAAAAGGAAGAATAAGATGAAAACAAAGTCCCCCAATACATTCATCTAATGTAATTTCCTGTATTTACGATGTTATTTAGTATTTTATTCAGATCCCCATTAGCTGAAGCAGCAGCAGCTACTCTTACTGGGCCCTAAACAATGTTACTGATTATGGTGTTTGATTTCCTTTTCTTGTTTTGTAAATTACTCCTCCACCAAATTGAAAAGGCCAGTCTGTTTACGCAAACGAATTTACAGCACAGTCGCTATATTGTAAACAGATGTGACTGTAGTACAGTACCACAGTGTTGGCATTATTACTATGTAAAATAGATTAACACTTATTATGTACTTTCCCCAACAGTCATGTAGCTGCAGACATGTCATGTACCTCCAACAGAACATACTGTTAAATGCATTCCTTTGAATTTCAAGTTTCAACCCAAACTTTTGTTTGGCAATACTTTTGATATCAGCTGCCTTTTAGAACAAGATAAAGGTAGTGTCATTGAACATGGATGATAAAACTTGACGATAAAATACATGTTTGTTTAGTACAAAAACAAAATATCTCTTAAAAAGGTAGATTGTGTTTTGTTAGATGAAAAGATGGATAGTTACTGATTGATTAGAATTATATGACATCAATACTGACACTATCCTGATCTAAAAATAGTAGTCAGCAGTAGGGTATCCACTACACAGAAATACATATTACACTAAACATTGGCAAATTTTATTACAAGAAAATAAAAATACCCCGCCTACCCCCAAATAAAAACATAAAAAAACAAACACCAGTTCCAATTTTTTTTTACATTACTGTACAAGTATCTGCTAGAGGAATAATTCCGGGGACAGCAGAGACCAAAGGGTTGCAATAGCATGGTGGTTATCCTAACTTACTACTGTTATAAAGAGAACTACAAGTCAACAGTTCAACAGCAACAGGAAGAAGAAGTAAAAGCCCTAGAGGACTCCCTGGCCTGAGCCGGATGTCGAGAATAACCATACATCATTTAATTATGTTATCAAATTATGTCTTCTGGGCCATTATATACTAACCCACTTTATCTCAACCATTTAAACTCCTTATTACCAAAATGATATGTATCCATATTGTGTTTAGAACTTGAAGACACACATATCAGTTAAAATCATCATTATTATTAATATCCTGTGCTATCGTCATTCTCCTCTGCTTTATAACAGATGAATTAGTGTAGTCGTACTGTGCTTCTGTCATCATCACAGGAGAACACACTAGTCTGTTTCCATCTGAAGTCAAACTTGAGTCTGTTGTGCTGTATCTAACCTACTGGTGTGCTTGTTTTTTTTGTTTAAATAACCAATGACTTTGGGTATGTCCCAAATGTCACCACATTCGGGACCAAATAACACCTATCTACTACCCTGAGTGTCAGATATGCCTCCTGTTGGACTGCAACGTTTCATTTCCATTTAGGATCATGTCTGGATAGTTAACTGTCATTACACTTTTAACACCGTGAAACTGAAGTAACATGGAAGTGAACAACTCATAGTCATATGACAGCAGAAACTGGATTTATGCAGTCAGATAAAAGATGTTGAACATTATATACAGTGACGTACTGGCTAAAGAAGAAACTAAAAAATCGGAAGTTTCACTAAGATGCGATGCTCTAGCACTTTAGCAGCTACATTGCCAGACTACCTCTCTCCATCAGTGCAGGCCAGGCAAGGACACAGTGGATTTACGATGTTACCACAGACAGGTCGTTGCCTCACTGCAACACAGATGTAACAGAGCAGAGACGAATGCTTCAAATTAGATGGAGAGATGGGACTTCTTGACAATTGCCAATTCCAGCAATCTGTGAGAGCACTACTCCCACCCTAAACCCAACCCCCACAGCATCCTGTCACAAAGTGACTGAAATACATGTCCCTCCCACTCCAACCCCCTAAAATAAAACAATTACCAATAAAAAAATCAAGTCATGGATGAGGAATGGTAAACATTACTGTTATTTCTTAAGATGCTGTTGCTTCTTTACAAAATCAACACGTTTTCCATATAATTATTTACTATGTTACTTTACAATAATAAAATATAAAAATAAGAACATTCTATAGAGAGAACGATACTATACAACTACATATAAACTACATAATTCAGTAAAGATGACTGATGTTTTTTTTTAACTCCTTCTCCAGGCGAATCAATGGCCTCTCTCCTTCCTGTTTCCACATCCAATCACACCACTACGTGGCTCAGAGCTTTAAAATGCCTGTAAATACATGTATTTTCCTCTGCAAAGATACCTGCTGATGCAAGTCTCTCAGTTTTGAAAAAGTTAACAAAGACACATACTCCAGCTATGCCACCGAGATATTAAAGTTCATGCATGTTCAACATGTTTTTTGGTAACATGCCTGGTTGGGGCAAATCCTACTTGTGAGTAACAGAGGCTATGAGGCAACACCACTGTGTACTCCCTCCTCGATATGCTAGCTGCTTCGGTCCTCAATCAAACGCTCCCTTCACAAATGAGATGCCACAAGTGAGATGCCACATTTCGAGATGCATTTCCCACGGAAATGCCTGGAAGACTAAAAGAGAGATGGCACTTTATTGTACTGAGTTGCATCCATCCATCCACCCATTTGTTTTTGTGTGTGAACATGTTATGGTTGTCTTTTTCTTAGCTCCCTCTCTTATGTAAAGCCTACCATAATCATAGAAACATTTACTCAGTTATTGAGTAAATGTGTTCAATAAGTAGGAAATCGTTTTGGGACCCTGAGAATGGGCATTAGGAAGTGATGTGCTTCAGTCAGGGTAGCTGTTCAGAAAGCTGGAGACCAACATTCTCTGTGTGTGAGGGGGGTTGGTGCTGTAATGTATGTTAGTTGTTTGCCATCATTGGAAGTACAAGGGCTTAACTGTGTAGTTAGTCAAATTAAATATTTGTCAGATCAGTAGCTAAAAAGCCATTGGCTTACTCCAATATGAGTTGTTATGGGTAACCCTAAAGCAGCATACGTAACAGTCTGAGTAATGGAGACTATATTGTATTAGAGGGTACTGAGAGCCAAAAGCTATAACGTAGATCAAAACAGCAGAAGGGAAAGATCAGTCCCTAGAGTGGTTCCATTTGGATGTCTACAGCACTGACCCAAAGAACACTTGGCCTCCAGCTTTAAAAACCCCAGCACTGTCACTAGAAAAGTTGCCAATTCCGATGGATATCTTTACAGATGAAGGAGAAAAATGTTGTCCCTCCCCTATTGTGCCATGTACACACAGTGTGTACACACGCCTGCATAATATGAAGAGGAGAAAAAAAAAAGCATTATTAAATGACGTCGAAACAAGAAGTTAAATTATTTTGGATGACGACCAATTTAGAGAGGTTAGAAATAATAAGCCCTTACAATATGTAAAGGTCTCCAGTGAGCGGGCTCTCCCCCACGTGCTGTGGGAAAGGGTGGTTGGGTGGGGACTGGCGCAGGCCCAGGAGGGGCCTCTATGTGCTGGGGGTAGTGTTGTGTGCTGTGGAGCCGTTGCTGCCCTGGATGGTGAGGCTGATCTCATCCCTCTTCTCATCCTCCTTCTCCTTCTCTTTCAGGGGACACACCTCCACCTCTCCATCTGAGCCTGGGGTGGCGTAGAGGCCTATCCGGTGCTCACTCAGGGCCGGGCCCCACTTCATATCTGGCTTGCACGAATTCTTCAACCGCTGTAAGGGGTAGAGGGTCAGAGGTCAACGTGATGGGAGCAACATAGGTTTATTATTTATTACTAATTAGAGGCAGGTAAAGCAGTTGAGAAAATTATGTAATACAAGTTACGTAATAACATAACACCAATCGGGTTCTCCCTTTTACCATTCATTTCTTTCAGATCGAGCACCACTTCGACTAAATGTTCCATTTAACAAACAAAACAAAAACAACACTTTCACCAGTCTTAGAATACCAACCACATCTGCTTCCAACACTAAACACAGACAGAGCTCTACTAAAAAGATCCTGTGGATTTTACCTCTAAAAATGTGGTTCCCTCAGACTTGCCGATCTTGTAGAGAGCATAGATGGGTATGCAGATGACGGAGGACATGGCCATAAGGAAGCCGATGGCTAGGGACCAGCCAGGGTACACGTAGTCGTTGTAGGTGATGGGCTTGTACTGGATCACTGTGAAGATCAGGATAAACTGGAAATACAAAGACAGAGAGGGACTATTCATGTCAAGTTCACAGAGATCCTACAAATCACTAGTCACTCTGTTCTATATGTCATTCTATGGACAAGTACATGAAAACTTTGAAACAGACCAACATTGACATTTGCATAAAGTCCATACAGTATGTTCATCAAGTTGTGTCCTAGGTCTAGGTCATTCTGTTGCAGAAAGATATTTTGCACAACAGGTTTTGTTGAGAACAAGGCAAAAGTGAAAGTCTTGCCATACAGATGAATGGAATGCAGAGCAGGTGAAGCCTCTAAAACATGCCAACTCCGAGGCCGTGGAGTGGTAGCTACTGGAGAGGGGGCTGATGAAATGCTCTTACAGATATGATGATGGGGGACACGAATCTCCAGCAGACCCGGAAGAAGATTGGAGGGGGGAAACCCAGCATCATCTCAACATCCTTGAAGTATTTCTTGTGTCCTGAACACAAACAGTACAGCTTGTTGTCAGTCATTCAGTCAGTTTGATTAGCTGTCACCAATAGCCTTGGCAGAGTGTTGTGGACAATATATATTTATAATCAAGGAAAGACAGTTGGACTCACCATAGACGTACATAATGCAGATGCACATGATGCAGGAGATGATAACCAGAGAGAAACTAGCAGCGTAGTTATCCATGAGCAGCAGCCAGTAGATCCCAGCCTAAAGACATGAGAGCACAAGTGGAGAATACAACATCAGTATACATCCTGAATATTTGTTTGGACTAATGATTATACCCCTGAATAATTAAGTGTGTGTTTATGTGTGTGTGCGCACATGCATGTATATTAGGGTTGAATGGCGGGAACCCGGTTACCAAGATTTACCGCCCAAAACAACTCCCTTTTCCCGGGATAAACAACAGCAAGAAACTGAAACATTATAATCAATGATTTCTATGAGCTGTTAAATTATATGCGATGTCTAAATCTGGCTTCTCTACGGCCTTCTCTCTGCATGAATCATCAACGCTCAGGGTGGGGACATACAGACCATCTCAGTATGGAGCGCAGTTCACAATGCATGTAGACCTATCATCTCATCATGGTAACTTTTTTTCTTGTGACAGGTAGGCCAACATTTGCTGCAGCATAGTCTATGCTACAGTAATATAAAGACAGAATGCGCGTCTAATTAACCATCTCCATCTCAGTGGAGGCTGCTGAGGGGAGGAAGGCTCATAATAATGGCTGGAATAGAGTCAATGGAGTGGTATCAACCACACGGAAACCACGTCTTTGATACCATTCCATTGACTCCATTCCAGACATTATTATGAGCCATCCTCCCCTCAGCAGCCTCCACTGCTCCATCTGGCTTTCGGGGGTTTAATTGTAAAGATTTTGTATTTATTTTCTATTGCAGCTGCAGAGTTTTAAAACAGCCTATCACTTAAATATTGTTGCTTTAAATCCATGCACGTGCGAGCACTCTCTCACAGTCTTTCTCTCTCCATCAATTCCATTCAAATTGCATCCAAAATAGATAATCCTGTTCAAGATTGAGATAGATAGATATACTAGCCTACCTCTTTCAGGTAATACATTCAATGCAGTTTTAGCCTTATATTTAGCTAATGAATGATGGGTTATGCATAATAAGCTTCTAACTTATAGCCTCTGTCTCTTGCGCAATATGCACGCACCTATGCTTCGCTGGCCTCCCTCCTTAAAAAACGCTCCTTAGCTCTTGGAGTCCCATGGAGGAAAAGCTAGACTAGAATAGCTTGCTGGACATTTTTTCTTTAGCATTTCTTATTCCGATATACTATTCGAAGAGGGACGCAAGCTCTTGTTTGCTGAATGTTAAATACAGCAGCCAATAGAACTCACGGGTAGTTTGAAGAGCGAACGTGCGATGGCGGTAGGCTATAACAGTTATTTATTCAGACCCATTCAATCTTTGTGAAGACAAATGAAAGCCGTCTGCATCTAATTCTAGTCCTATATTATTCAAGCATGTCATTAGAATGATGAAGATAAGGACAACAAAACTTATTTCATTTATCTGTTGAAAGCGAGGAATGAATGAAGCAACAACAGAGAGAGAAAGAGGAGGTAGGCTAATAACATTAGGGGAAATATTATATGAAAGGTATATATGCGCCAGCCTACTAATTATACAAATATTATATTTCAAAATTAAAATCAAATTCGCTAGCCTAGATTTGTACTTTGTAGGCCACATGTGCTGCACCCGAATTGCATGTTCTCTCCCTGCTTTATCATGGGTTTGAACAATGTGTGTATTTCCAGTCCATATAATACAGTATTTGGTATTTTATTAGGATCCCCATTAGCTGTTGCGAACTCTTCCCGGGGTCCACACAAAACATGTAGTCATTTAGCTTTTCTGGATTTTTTTTCTCATTTTGTCTGTCATAGTTGACGTGTACCTATGATGAAAATTACAGGCCTCTCTCATCTTTTTAAGTGGGAGAACTTGCACAATTGGTGGCTGACTAAATACTTTTTTCCCCCACTGTAGCATTGTATTTGGTCAAACACAATTTTTTCCAACAGTTTGCTAAGAGCTTGCAGCAAGCTGATAGGTCTGTTGTTAGAACCAGTAAAGGCTGCTTTACCACTCTTGGGTAGTATAATTACTTTGACTTCTCTCCAGACCTGAGGACAAAGAATCCCCCCCCCAACTAACTTTACAAAATTCAAAACGTCTTTTTTTTATGCATGAGTATGATGGCTCACTGTTCATTGTAGCATTTCATGCCTAAGTTTGGCCACTTTGCCAATGAAGTAATCATTAAAGTAATAGGCAACATCAAATGGTTTTGTGACGAATAAGCCATCTGATTTGGATTGTTGAATTCGTCTTTCTGCCCATAATTTAAAGTACTCCAAAGTTTTTTTTGCATTACTCTTTATATCGTTGAGCTTAGCTTCATAATACAGTTTCTTCTTCTTTTTGTTGAGTTTAGTCACATAATTTCTCAATTTGCAGTAAGTCAGCCAGTCAGATGTGCAGCCAGACTTATTAGCCACTCCTTTTGCCCCATCTCTCTTTTTACCCCATCCACATAAGAGTCACAGCAAAAACTTTTGTATGATCTCTTATACAATATTTTAGGCCCAGCTTTCAGAACTGGCTTTCCTGGATATAGCCACTATATTGTGATCACTGCATCCAATGGGTACGGATACAGCTTTAGAACAAAGTTCTTCAGTATTAGTAAAAATGTTAACAATACATGTGGATGATCTTGTTCCTATAGTGTTTGTAAACATCCTGGTAGCTTGATTAATAACCTGAACCAGATTACAGGCACTGGTTATAGTGAGAAGCTTCCTCTTGAGCGGACAGCTTGATGAAAACCAGTCAATATTCAGGTCCCCAAGAAAGTAGACATCTCTGTTTACATCACATACACTATCAAGCATTTCACACATATTATTTAGATACTGACTGTTAGCGCTTGATGGCCTATAGCAACACCCCAAAAGAAAAGGCCTATGATGTGCCAAGTGAACCTGCAACCACAACACTTCAATAACACTTGACACAGTCCCGTGTAGCTCAGTTGGTAGAGCATGGCGCTTGCAACGCCAGGGTTGTGGGTTTGATTTCCACGGGGGGCCAGTATGAAAATAAAATAAAATGTATGCACTCACTAACTGTAAGTCACTCTGGATAAGAGCGTTTGCTAAATTACAAAAATACATATATATTCTCTAAGCATTACAGGAATATGGCTCTGAATATATACAGCAACACCTACCCCATAAGCATTCCTGTCTCTTCTATAGATGTTATATCCTTGTATTGCTACTGCTGTATCATCAAATTAATTATCTAAGTGAGTCTCAGAAATGGCTAATATATGAATGCTATCTGATGTTAGCAAGTTATTGATTTCATGAACCTTATTTCTAAGGCTACATATATTAATATGGGCTATTTTCAGCTCTTTCCTGGGTAGCATATCAGAGATAGACATCATATGGAAAAGAGCAAACAAAGAAAGATACAAAAATAATCAGTTGGTGTGTGCTGCGGGGTTGACGCTACAAACCCATAGGCTTGGGTCTCTCATCCCTTCCAGGCTTTTGGGGGGAGGGTGGACAATGAGCCTGTCATAGCGGATGTAAGCAATGTCCCCACGCGCTCTGGCAGCTTTCATGGCTGGGATAAGTTATTTCCTCTTCTGACGCACAGCTTCCGGATAGTCCTTGTTGAGGAAGATACACATTCCTCTCAAGTTCTTGGCTCTTTCCAGAACAGCTACCTTGTCCTTGAACCTCAGGAAGTTGACCACTATCGGCCTTGTTATCATGGATTCACATACAGAACTGATGTCCTCTCTCAGTGATTTACAGATTGCTGTCATCTTGCCTTTATCTGTTTAAACTCATCGAGCTGACCCCGGGAGAACTGCAAACTGTTCTTCAGGTCCTGGACCTTTCTGGTCAGGTCGTCCATTCTTTTATTAGTTGACTCCACCAGTATTGGGACACTTGAAGCTAGGGAAGATTGAAAACAACAACAAACAGCAGGGATCTAGACAGCCACAAGCCCGGGACAATCCTCAGTCCCAGCCACAATGGCTAACCGCGTCGCGGGCTGCGTTCAAGCCCTCAAGAAAACCCAGGCGCTAGCTTGATAGGCAACTAGCTAGCAGATAGGCTAGCTGCTATGCCAATCAGCTCATCAGACCTGGCCTTGGTCGGCAGGATCACTGGACAGATAGTAGCGGTCCCAGCAACTGATGCCAACCGCGTCGCGGGATCCAAACTCAAAAGGTAGCTAGCTACTAAGAAACTTTTCAATAGACTTTCAAAACTGTCCAAAACAACAAACCGAACTCTCCCTCATTCCGCGTTCAACAGAAAGTGGCGAAATGCATACTAAGAGGACAGTATAATACAATACAGTACAGCAATACAGTTCACACTCAAAAAGATTAGCCTACTGGAGCTAGTTTCATTTATTTACCCAAGAGAGCATATACCTAGCTACATATATGGGATTTTATGTTTTTCTGTCGTGCATAATGTGCAGTAGCCTATATATCATATATGTATTGGATAACGCCACAATCATTTGGGCTTTTTTGGGCTTAGGCTCATAAAATGTATTTAATGTAGCTAAGGCTCATAAAATGTATTTAATGTATGGATCATCAGGCTCAGGTAGCGTCATGCTTGAATTTTCGATCAAAGCTCTAATCAAATCCAGACACAGGCCTATTTATATGCTTTTGAATGACACTTCCGGTTTTGGCGGAAATACCGGGTTACCCGGAAGAAACGTGATTTATTCTTGGGATGGAACATTGTAAAATACCGGGAAAATATTCAACCCTAATGTGTATTTATGTGTATGTTTGTGTGTATGTGTGTGTACACATCTCCATTACCTGTGTGGTGAGCGGCACCCCCAGCAGGAAGCCCACTATAGCCACTCCTCCTGTGACCACCGTCTTGTTCCTAATGATCCAGTCAGTACCAATCTCATCCACGATGGCTGTCACCAGGGTCTCCAGCAGGCAGAACTGCACACAGGGACACATTGACAGGTCAACACTCAGCATTGACTTCTTATATCTACTTCTCTCAAAAACCCACTTTCTCCAACATGAAAACCCCCCAAAATCAACATGTGTCAAGTTGAGCCCAACTGACTACATTCGGTCATGCAGTCCTTAAATTATATCGAAAATTAGTCCTATTAGACAGGGGTTGCATCCCAAATGGCACCCAATTCCCTACATAGAGCCCTAGGGTAATAGGGCGCCATTTGGGACACAGTCAGGATGTCATTGTGGCATGGTTGACTGACTCACTTGCGTCCCCAGGCCCAGCAGGATGAGCATGAAGAAGAAGAGCAGGGACCAGAGGGGGGAGATGGGCAGCAGAGTGAGGGCCTCTGGGTAGGCCACGAAGGCCAGGCCAGGGCCGTGGTCGGCCACCTCAGATACATCCACGTTCAGGTGGTGGGCCATGAAGCCCAGGATGGAGAAGATGACGAAGCCTGCATACACGCTGGTCGCACAGTTGGTGATGCTGATGATGATGCTGTCTCTGTATGGGCGACCAATCAGAAAAGAGAAAACAGGAAGTACATTTTATTAGTAAAAACCAAGAAATAGTATGCGTTTTATAGGTTTCTGTGTAGGTAACCACTAAGAGGCAATCTGTGCATTTCACCATCATACATACTTCCAGTGCAGATTCATGCATACTAAACAGTCTAAATATTAATTGCATAAGCAAAAATTATGATCATACTAAATAGAGAGAGGTGTGAGAAAATATTTTTCCTGGTTTCTAACAACTGGTGGGTTTATCAGTCACTACACTATCATTGATTCATAGTATCCCGTCCATCATTTCACTACTTTCACCACATGGTGGTGCTATAGAGAAGAGAAAACCTCTTCCAGTTTCCAAGGGTGCTTTGAGTTTGACTACCGTAAACTACAATGAACAATGCAACCGCAGGTTTAACCTCTATGGGATTGGTGTCCCGTATACGGGACGGTTGATCTAACGTGCGCTAATGTGATTAGCATGACTGTTGTAAGTAACAGCAAACTTTCCAGGACATAGACGTCTTATATGGGCAGAAAGCTTAAATTCTTGTTTATCTAACTGCACTGTACAATTTACAGTAGATATTGCAGTGGAAAAATACCATGCTATTGTTTGAGGAGAATGCACAACAACAAAAAACTTATCACGGCAACTGGTTTGATACATCACCTCTGAAGGTAAATAATGTACTTACATTCAGTAATCTTGCTCTGATTTGTCATCCTAAGGGTCCCAGAGATAAAATGTAGCATAGTTTTGTTTGATAAAATCAATTTGTATATTCAAATGTAGGAACTGGGTTCTACAGTTTGAACCCCTGCTGTCTCTTGCGCCACACCCACCCCGCCCAGCCATCTAGATGTGTGAAAGTTTGTGTATAAGCTAATGATACATCATGTATGACATTCCTGGGAGTGTGTAAACTTACATTTCGTATTACCATATCATTTGTGTATGTTCTCTATAGTTATGTACTTGAAAATGTAGCAATTGACCAATTTGGCACATTTCGGCAGACTTGATACAAAATAGTCCAGTATTGCAATGCTTCACTGAATCAATCTGAAACTTTGCACACACACTGCTGCCATCTAGTTGCCTAAATCTAAATTGCGCCTAAACTGCAATATTATATTGTGGCCTTTCTCTTTCATTTCAAAGACGATGGAAACAAAAATAATAATAGAAAACACATTATTTTTTGTTTGTATTATGTTTTACCAGATCTAATGTGTTATATTCTCCTACATTAATTTCACATTTCCACAAACTTCAAAGTGTTTCCTTTCAAATGGTATCAAGAGTATGGATATCCTTGCTTCAGGTCCTGAGCTACAGGCAGTTAGATTTGGGTATGTCATTTTAGGCGAACATTGAAAAAAAGGGTCAAATCCTTAAGGTTAACAGGAGTCAAAAAAATACATTTTGTCTCTCTACTCCCAGTGCACTGCCTCTGGCCTCCACCTACAGTACAGTGGCATGCAGTGCACACCATCACACCATACTCCATAAATTCCTGCGATTTGCAGCTGCCCTCCTCCATTCTGCACCCTTTCTGTTAATCACTGCTGACACTGTAGCGTGATCGCACCCAGAGAGGCAACAAAGACCCTTTCTGATTCACTCCAACCGAGCATGAAGAAGTACTGGAGTGTAACCGCACACACTGCCCTTCACTTCTTACACAACCCAGACAGGAGAAGCGTCCCAATTGGTGTCCTATTCCCTCTATAGTGCACTACTTTTGACCAGGGCCCATATGGTGCCATTTGGGATGCACACAGGGTTTATTTGGTAGTAGAGGGGAGAGTTTAGGGGTGAAAAGCGAGGGAAGAGGAAGAGTAGAGTACCTGTAGCAGTTGTTGTGGAACTTGTTGTAGGAGGCCATAGTGATGAGCCCTCCCCATGCACAGCCCAGAGAGTAGAAGATCTGAGAGGCAGCGTCTCCCCACACCTGG
This sequence comes from Coregonus clupeaformis, assembly GCF_020615455.1. NCBI lineage: Eukaryota > Metazoa > Chordata > Actinopteri > Salmoniformes > Salmonidae > Coregonus > Coregonus clupeaformis. The sequence continues at coordinate 15,435,877 of NC_059212.1, forward strand.
ACAGATAGACAATCATGTGTCAATACAACCACTGAAGAACACTCTTATTTCATATCTGAGGCATATTCCATCTGATTATAAAGTAGTCTCTTTCAACAGCTGTGTGATGAGACAGCCTATAACGTTACGCTATGAAGAGCTACAGAGCTATTATATGATGAATAAACAGTCAAGGTTAACAACTCATAAAGTAGTACTTAACTAGCTACAGTAGCTAATGACATAGATTTACATGACTTATTACTATATTTACTACATTTCCTATATGATTATCCATACCTTAGCGTCAAGGATCTTATGCCACTGTGGGGTCAGGTAGTACTTGATGCCAGTGACAGCTCCCTCCAGGGTGATGCCTCTGATGAAGAGGATGGTCAGCACCACGTAGGGGAACGTCGCTGTGAAGTACACCACCTGAGGACCGTCGAGAGGTGAAGAGTGAGAAACAACATCTCCTAATGTGTGTCAATGATACACTATGACTAGGAGTTTATCCTGACCATAGACTAAGTAACCTGACCGGGAAACACTACTGGCCCAAACAATGACATTGGGGAGGTGAGAGAGAACGTAGAGAGATGAGAGATAAGAGAGAGAGAGAGAGAGAGAGAGATAACATTTACATTTTAGTCATTTAGCAGACGCTCTTATCCAGAGTGACTTACAGTTAGTGAGTGCATACATTTTTCATACTTTTTTTTTTTCATACTAAGAGAGAGAAAGAGAGAGATAAGAGAGAGAGAGAAAAGAGATATAAGAGTAGTCCCGTGTAGCTCAGTTGGTAGAGCATGGCGTTTGCAACGCCAGGGTTGTGGGTTTGTTTCCCACGGGGGACCAGTATGAAAAAAAAAAACTCACTAACTTTAAGTCGCTCTGGATAAGAGCTTCTGCTAAATGACTAAAATGTAAAATGTAAAATAAGAGAGAGACAGAGAGATAGACACCGCTGCTCACCTTGCCTGAAGACTTGACTCCTCTTATGAGACAGAGGAAGACCACCACCCATGACACGGCCAGACATCCCAGAATAGGGAGACGGACTTCCCCGAAATTCCCGATGTCGTCTGAGATCTGCAGCACGTAGTGTCTGTGGGGAATACACACAATTAATCACAGTGTCTATTCACAGCAGCATCTTAATAGAGAAATGTAGAAGGTAGAGTCAGTGCCGCAGGGACAAACAATGGCTATATGTTCATTCATGAGAGATAGAGAAGGAGAATTGTTCGGATGTTCCCTGGCATTACAGCGAGCGAAGCACATATTTCAATATAGTAGCATGACCGAAAACAACTTGGTGGCAACACAATGGATTATCTTTACTGACAATTGGCAGGGAAAACAACTCCTTTCATGGTATACTGAAGACACCACCCAGAATGAAAGCTAAGCACAAACCATTTAGAAAGCCAATAACCAAGCACACTGCTCCCTTTGAATGGGCCCTAATCTCTATGCTAGGGGAATAAAACAGCTACACTACTCCCCATTCACTAGGGAATCAAGATACTATTATTGTCTAGGAAAATATACTAAACATCTAATCTTGTGTACTTCAGACAGTCAACTACAGTATGAGTAATGCTTGTTGAATGCTGGATGATTAAATCATAGGCCAGGATTAGCAAAGCACACATGCCTGCCATCTGACTGGACTGGACTATAGCATCTAAAACAACATGCCTTCTAGAGATACACAAACATTTCTGTTTACCCATGCACCACATGACCAGAAGTATGTGGACACCTGCTCATTCCAAAATCACGGGCATTAATATGAAGTTGGTCCCCTCTTTGTTGCTATAACAGCCTCCACTCTTCTGGGAAGGCTTTCCATTAGATGTTGGAGCATTGCTGCGGGGACATGCTTCCATTCAGCCACAAGAGCATTAGTCAGGTCGGCCACTGATGTTGGGCAATTAGGCCTGGCTCTCAGTCAGCGTGCCAATTCATCCCAAAGGTGTTCAAGGGGGTTGAGGTCAGGGCTCTGCACGCGCCAGTCAAGTTCTTCTATACCGACCTTGACAAACTATTTCTGTATGGAGCTCGCTTTTCCTTCACTGGAACTAAGGGGCCCAGCCCGAACCATGAAAAACAGCCCCAGACCATTATTCCTCCTCCACCAAACTTTACAGTTGGCACTATGTATTCAGGCAGGTAGCGTTCTCCTGGCATCCGCCAAACCCAGATTAGTCCGTCGGACTGCCAGATGGTGAAGCGTGATTCATCATTCCAGAGAACATGTTTCCACTGCTTCAGAGTCCAATGGCGGCGAGCTTTACACCACTCCAGCCGACGCTTGGCATTGTGCATGGTGATCTTAGGCTTGTGTGCGGCTGCTCGGCCATGGAAATCCATTTCATGAAGCTCCCGACGAACAGTTATTGTGCTTATGTTGCTTCCAGAGGCAGTTTGGAACGATTTTTACGCGCTATGCGCTTCAGCACTCGGTGGTCCCGTTCTGTGAACTTGTGTGGCCTACCACTTCGTGGCTGAGCCGTTGTTGCTCCTAGACCTTTCCACTTCACAATAACAGTACTTAGAGTTGACCGGGGCTGGTCTAGCAGGGCAGAAATTTTCCGAACTGACTTGTTGGAAAATCCAAGATGGCGTAGTAGTGCAGTTCTGTTTTTGTCGTGTGTCTGTAAATAGCCTGTAAATACCCTGTTTTTTTGTATTTTTCGTACATATTTCCCTATCAGACTTTTCATCCTTCTACAAAATATATTTTCCTGCAACCCGCCTCACTCAATGTGGAACGGATTCTATTATTTCGAATACCACCGTACCTTCTCCGCTATGCAATCCGGTTTCCGAGCTGGTCATGGGTGCACTTCAGCCACGCTCAAGGTCCTAAACGATATTATAACCGCGATTGATAATAGACAGTACTGTGCAGCCGTCTTCATCGACCTGGCCAAGGCTTTCGACTCTGTCAACCACCGCATTCTTATTGGCAGACTAAATAGCCTGGTTCACCAACTACTTCTCAGATAGAGTTCAGTGTGTCAAATCGGAGGGCCTGTTGTCTGGACCTATGGCAGTCTCTATGGGGGTGCCACAGGGTTCAATTCTTGGGCCGACACTTTTCTCCGTGTATATCAATGATGTCGCTCTTGCTGCTGGTGACTCTCAGATCCACCTCTACGCAGACGACACCATTTTGTATACATCTGGCCCTTCATTGGACACTGTGTTAACAAACCTCCAAACGAGCTTCAATGCCAACACTCCTTCAGTAGCCTCCAACTGCTCTTAAACACTAGTAAAACTAAATGCATGCTCTTCAATCGAACGCTGCTGGCACCCGCCCACCCGACTAGAATCACCACTCTCGACGGGTCTGACCTAGAGTATGTGGACAACTACAAATACCTAGGTGTCTGGTTAGACTGTAAACTCTCCTTCCAGACTCACATTAAGAATCTCCAATCCAAAGTTACATCTAGAATCGGCTTCCTATTTCGCAACAAAGCCTCCTTCACTCATGCTGCCAAACATGCCCTCGTAAAACTGACTATCCTACCGATCCTTGACTTCGGCGATGTCATTTACAAAATAGCCTCCAACACTCTACTCAGCAAATTGGATGTAGTCTATCACAGTGCCATCCGTTTTGTCTCCAAAGCCCCATACACTACCCACCACTGTGACCTGTACGCTCTTGTTGGCTGGTCCTCACTACATGTTCGTCGTCAAACCCACTGGCTCCAGGCCATCTATAAATCACTGCTAGGCAAATCCCCGCCTTATCTTAGCTCATTGGTCACCATAGCAGCACCCACCCGTAGTCTGCGCTCCAGCAGGTATATCTCACTGGTCATTCCCAAAGCCAACACCTCCTTTGGCCGCCATTCCTTCCAGTTCTCTGCTGCCAATGACTGGAACGAATTGCAAAAATCTCTGAAGCTGGAGACACTTATCTCCCTCACTAACTTTAAGCATCAGTTGTCAGAGCACCTTACTGATCACTGCACCTGTACACAGCCCATCTGAAATTAGCCCACCCAACTACCTCATCCATATATTGTTATTTATTTTGCTCTTTTGCACCCCAGTATCTCTATTTGCACATAATCTCTTGCACATCTAGCATTCCAGTGTTAATACTAATTGTAATTATTTTGCACTATAGCCTATTTATTGCCTTACCTCCATAACTTGCTACATTTGCATACACTGTATATATATTTTCTGTTGTATTTTTGACTTTATGTTTTGTTTTACCCCATATGTAACTCTGTGTTGTTGTTTTTATCGCACTGCTTTGCTTTATCTTGGCCAGGTCGCAGTTGTAAATTAGAACTTGTTCTCAACTGGCTTACCTGGTTAAATAAAGGTGAAATAAAAAAATTAAAAAATAAAAAGGTGGCATCTTATGACGGTGCCACATTGAAAGTCACTGAGGCCATTCTAATGCCAATGTTTGTCTATGGAGATTGCATGGCTGTGTGCTCGATTTTATACACCTGTCAGCAATGGGTGTGGCTGAAATAGCTGAATCCACTAATTTGTATATATAGTGTACTTTATGTGCCAAAACATGTTGGACGCTACTTTACTACCCATATCTAGGTGCAGTAGTGTGTGTATTAACCCTTGCAGCATCTACTCCAGTCTCTTTAATCTAGTAGGCCTGACTTAGTGTCAGCCGTGCCCACACCTTCCCACTCAGCTACTGTAGGGTTCCAAAATTACAGTAACTCCCAAAATTCCCAGGTTTTCCAGAGATCCCGGTTGGAAGATTCCCGGAATCAGATAGGAATAAGCAGGAAATCCGGAATCATCCAGCCAGGACTTCTGGAAATCCTGGGAATTGTTTAAGTGTACACTCAGGCCTTACTTCCAGTACTCAACAGATTTAGAATCAAATCTGTTGGAATTCGAATAAAGATTGATAACTGACTCTGGGTCCGGTGTTAGGCCTTACTTCCAGTACTCTACAGGTCTAGTAGTAACTCCCTCTCACTAAGGCCTTACTTCCAGTACTCCTCACTGGGGCTGGTCCTCTTGGTCTTATTGACTACCTCCACAGCGACCTCAGCGGCAACGGTGACCAGGCTGCGGGTGACGTTGGCCAGGGTGTTGTTGATGCCCGTGGGCGTCACCACGCCGTTGCAGGTGGGCGTGTTCCAGGGGTTGTTGCAGTAGGTCCACGGCAGCAGGTTGGTCATGGAGGAGAAGAAATAGTAGAAGGCGATGCAGATCACCACGTTGTAGTAGATACCGATGTAGGTGGACACCACCATCATCCCGTAGCCCACACCTAGTGAGGGAGAGAGAGAGGGTAGAGGACTTCAGAATGCTACCAGGCAAGACTGTGGCTCTCTGACTGAAGACATTTTGAAAATCTGTAGGTTTTCTAAGAATGTTTACATATGCATTCCAAGCCGACAATAGATGCTGCAATTTATTTTCAATCTTTCAGTTTCCTAAGCATCAGATAGTCAGTGATTAGTTGGATGCCACTGACCAATGGCAGTGATAGTAATGCCAATCACCAACGCCAGCAGTGGTTGTTGGCTCACCTTTGAACATGACTGAGCATTGGCAGCAGTGTTTTAAACATGACTGACCAATGGCAGCAGTGGTTGTTAACTGGCTCACCTTTGAACATGGGGCTGATCCTCCAGACCCCCAGGCATCCCTGGCTGGCGAACTGTCCGAAGGAGAGCTCCAAGAAGAACAGGGGGATCCCACAGAACACCAGCATGATGAAGTAGGGGAACATGAAGGCTCCTGTAGAACACAACATATGGGTCAGTCAACTCTACAAGGACAGGTCAACAGTTATGAAATTGATTAGAATTCAGATTTGTGTTATTTAACTCTTTACACTATTACTTATTGTAAGTAGGTATACGTTTATTATTGCTGCTCACAACCAATGGCTTATCTAATTGTTATTCAAATGAAATATTTATAAATATACAGAAACTTCCATGCCATGACAATATCCCATTTCTGCTAAGTAATGCTCTGTGAGTGAGTGGACAGATTTTAAGGTCATGTTTCTGTCTAGAATAGAAAAACAGTTCAGAAATAGAAACGTTGTCATCCCATGACATTGACAATTTCATTTTTCTGCTATGTAACGCACAGTGAATAAGCAGTCTAATTGTAAGGTCATGTTTGGATCTAGACACAGAAAAAAGGTCATATAGAAAAGCATCCCATGACAATATCCTATTTCTGCAACGTAGTGCCTTTTGAGTGAGTGGTTAGATTGCAAGGTCTCTGATGTTTGTGTTTACGGCCAGCCAGCCAGCCAGCAGTGAGAAAATGTCATCAAGCCAAAGGAGGTGAGTGGTGTCTACATCACCAACAAACTATCATGGTCCAAACATACCAAGAAAGTCGTGAAGAGGGCACGACAACGCCTTTTCCCCCTCAGGAGACTGAAAAGATTTGGCATGGGTCCCCAGATCCTCAAAAAGTTCCACAGCTACACCATTGAGAGCATCCTGACTGGTTGCATCACCGCCTAGTATGGTAACTGCTTGGCATCTGACCGTAAGGCGCTACAGAGGGTAGTGCGTACGGCCCAGCACATCACTGGGGCCAAGCTTCCTGCCATCCAGGACCTATATACTAGATGTGTCAGAGGAAGGCCCACAAAATTATCAAAGTCTCCAGTCACCCAAGTCATAGACTGTTCTCTCTGCTAACGCACGGCAAGCGGTACCGGAGCGCCAAGTCTAGGTCCAAAATGCTCCTTAACAGCTTCTACCCCCAAGCCATAAGACTGCTGAACAATTAATAAAATGGCCACCCAGACCATTTGCATTGACTCCCTCCCCCCTTTGTTTTTACACTGCTGCTACTCGCTGTTTATTGTCTATGCATAGTCACTTTACCACTACCTACATGTACAAATTACCTTGACTAACTTGTACCCCCGCACATTGACTCGGTACCGGTACCCCGTGTATATAGCCTCATTATTGTTATTTTATTGTGTTACTTTTTATTTACTTTAGTTTATTTAGTAAATATTTTCGGAACTCTATTTTCTTAAAACTGCATTGTTGGTTAAGGGCTTGTAAGTAAGCATTTCATGGTAAGGTCTACCTACACATGTAGTATTCGGCGCATGTGACAAATACAATTTGATTTGATTTGAGTCCTAAGGAGCATCAGACAGAGAGGGATGCTAAGCGAGGCAGCAATCCTCTGTCTGCTTGATTGGTTTAACGGGGGGCCACTGGGGCCAATGGATCTGGGGAATAATGACCTTTGGTGCTGTAGTCTGAGATCATGGGTTAAAGGAAGGACTGGAGAGTGAGGAGCAGACCGCCTGCGTCCCAAATGGCACCCTATTCCCTATATAGTGCCTTTTGGGCCACAGACCAGGCCACAGCCAGCTGATAAAGTCTATTGTGATGTTATTAGCCTTGAGCTACACCAGTCCCCTTGGCTATAATACTCAGCTATTTGATTGTGTGACCTAATGCACAGGCTACTGTATATGTATGCCCTTCTATGGCGATCCCTGGTCGCAAAATGTAGTCCCGTGTAGCTCAGTTGGTAGAGCATGGCGCTTGCAACGCCAGGGTTGTGGGTTCGATTCCCACGGGGGGCCAGTATGAGAAGAAAAAAAATGTATGCACTAACTGTAAGTCGCTCTGGATAAGAGTGTCTGCTAAATGACTATAATGTAATGTAATGTAGAAGACTAAAGCCAACTGTAGGAGTGAAAACATTTGAATTGAGGGGGAATGAAGCCAAGAATAACTTGGATCCATCTGACACAACGTGAGGAACTTAAACTTGAGCATACTTGACAACTCATGCTACTTTGATTGCTTTTCAAAGCACTGACAAAAGGTATTGTGGATAAACTAGAATGCATTGCTGTCATTACTACTATATAATTAGTGTGTTGAGTGTGAAGACATACCTCCTCCATTTCTGTAGCAGAGGTAGGGGAACCTCCATACGTTTCCCAGGCCCACAGCATAGCCCACGCTGGTGAGGATAAACTCTATCTGGTTCCCCCAGTTCCCTCTCCTGGAGTTCTTATCCGTCTTCACGGGTTCCCCTGGAACAGCTCCATTCTAGAACACAAAGAGAGAAGAACATTAGAGACGTTAGAACGTTAGAGAGGACCTGTATCTAGTCTACCTCCAGACTGGAGTAGGTAGGTGATTCTCTCAATGAGACACCATATTCAAATCAACAACAACCAACTCAACAAACAGGCCTATTAGACCAACTACATTCAGCTGAATGTAAAGTTCCAGGGTGCACTTTGCACCAATATTGAACACAAACCAGCAAGACAGTGTGAAATAGGCTACTGTACTAGTGAGTAGACAGTAACACTATACTGTACTAGATGTCCAGTGGTTAGGCTAAAACTGCAGCTGGCAAAATGAACAAATGATTTAATTCTAGAGTACTTCTTTCCTTTTGTCCAGTTATAGGCCTAGTTCTACATTGCATGTTAGAACTCCAAAGTCGAGATGGGCCCATTGGAGCGAACTTGATTTAAACTGAAATAACCATTTGTTGTGTGCACAAAATCAACATTTGGTCTTATAGTCCTGATCTGAAGTTTGCTCCCTCCATCTGTTGGTGTCAGATGGTCCTCGTTCTGACTTGACCTCCTCACTCACCCCAGGAGTTGACTACTGAGCCTCCATTACGCTTATCTGCCTCCAACTCACATAGCTAGAGCAACACTTGTTCCCTCACATGACACCACAGAAGCAGTATAACAAATAATTGTATATATTACACTTAATACAACTCCTTCAGGTAAATGTTATACTGTAGTAATCATAAATGTGACAAAGGTTGGGATTGCTGTGGGGTTTTGGTGTCTCTTATGGTGTGGCCTGGAGTGCACTGTGGAATGTGCACATTGGTTAACGTGCAGTCATTGCCATGGAAGGCAAAGGCTAAATGACTAAAATGACTAAAATGACTAAAATGAAGGCTCAGTACGAACGAACGAACGAACACACACACACACACCCCATTGGAGTCTGCTTTCTGAGTTCCCTGGGCCATTGCTCCCAGCAGAGAGTCGGCCTCACGCAGGCAGGCGACTTATTCATCAGCCAAAAATGGAAAACAAAACAGAAAAATCCCATATTTTCGTGATTGCTCCGTAGTCATCCTTGGAGTCTGGTTGCGCCCAAATGTTCTATTTCAAAATAAATGTAACCTTTTCACAACAATCCCCAACCCTTCGGTCTTGAATTGTAAACTGAAGAGAGAATAAATACAATATCACCAAACAGAACTCTTGCAAATCAATAACATTATTACAGCCAAAATGTCCCTTTAGTTATCTTTGGCTGGCCATTGAGCATGAGACTTGTGCACCTGTTCGGGTGCACATCTCAAGGCTGTGTCTCGAGACTGCTCCCCTCAGCGTGATGTCTGTGTTTGTGTGTGTTGTGTATGTTTTAAGTGCTGAGTCTGGAGGAGGCGCACACCTGCTCAGTGTGAGGTGAGGCCAGCTGCACAGCCGAGAGGGCCCAGGGTGAAATGAGAGCCCAGCCAACCCTCACAGAACAGTACAGCACAAAAGACAGCAGACAGACTGGGCTACATGTAGCCTGCTGCCCCCCGACCTCCAGCTCTCCCACCTGTGAGAAGCCAATGCTTTCAACACATGATCAGTAGACAGGTTTCCACAGACCCAGGTTTATGCGACATGTGTAGGCCTAATGGAAACGGCAACTATTGGATAAATGTTCTAAAGATCAGCAAAAATGTTATCCGTTCGACAGAGGTGGAATTTTCTTTGCCTGAACTTTCTTTATGATAGAAACAGTGTTTTTCGAATAAATTATCATTGCGGAATAATTTAAAAAAGGTACGCGGGACACGATGTCATAACGTGACTATAAAGCGTGTCGTAGTAAATATATATAATGTTATAGCTTGGTCTGACTAAAATCTTGTGCATGACCCATCTTGTGTTGGGCCTTTGTATTTAATACAATGCACAAAGACTTCTATCTTGTCGGCCTTATCAGCAGGTGGCTATGGACAACACCCACGCCATAGGTCTCTCAGTTCTCCCAACTCACGACTTCTTGCTCTGAGGACATACACACACACACCCACACACACACACACATATACACACACACACACACACACATCATCATTGTTAAACATACACACACACACACACACACATACACACACGCACACACACACACACACATCATCATTGTTAAACATACACACACATACACACACACACACACACATACGCACACACACACACACACACATCATCATTGTTAAGCACACACACACACAAAAACCCCCTTCTCTTAGGCTGAACATCTGAAGACAGAGAACCCGACTCAGAGCCAATGCAATGGAGGTGACCTCGACCAACTCATCAGGACCAATCAGAAGATCAGAACTACTAGAATCAACCTACTTTATTTTATTGTATAAAATGTCAGCACACAATGTTTAGGGGCTCTCTCTCAGATATCTCCCTACGAGATTGACGAACGGGTCCGTGCACGCGATTTACAGATATCTTTACCTCTGAATAAACTGCCTTATATTATACAATTATCCACCTTGTCCAAAAGTCTCTACTTGGTCTCCGTTCTCCAATAAACTTGTTTTATCAACAAGCGCCACATTTAATTCTAAACGCTTACAGCTTGCTAATTCAATTTCTTCAAATATAAAATTATGTTTTTTTGCAGGATCTTTGTCCTGACTTTCAAGAATACCTGAATTGCTTCGCCTTACTTTTCCGGTTGGCTGAATGCAACTTTTACCATCCAATTATTTCAGATCTACAGGAGTGCAAGTTTCACTATGGCACGGACCGTGGCGATACATTGGCACTGGATAATTATTAGAATATGGCAAATATTAGTAAATTCTTGCATTCTATCCATGCTGGCTTTTGCGGGCTACCTGAGACATGAAACAGAAAGGTGGGAGGGCATATGCAGGCTGTCGCCAATGTATTAATTCGCAATTTGGATCATGGAAACACTTCAACCACTTAATTATTATTGTTTTTGGTGTGAAGGAATTACGTACATTTGTTTTTAGTGACACAAGACAGTTCAATGGAAACACACCGTAACAATCAATTGTTGCATCTATTTTGTATGCAAACTTTCTAAATGTCGCCAGAAAATCAGTGGATGAGTTAGTGGAAACATAGCTAGTGTTTTCCCCTCGGATTTATTTCAGCAACGTTGTAGAATGTAGCGCTAGAGGGGTCTGGGGCATGATGAGGAGCAAGCCGTGGCTGTGCGCTCGTGGCTCTCAAGGGATAGTGCAAGATTATGGCAATTAAGCCCTTTTTCTACTTACCCAGAGTCAGATGAACTCATGGATACCATTTTTATGTCTCTTCGTCAGGGGTTGGAACCGGTTCAGGGAACAGAACTGAAATCCGGAAAATAAAGAAATTTTTCGAGGAACAGAATCAGAACCGGGAACAAACGTGATCTATAATGTTCTGGAACATAACCATTATTTTAAAAGCATGGGTTAATAACGTACATTTTTTAAAGTCCCACAAAAATCGCAACAAAGCGCCTATGCAAAGCCCTCACTCTGTCACTTAGAAACGTATTCCAGTGTCGGCCTGCCTGCCAGCTGAAAAGCTTTGCCAGTGTGTGTGCGTAGGCAACCTGCCCCTCCCCTTCTGAAGCATAGTCTAGAAGCCTACTGACGTTACAAGTGTGATTCAGAAATTAGGGAGAGAGATTTTATTTAGAGAAGAATGGATTACATTTTTCAGTGCTAGTTAAGGATACTATAGTTATCACGTTTCACATTGGACTTATTAACTACAAAAAGGTAAAATGTGTTTTTATTTTAATTCTGGTGCCGCTCTGCAGACACAAGCTTGTTAGCTAGCTAGCTGGTCCTATGTTAAGCCAACTCTCTGAAGTTCAAAGACATTCAAAGTTCCTTCATATAAGCCACTCCTCCATAGGTATAATTCTGTGGGCCTATTTCAGAAAATGCATGTCATAACAACAAGATGCCAAGGGCTTCAAGCCAAGCATCCTCCTCCTCCTCCATCCTCTCTCACTGTCTCCCCACCTGCAAAATATCAGTCGAGTCTTGCGCCCTAAACTCATCTATCCAATGCATGTACAGCAAATAGCTTGCTCGCTCAATAGCAAGCTGCTCTATCCGCACTGATTAGTGAAGTCATTTAATGTTGAGCTAAATGTAAAAAATATATATATTTCAGAGGTTTAAAAAGGAACATAAAGGAACAATATAAACCGTTACTTTTTTTTGGTTCGGAACAGTGGAACGGAATGAAAAAAATAAATGTTTCCGTTAAAAACGAAACGATTGGAAAATAATTTGGGTTCCAACCCCTGCTCTGCGTGCAGTTTGAAGGAAGTTGAAGGCAGTTTCGTGAGCCATTTAGCATGCTAGCTGTTCCCATAGACTGTGTGTTGAGACATGAAAATTGTATCCATGAGTTCATCTGGTAGGTAGAAATAGGCTTAATTGCGGAATTTTCGCACTATCCCTTTAAAAGCGTCTCAGCAAATATTTTGTCATTTTTGTTGTTATTTAAAAAAAAAAAATCATATTTTCTGGGAGTGGCGGCAACGATTTAGCAGCGGCGGGCCTGGTGGCAACTCATAAACTCAGCAAAAAAAGAAACGTCCTCTCAGTGTCAACTGCGTTTATTTTCAGCAAACATAACATGTGTAAATATTTGTATGAACATTACATTTTACATTTTAGTCATTTAGCAGACGCTCTTATCCAGAGCGACTTACAGGAGCAATTAGGGTTAAGTGCCTTGCTCAAGGGCACATTAACGTCATTTAGCAGACGCTCTTAGCCAGAGCGACTCACAAATTGGTGCGTTCACCCTATAGCCAGTGGGATAACCACTTTACAATTTGGGGGGGTTAGAAGGAATACTTTATCCTATCCCAGGTATTCCTTAAAGAGGTGGGGTTTCAAATGTCTCCGGAAGGTTGTGAGTGACTCCGCTGTCCTGGCGTCGTGAGGGAGCTTGTTCCACCATTGGGGTGCCAGAGCAGCGAACAGTTTTGACTGGGCTGAGCGGGAGCTATGCTTCCGCAGAGGAAGGGAGCCAGCAGGCCAGAGGTGGATGAACGCAATGCCCTCGTTTGGGTGTAGGGACTGATCAGAGCCTGAAGGTACAGAGGTGCCGCTCCCTCACTGCTCCATAGGCAAGCACCATGGTCTTGTAGCGGATGCGAGCTTCAACTGGAAGCCAGTGGAGTGTGCGGAGGAGGGGGGTGACGTGAGAGAACTTGGGAAGGTTGAACACCAGACGGGCTGCGGCATTCTGGATGAGTTGTAGGGGTTTAATGGCACAGGCAGGGAGGCCAGCCAACAGCGAGTTGCAGTAGTCCAACATTCAACAACTGAGACATAAACTGAACAAGTCCCACAGACACGTGACTAACAGAAATTGAATAATGTGTCCCTGAACAAAGGGGGGGTCAAAATCAAAAGTAACAGTCAGTATCTGGTGTGGCCACCAGCTGTATTAAGTATTGCAGTGCATCTCCTCCTCATGGACTGCACCTGATTTGCCAGTTCTTGCTGTGATATGTTACCCCACTCTTCCACCAAGGCACCTGCAAGTTCCCAGACATTTCTTGGGGGGAATGGCCCTAGCACTCACCCTCGATCCTGCTCCCGCTCCAGAGTACAGGCCTCGGTGTAACGCTCATTCCTTCAACGATAACCGCAAATCCGACCATCACCCCTGGTGAGACAAAACCGCAACTCGTCAGTGAAGAGAACTTTTTGCCAGTCCTGTCTGGTCCAGCGACAGTGGGTTTGTGCCCATAGGCGACGTTGTTGCCGGTGATGTCTGGTGAGGACCTGCCATACAACAGGCCTACAAGCCCTCAGTCCAGCCTCTCTCAGCCTATTGCGGACAGTCTGAGCACTGATGGAGAGATCGTGCGTTCCTGGTGTAACTCGGGCAGTTGTCGTTGCCATCCTGTATCTGTCCCGCAGGTGTGATGTTCTGATGTACCAATCCTGTGCAGGTGTTGTTACACATGGTCTGCCTCTGCGAAGACGATCAGCTGTCCGTCCTGTCTCCCTGTAGCGCTGTCTTAGGTGTCTCACAGTACGGACATTGCAATTTATTGCCCTGGCCACATCTGCAGTTGTCATGCCTCCTTGCAGCATGCCTAAGCTGCTCTAAGCTGTTAGTGTCTTAACGACCGTTCCACAGGTGCATGTTCATTAATTGTTTATGGTTCATTGAACAAGCATGTGAAACAGTGTTTAAACCCTTTACAATGAAGATCTGTGAAGTTATTTTGATTTTTACGTATTATCTTTGAAAGACAGGGTCCTGAAAAGGGGACATTTCTTTTTTTGCTGAGTTTAGTTTACTCATAGTAACAAACTCAGCACATAAAATATAGACTGAACTTTGACTTCACATTCTCCATCTAGGCTTGAATGTTGAGTAAGTTGGAATTTTGTCCACAATGTACCCAGAATTCTAATATATTTCAATAGTTTTATGATTAGGGTATGTAGTTATTTTGTTAGATACTTCTCCCTATTATTTTAAATGTTATTTTTTCAAAGCCATTTTAGCTGTCATGCTAGATGTTCGGTCTGATCCGATTTACAAATCATGGGAATTTTATCGTGCCATGTAGACATTGATGTAGACATTGCCTCCCTCCAAGGCACTTGTTGCTAGGCAACCCCCTGGACTGGCCCCAGTTAAAGCCAATGTGAGAGACTTGCTAGCAAACACTTGTGCTATAAAACTAAATAAATACTGCACTCTGACCCACAAAACTTATTTGCTAGATTCATGATAGTAGTGTTAGACAAAGCAAGGAAAGTGATTCAAAACGTGATGTATTTTTATTGGGATTTGCAGTTGTGCTAGGTTCTGCAATAACTTACTCATCCTTTAATTCAGTGGTTCCCAACCTTTTTCGGTTACTGTCCCACCAACTGAATTTTGCTCTGCCTGGAGTACCCCTGAAGTACCACTTTATGTACATTTTACCAGTAGGCCTATGGTTTCATGAGTCCTCTCAAGTACCCCCTGTGGATTGGCCAAGTACACCCAGGGGTTCTAGTACCCCTGGCTGGGAACTACTGCTTTAATCAAGCATTGATAGGACTTTTTCCCATGCATTAGAGATTGGAAAACTATTGGCAAACTATGGAAGTAAAATTATTTCTAGGATTTGCTTTATTCCAACTCCTCTCCACTCCACTATCTGTTCTGATACTGTCTCCAGGCTGTCTCTCTGGCTGGGCTATTTGCCAAATGTAAACCTTTCCCTACACCTTATGGGTCCTGGTCAAATGAAGAGCACTAAATAGGGAATAGGGTGCCATTTGGTCTGTTGCTCTGGATGCTGGCTGTTCAGTGTTTAGGCCCGTGGTGTGTACTCCCTGGAGCAACCTGCCTGGTCAGTCACTGCAGTGAACAGCACAGAGCAGACAGACCGCCCCATTCAGATCCACACACTCAGCCCATCTCTTCTCTTTCCTTCCCATCCACATCGCACGCCCAGCTGGGCCCATCTGCCCTTTACGTAAGATGCACACATGGTCAGGACATAGCCCTCTCTCTCTATCGGTCGCTCTCTCGCCATCTCTCTGAGGGGCCCTTCCAAATCAGTGGACCCAACCTAACTCCCACTACCCTGCCCTCTTCTAGCGCACTGCACACAGGAACACCCCGAGAGAGAGAGGAAGGGGAAAGAGAGAGGGAGGGGGGAAAGGGAGAGGGGAAAGAGAGAGGGAGGGGGGAAAGGGAGAGGAGGGGGGAAAGAGGGAAAGCGAGAGACAGGTTTTAAAATCGTGCAAGGAAGTGCGAAAGGGTGAGTGTGCTAAAGTTTATGTAAAGAGGATTCCCATTCAGCACTCGGTGCTAAGACTTGGGCAAATACTGTATATACACTCAGGTGATATATCTCAAATATGACCACTGGCTACCTTTCAAATGGGTCAGTTTGAATATGGGTCATTTGGTGCAAGCATGGCTTATTGGCTTGTCATACTTTAACACAGTTATTTTAGTTATTGTGAAAGATAAAAAAGATAACCAAATTCATTTTATTAAACCTGCCTAGGTCTTGGTCCACATTTGACTAAAACACGTACAGACCTACTGTACCATACCAACTAATTGAATGGAGAGCGGCACACACCTAACAAAGCATGGCCAATGTCGTAGTAATAGACATGCTCAATCTCCACTTGATTGTAAACCCAACCTAGGGCCTGACCAGACTCCCAGAGGAGCAGCCTACTACTACACTACACACAGTAGAGTAGAGACCAAACTGCCAACAGGAAAATACAGAATTGACCAAGACAAACAGGAAGAACCAGAGCTCCTGATAATATTATAGTACACTGGTATTAATAGCTGCCTGGCGCTGTTGCCCATCTTCATTACTGCCTGCTGTTATTGTGAAGTTCCAGTCTACGAGGCCTGCTGGCCACCCAAAGCTCCCTGGCATTTACTGACAGCTCCTGCGTGCATCCTGACTAGGCATGCAACCAGCATGGGTCCTCAGATCCTCAAAAGGTTCTACAGCTGCACCAACGAGAGCATCCTGACTGGTTGCATCACTGCCTGGTATGGCAACTACTCGGCCTCCGACCACAAGGCACTATAGAGGGTAGTGCATATGGCCCAGTACATCACTGGGGCCAAGCTTCCTGCCATCCAGGACCTCTATACCAGGCAGTGTCAGAGGAAGGCCCTAAAAATTGTCAAAGACTCCAGCCACCCTAGTCATAGACTGTTCTCTCTGCTACCGCACGCCAAGCGGACGTTGTAACCAAAAATAATTTCAGTACCAATCATTTAAAGTGGCACACGTAGATACCCTTGTTAACGAACTAACTAACGTCACCTTGGGATTAAACAAGGGTGGGTTCAGTGCAACTCAACTGTAATTAAATAGACCCGGGTCCACAATGTCCTCAAAGGCTGCATTATAAAATGTCTGTGAGGTGAAAGTAATTCCACTAAAGACAGCGAGACTGTGGCTTCTCACCCGGCTAGCAGAGGCCCACATTCCTCCAAATCCCATTGGGCATGGTGTGAATACCTACTTTCCATGGTTGATTAATAAAGTGTAATGGTGATTTGTCAGGAAAGACAGGGGAAAGTTGTGCGCAATCACAGCAGACGGATGGCTGCGATGACTTCCCAGAAGGTTACATCTCTGGGTTACATCACTCAAACAGTGCTTACAGTCACAATCACATCAAGTTCCCCTGGCTAGCTAGCTGGAAGATATGATCCTATGCATCATGTCCAGCAAAACATACATTTTCAGTTTCCACTGTTGAAATAGGCCTATGTTTAGAATATTTGAGATAGAGAGCTTTAAAACTTATTGAAAGTCATATCTTGGTCATATTGAATTTAGAATTGTATATGCATTTTTATATAAAAACATTACATCAAATTGTTTGATTATTACGTTTTTTCCCCAAAAGCAACAAATTGAATTTGAAAACAAACACAAGCAATATGCGAGATATTAGGTAGGCTAAATAGTCTGCCATCCCACTACATTCAAATACTAACAATGGGTAGACAAATAAAAATTCCACCTTTAGTCTGAATTTTTAAGGCCGCCAAATACATCCCAAAAACACTGCAATCGCCTTACCTTTGAGATTTCCATAGTAAATGTGACATACCCCTTTCCAAGCACTGATGCAACAGCCACAGTCAGTGGCTGAGCAACTTGAGGATCTGACTGATACTTAGGGAGGGTCTGGGGGGCCAGTAGGAGTGGTTTCCAAGACAGAAACCAAGAGCTGGGCAAAACAGCCAGTGAGTAACAAATCCCGTGTGTTGCCTTACGCAACAATAATTATGCGTACT
Organism: Coregonus clupeaformis; assembly: GCF_020615455.1. NCBI lineage: Eukaryota > Metazoa > Chordata > Actinopteri > Salmoniformes > Salmonidae > Coregonus > Coregonus clupeaformis. Next base: position 15,453,740 of record NC_059212.1, read on the forward strand.
TAGAAGCAGAACAACATTTGATGTTGACCAAAAATGTACCTCCTTGATTGGTTTTCCTAAATAATTTAAAATGGCTTGGCATGTATACTGCCCTTTTAATACAGGGTGAAACCCATGCAGGCATAGCAAAACCAATATAAATGTAATTATTTTTATGTTTAGGCTAAATGCGTTGGGAAAAATACAGAATTTGACATAAAAATGCAAGATAAACGGCAAGAGGAATTGCCTTGCTAGTTGACAATGTTAGTAGTTAAGTTGCCACAAGTCTCGTACTGCCAGACTCTGTAGTCTATTCCCGTGTTCCCTTAACACCTTTATGCTCATAATAATCACATCATAAGATAATATTAATAGGATCATGTTCAAATCCAATAACTGGGTGGATTTTCGCAGATAAAACAAAAGGATTGCATGGCTGAACGCTATCGACACTCATACAGAAAGAACTGTCAGCGCTGATTTGTGCTGACAACCAGGTCTAGCTTCAGCCACGCAGTTCGCTTAACTAGATCATTCAATTAGTGTGCACTGTGCATGGCTGTTAAGTGATGCGGGAGACTAGCCTGCGGAGCCATTGGCCAATGCAAGCTGTTCACCTGACCCTCGATCCCCCAATCACACACACAGAAAACCAACCACACACTCACAGAATCATACACAAATAGACAAACAAACACACACACACACACACACACACACCTCATCCCCTCAACCTTACCCGCTCTCATCCCCAAATCCATCCCTCTCTCTCCCTGACAAAAACATCAAATATATCATGAACTCCGACAATTCACCCAGCAATACCTCTGAACCCCATCCCAGTTGGCAAAGCAGTTAGCTACATGTAACTGGCCTTACTGCTCATGAATGAGCATTATTCTTTGGTCTTTATTGGACTGTACAGCTTTGAGCTACAGTACACTTTAAAAACAGACATCCCATGCTGTTCTAGAATACTGACAATGTAGACATCAGACAATGCAGACTACATTTACTGTAATCTCTGACAAAACTTAAAAGGCTAACTTTACCAATTCGATTCAAGGATGAGGCAATTTAATAGATCTTTAAAGAGTGTGCATCATTATAATCGTAATTTCAGGATTACATAAATTGACCCAGTTTTGTCTCTCCTCAAAGAAGAGAAGACAAAGTCATGCAATACTGTTAGACTGTATGATTAGAAGGACATACACATCTTCAAAGTCTGTTAGCATCAGGTCCTGACAGCCTCCCATCATCACACACATGGCTGAGGTCTGGTTAAGCACACAGAGCTGGGAACTGGGGAGGTCAGTTTATCATTTTAAATTAAACCACAGATATAATGTGCAAATAAGAAAATCAACTAGGCTACTTATGTTGACTTATTGAGAACTTTTCAGTGACATGACTGGGATTTTAGGGTCGGTATTACTACATGGGTCTATCAAGATCTGCACCAATTACTCTTCTAAAATATCTTCAGCAAACTAAATCCTAGATGTGTTGCACAATCTGTTTTAAAGATGTTTAGATGACAGAGATGAGCAATCAACAAAAAAAATAATAATAATGGAAAACTGATGCGTGCAACCAATTACCTTCAGAAGTCACATAATTAGTTAAATAACTTCTCTACCATAAGCCACCTCCAACATCGTTTTAGAGAACCGTAGACAATGTTTATGGCGTCGTGTGTGCGAGCGGTTTGCTGATGTCAACGTTGTGAACAGAGTGCCCCATGGTGGCGGTGGGGTTATGATAAGGGCAGGCATAAGCTACGGACAACGAACACAATTGCCTTTTATCGATGGTAATTTGAATGCCATATCTCAGACTGGCCAATAAAAATAAAATATTAAAATGTGTAGTCTGAGACATGGCTTTTTCTTTACAACTCTGCCTAGAAGGTCAGCATCCCGGAGTCGCCTCTTCACTGTTGACGTTGAGACTGGTGTTTTGCGGGTACTATTTAATGAAGCTGACAGTTGAGGACCTGTGAGGCATCCGTTTCTCAAACTAGACACTGTAATGTATTTGTCCTCTTGCTCAGTTGTGCACCGGGGCCTCCCACTCCTCTTTCTATTCTGGTTAGAGCCAGTTTGCGCTGTTCTGTGAAGGGAGTAGTACACAGCGTTGTACGAGACCTTCAGTTTCTTGGCAATTTCTCGCATGGAATAGCCTTCATTTCTCAGAACAAGAATAGACTGACGAGTTTCAGAAGAAAGTTATTTGTTTCTGGCCATTTTGAGCCTATAATCGAACCCACAATTGCTGATGCTCCAGATACTCAACTAGTCTCAAGAAGGCAAGTTTTATTGCTTCTTTAATCAGCACAACAGTTTTCAGCTGTGCTATCATAATTGCAAAAGGGTTTTCTAATGATCAATTAGCCTTTTAAAATTATGAATTTGGATTAGCAAACACAACGTGCCATTGGAACACAGGACTGATGGTTGCTGATAATGGGCCTCTGTACGCCTATGTAGATATTGATAGAGGAATTATGATTATGACTAATATTGTTCCACCCCAATACTGATGATGACTGTGTGGACTGTGTTAGGGTTATCATTATAAACCCACTAACAGAGGGGGTGAGTTAGAAACTGCTGAGACAAACATTCCAGGAGGGAGGGGACTTAGAAACTAGTTAATCATTCTATACCGTGGAAATGTACAGGCCGCCTAAAGGTGGGCGGAGCAAAGTTCCTTTGTGTGAAGGGTTATAAAAGGTTGTGTGTGTGTTTTGGCGGGAAAGCTCTCCATGATTAAATAAAACAGATCATTCTTGCTGGTTGTGGACCTTGTTTAATTCATGATTAAAACCAGAGCATTACATCCTCTGGGAATTATTCAAGCTTGAGTTTAATTAGAGATAGAAATTCTCGTGACAGATATTCCATAAAAAATCTGCAGTTTCCAGCTACAATAGCCATTTACAACATTAACAATGTCTACACTGTATTTCTGATCAATTTGATGCTATTTTAATGGACAAAAAAATTGCTTTTCTTTCGAAAACAAGGACATTTCTAAGTGACCCCAAACCTTTGAACTGTAGTATATATACACACTACCAGTCAAAAGTTTGGACACCCCTACTCATTCAAGGGTTTTTCTTTATTTTTACTATTTTCTACATTGTACAATAGTAGTGAAGACTTCAAAACTATGAAATAACACATATGGAATCATGTAGTATCCAAAAAAGTGTTAAACAAATGAAAATATATTTATTTTTTAGTTTCTTCAAAGTAGCCACCTTTGCCTTCATGACAGCTTTGCACACTCGTGGCATTCTCTCAACCAGCTTCATGAGGTAGTCACTTGGAATGCATTTCAATTAACAGGTGTGCCTTCTTAAAGTTAATTTGTGGAATTTATTTCCTTCTTAATGCGTTTGAGCCAATCAGTTGTTTTGTGACAAGATAGGTGGGGTATACAGAAAATAGCCCTATTTGGTAAAATACCAAGTCCATATTATGGCAAGAACAGCTCAAATAAGCAAAGAGAAATTACAGTCCATCATTACTTTAAAGACACGAAGGTTAGTCAATACGGAACATTTCAAGAACTTTGAATGTTTCTTTAAGTGCAGTTGCAAAAACCATCAAGCGCTATGATGAAACTGGCTCTCATGAGGACCGCCACAGGAAAGGAAGATCCAGAGTTAAATCTGCTGCAGAGGATAAGTTCATTAGAGTTACCAAACTCAGAAATTGCAGACCAAATAATTGCTTCACAGAGTTAAAGTAACAGACACATCTCAACATCAACTGTTCAGAGGAGACTGTATGAATCAGACCTTCATGGTTGAATTGCTGCAAAGAAACCACTACTATAGCACACCAATAAGAAGAAGAGACTTGCTTGGGCCAAGAAACACTAGCAATGGACATTAGACCGGTGGAAAGTTGCCCTTTGGTCTGGAGTCCAAATTGGGAGATTTTTGGTTCCAACCGCTGTGTCTTTGTGAGACGCAGTGTGGGTGAACGGATGATCTCCGCATGTGTAGTTCCCACCGTGAAGCATGCAGTGGATATTTTAATCAATGATGTGGAGAGACAAGGTCAATTACCAATCAGAATATTAACTTTATATAAAAATGAATCAATAAGGGAGCTGGTCACAATACCCACACAGGAGTGAGTAGAGTGAGAGCCCACTGAGTGGAGTGAGCCTCTGGGTTATATACCATCTCAGGATAGGTCAGGATAGGTGCAACCTCAGAGATAAAATACAATGGTTCCAGACACTAACCCCACACATCCTGTGCCAGTCCTTAGCCCCAAATACAAAGAACTCATTGGTCAGTAATAAGAATTTAGAAGGACATTTGTTGTTACTTTTTTTTTTTTTGGGGGATCAGCTTAATATTGCAGATAGATTGTAACTTCCATCAATGTAATTGTCTGCATCACTTCCAATCCCCCATGTTTTCTTATATATGCATATACAGTGGGGAGAACAAGTATTTGATACACTGCCGATTTTGCAGGTTTTCCTACTTACAAAGCATGTAGAGGTCTGTAATTTTTATCATAGGTACACTTCAACTGTGAGAGACGGAATCTAAAACAAAAATCCAGAAAATCACATTGTATGATTTTTAAGTAATTCATTTGCATTTTATTGCATGACATAAGTATTTGATATATCAGAAAAGCAGAATTTAATATTTGGTACAGAAACCTTTGTTTGCAATTACAGAGATCATACGTTTCCTGTAGGTCTTGACCAGGTTTGCACACACTGCAGCAGGGATTTTGGCCCACTCCTCCATACAGACCTTCTCCAGATCCTTCAGGTTTCGGGGCTGTCGCTGGGCAATACGGACTTTCAGCTCCCTCCAAAGATTTTCTATTGGGTTCAGGTCTAGCTAGGCCACTCCAGGACCTTGAGATGCTTCTTACGGAGCCTCTCCTTAGTTGCCCTGGCTGTGTGTTTCAGGTCGTTGTCATGCTGGAAGACCCAGCCACGACCCATCTTCAATGCTCTTACTAAGGGAAGGAGGTTGTTGGCCAAGATCTCGCGATACATGGCCCCATCCATCCTCCCCTCAATACGGTGCAGTCGTCCTGTCCCCTTTGCAGAAAAGCATCCCCAAAGAATGATGTTTCCACCTCCATGCTTCACAGTTGGGATGGTGTTCTTGGGGTTGTACTCATCCTTCTTCTTCCTCCAAACACGGCGAGTGGAATTTAGACCAAAAGGCTCTATTTTTGTCTCATCAGACCACATGAGCTTCTCCCATTCCACCTCTGGATCATCCAGATGGTCATTGGCAAACTTCAGACGGGCCTGGACATGCGCTAGCTTGAGCAGGGGGACCTTGCATGCGCTGCAGGATTTTAATCCATGACGGCATAGTGTGTTACTAATGGTTTTCTTTGAGACTGTGGTCCCAGCTGTCTTCAGGTCATTGACCAGGTCCTGCTGTGTAGTTCTGGGCTGATCCCTCACCTTCCTCATGATCATTGATGCCCCACGAATTGAGATCTTGCATGGAGCCCCAGACCGAGGGTGATTGACCGTCATCTTGAACTTCTTCCATTTCCTAATAATTGCACCAACAGTTGTTGCCTTCTCACCAAGCTGCTTGCCTATTGTCCTGTAGCCCATCCCAGCCTTGTGCAGGTCTACAATTTTATCCCTGATGTCCTTACACAGCTCTCTGGTCTTGGCCATTGTGGAGAGGTTGGAGTCTGTTTGATTGAGTGTGTGAACAGGTGTCTTTTATACAGGTATCAAGTTCATAAAGGTGCAGTTAATACAGGTAATGAGTGGAGAACAGGGGGGCTTCTTAAAGAAAAACGAACAGGTTGTCACGGATTCTGCCGAGGCTGCTCCTCCTCCTTGCTCGGGCAGGCTTTGGCGTTCGTCGTCCCCAGAGTACTAGCTACTGCCGATCGATGTTTCGGTGTTTGTCTTGTTTTGTCTGGATTAGTACACCTGTTGTCTATTATGTTTGATTGTTTAGCCTATAATTTCCCTTGTCTCACGTTTGCTATTTGTGTGTTATTGTTGTATGTCTAAGTTGATGTTCGGCCTTGCTATTTTTCCATATTACGTATATGGTGTATTTCCCTCCAGTTGTGGAGGCGTTTGTTTTGCACTTTACATTGAGTAAAGTAGTCTACCTGAATCTCTGTGTCCTGCGTCTGACTTCACTCGCCGCGTACACATCACCTTCTAACAGAATAACACACCACCATGGAGTCAGCAGGATCAGCGGTACCGACGGGGTCATTGGAGGAGCGCGTAAGCAGCCAAGACGCCATGATCTAGAGACTTGGCACCGCCATGCAGGATGTAATGGACACTTTGAGCCGATGGGAAAGAGGAAGTTTGCCTACACCTCCTCCAACAATACCACCACTATCGGCCAGACCCATCGTTCCATCTCCGGAGTCCAGTGGGATTCGGCTCTCGCTCCCGAGGGCTTATGATAGCACCGCGGCCGGGTGTCAGGGTTTCCTGCTCCAAGTAGAACTCTACCTGGCAACCATTCACCCTGGTTTCCGCCCTCATCTCCTGTCTGTCCGGCAAGGCATTGGAGTGGGCCAATGCCGAATGGAGGGGAATAGACGCCGCCACCGTCAGTTATGCGGAGTTCTCCCGCCGTTTCAGGGCGGTTTTCGATCATCCCCCAGAGGGGAAAGTGGCGGGGGAGCGTCTGTTCCACCTCAGACAGGGGAAGAGGAGCGCGCAGGAATTCGCACTGGATTTCCGGACTCTGGCGGCCAACGCGGGATGGAATGAGAGGGCCCTCATCGACCACTATAGGTGCAGCCTACGGGAGGACGTTCGCCGAGAGTTGGCCTGCAGGGACACCAACTTAAGCTTCGATCAGTTGGTGGACATGTCGATTCGTCTGGATACCCTGCTGGCTACCCGCGGACGTCCGGAGCTGGGACCGTCCATTCCATCCCCCAGCACCTCCGAGCCGAGCCCTATGGAGCTTGGAGGTGCTGGTGCTGGAGAAAGGAGGAGAGAGACCCGGAGAGAGGCCGTCCCCTGCACCAACTGTGGCCGTAGAGGACACACTGCGGTTCGGTGCTGGGGAGGGTCTCCTAGGGATCGAGGCAGCAGGTCACGCACTGATGAGTCATTCCCGGTGAGTACGCGCCCAACTCACCCAGAGCTCTCTGTTGTCCACTTGTGTATCCAAGTTGTGTTTCCCCAGGTTTCTTCTCACTCCCAGCATAAGGCGCTAGTCGATTCAGGCGCAGCTGGGAATTTTATTGATCGTAGTTTCTGTTATAGGTTAGGAATTCCCCTCGTACCAGTTGATGTGCCCTTCCCTATCCATGCCCTAGACAGCCGCCCTTTGGGGTCGGGATTGATTAGGGAGGTCACGGCACCACTTAAGATGAAGACGCAGGGGGGTCATGAGGAAATTATACAATTGTATTTGATCGACTCTCCTGCGTTTCCCGTGGTGTTGGGGCTTCCTTGGTTAACATCTCATGACCCCAACATTTCGTGGCAACAGAGGGCTCTCAGGGAGTGGTCTGATCAGTGTGTCGGGCGGTGTATAGGTGTTTCCGTAGGGGCGGAAGTCCGAACCAAATGCCCGCACTGCACATTCCTCCTGAGTATAATGATTTGGCACTCGTCTTCAGTAAGAAGAGGGCGACTCAATTACCACCTCATAGACAGGGGGATTGTGCGATAGACCTCCAGGCAGGCACTGCACTTCCGCGTAGTCATGTGTATCCTCTGTCTCAAGAGGAGACGGCGGCTATGGAGACATACATCGCCGAATCTCTGGGACAGGGATACATACGGCCCTCCACTTCTCCTGCGTCCTCAAGTTTCTTTTTTGTGAAGAAGAAAGATGGAGGTTTGCGCCCGTGTATTGATTACCGTAGTCTCAATCAGATTACCATTAAATACAGTTATCCTCTCCCTCTGATTGCGAGTATGACGGAGTCATTACACGGAGCGCGATTCTTCACAAAATTGGATCTCAGGAGTGCTTACAACCTGGTGCGCATTAGGGAAGGAGATGAATGGAAAACAGCATTTAGTACCACCTCGGGTCACTATGAGTATCTCGTCATGCCATACGGCTTAATGAATGCTCCTTCAGTCTTCCAATCATTTGTGGACGAGATTTTCCGGGATTTGCATGGACAGGGTGTAGTGGTGTATATTGACGACATTCTAATATACTCTGCTACACGAGCCGAGCATGTGGCCCTGGTGCGTCGGGTGTTGGGTAGGCTGTTGGAGCATGACTTGTATGTGAAGGCGGAAAAATGCCTGTTTTTCCAGGAGTCCATCTCCTTCCTGGGACATCGGTTGTCCGCGTCAGGGGTGGAGATGGAGATTGACCGCGTTTCAGCCGTGCGTAATTGGCAGACTCCTACCACGGTTAAGGAGGTGCAGCGGTTTTTGGGTTTTGACAATTACTACCGGAGGTTTATCCGGGGTTTTGGACAGGTAGCAGCTCCCATCACCTCCCTGCTAAAGGGGGGCCCGGTGTGTTTGCAGTGGTCGGCTGAGGCGGACAGGGCGTTTAGACATCTGAAGGACCTGTTCACCTCGGTTCCGGTGCTGGCACATCCGGACCCCTCTTTGGCGTTCCAAGTGGAGATGGACGCTTCAGAGGCGGGGATTGGGGCTGTACTGTCTCAACGCTCGGGCACGCCTCCTAAACTCCGTCCCTGTGCCTTTTACTCTAAGAAGCTCAGCCCGGCGGTACGTAATTATGACGTGGGGGACAGGGAGCTGCTAGCGGTGGTTCAGCCCCTAAAGGTGTGGAGGCATTGGCTTGAGGGGGCTAAACACCCTTTTCTCATTCTGACTGACCATCGTAACCTGGAGTACATCCGGGCAGCTAGGAGACTGAACCCTCGTCATGCTAGGTGGGCCATGTTTCTGGCCCGGTTCGTCTTTAAGCTCACGTATATACCAGGGTCACAGAACATTAAGGCAGATGCCCTGTCCCGGCGATATGACACAGAGGAGAGGTCCATTGAGCCCACTCCCATACTTCCGGAGTCTTGTCTGGTGGCACCGGTGGTGTGGGAAGTTGATGCGGAGATCGAGCTGGCGTTACGTACCGACCCTACTCCTCCAGAGTGTCCGGAGGGGCGGAAGTACGTGCCGCTCGAGATCCGTGATCGACTGATTTATTGGGCTCACACGTCACCCTCCTCTGATCATCCTGGTATTGGCCGGACAGTGCACTGCCTTAGTGAGAAGTACTGGTGGCCAACCTTGGCTAAGGACGTGAGGGTTTATGTCTCCTCCTGCTCGGTGTGAGCGCAGTGTAAGGCACCTAGACACCTGCCCAGGGGAAAGTTACAACCCCTACCCGTTCCACAACGGCCGTGGTCTCATCTATTGGTGGACTTTGTCACGGACCTTCCCCCCTCCCAGGGGAATACCACAATTTTGGTCGTTGTGGATCGGTTTTCTAAGGCCTGCAGTCTCATTCCCATGCCAGGTCTCCCTACTGCCCTACAAACTGCTGAGGCCCTGTTTACACACGTCTTCCGGCACTACAGGGTACCTGAGGATATAGTGTCTGATCGGGGTCCCCAGTTCACCTCTAGAGTCTGGAGGGCGTTTATGGGACACGCTTGGGGGGTCTCGATTAGCCTTACCTCGGGTTTCCACCCTGAGAGTAATGGGCAGGTGGAGAGAGTAAACCAGGATGTGGGTAGGTTTCTGAGGTCCTATTGCCAGGACCGGCAGGAGGAGTGGTCGGGGTATATCCCCTGGGCAGAGATTGCCCAGAACTCACTTCGCCACTCCTCCACTAATCTGACTCCTTTTCAGTGTGTGTTGGGGTATCAGCCGGTTCTGGCACCCTGGCATCAGAGCCAGATCGAGGCTCCTGCGGTGGATGAATGGTTTCAGCGCTCGGAGGAAACATGGAACGCTGCGCATGTCCATCTGCAGCGGGCATTCCGTAGGCATAAGGCGAGCGCCGATCGCCACCGCATTGAGGGTCCAGTTTATGCACCTGGAGATCGAGTCTGGCTCTCGACTCGAAACCTGCCCCTTCGCCTGCCGTGCCGGAAGCTGGGTCGGCGGTTTGTGGGGCCATTTAAAGTCCTGAGGAGATTGAACGAGGTATGTTACAGGTTACAACTGCCCAATGATTACCGCATTAACCCCTCGTTCCATGTGTCTCTCCTCAGGCTGGTGGTAGATGGTCCACTCCAGGAGAATGAGATACGAGAGGCTCCTCCGCCCCCACTGGACAACGAGGGGGATCCGGCGTACTCAGTCTGGTCCATCGTGGATTCGAGACGTCGGATGGGGGGTCTGCAGTATCTCGTGGAGTGGGAGGCGTACGGTCCGGAGGAACGGTGCTGGGTGCCTAGGAGGGACATCTTAGATCCCTCCCTCTTGACGGAGTTCCACCGGAGTCATTCAACTCGCCCTGCTCCGCATCCTCCTGGCCATCCCCAAGGCCGGGGACGGCGCACGGCTGGAGCCGCGCGTCAAGGGGGGGGTACTGTCACGGATTCTGCCGAGGCTGCTCCTCCTCCTTGCTCGGGCAGGCTTCGGCGTTCGTCGTCCCCGGAGTACTAGCTACTGCCGATCGATGTTTCGGTGTTTGTCTTGTTTTGTCTGGATTAGTACACCTGTTGTCTATTATGTTTGATTGTTTAGCCTATAATTTCCCTTGTCTCACGTTTGCTATTTGTGTGTTATTGTTGTATGTCTAAGTCGATGTTCGGCCTTGCTATTTTTCCATATTACGTATATGGTGTATTTCCCTCCAGTTGTGGAGGCGTTTGTTTTGCACTTTACATTGAGTAAAGTAGTCTACCTGAATCTCTGTGTCCTGCGTCTGACTTCACTCTCCGCGTACACATCACCTTCTGACACAGGTCTGTGAGAGCCGGAATTCTTACTGGTTGGTAGGTGATCAAATACTTACGTCATGCAATAAAATGCAAATTAATTACTTAAAAATCATACAATGTGATTTTCTAGATTTTTTAGAAAACCTAAAAAATCGGCTGTGTATCTTTTCTCTGTGTATATCAATGACGTCGCTCTTGCTGCTGGTGACTCTCAGATCCACCTCTACGCAGACGACACCATTTTGTATACATCTGGCCCTTCATTGGACACTGTGTTAACAAACCTCCAAACGAGCTTCAATTCCATACAACACTCCTTCAGTAGCCTCCAACTGCTCTTAAACACTAGTAAAACTAAATGCATGCTCTTCAACCGAACACTGCTTGCACCCGCCCACCCGACTAGAATCACTACTCTCGACGGGTCTGACCTAGAGTATGTGGACAACTACAAATATCTAGGTGTCTGGTTAGACTGTAAACTCTCCTTCCAGACTCACATTAAGAATCGGTTTCCTATTTCGCAACAAAGCCTCCTTCACTCATGCTGCCAAACATGCCCTCGTAAAACTGACTATCCTACCGATCCTTGACTTCGGCGATGTCATTTACAAAATAGCCTCCAACACTCTACTCAGCAAATTGGATGTAGTCTATCACAGTGCCATCCGTTTTGTCTCCAAAGCCCCATATAATACCCACCACTGTGACCTGTACGCTCTTGTTGGCTGGTCCTCACTACATATTCGTCGCCAAACCCACTGGCTCCAGGCCATCTATAAATCACTGCTAGGCAAATCCCCGCCTTATCTTAGCTCATTGGTCACCATAGCAACACTCACCGTAGTCTGCGCTCCAGCAGGTATATCTCACTGGTCATCCCCAAAGCCAACACCTCCTTTGGCCGCAATTCCTTCCAGTTCTCTGCTGCCAATGACTGGAACAAATTGCAAAAATCTCTGAAGCTGGAGACACTTATCTCCCTCACTAACTTTAAGCATCAGTTGTCAGAGCACCTTACCGATCACTGCACCTGTACACAGCCCATCTGAAATTAGCCCGCCCAACTACCTCATCCCTATATTGTTATTTATTTTGCTCATTTGTACCCCAGTATCTCTATTTGCACATCATCTATTGCACATCTATCATTCCAGTGTTAATACTAATTGTAATTATTTTGCACTATAGCCTATTTTATTGCCTTACCTCCATAACTTGCTACATTTGCACACACTGTATATATATATTTTCTGTTGTATTTTTGACTTTATGTTTTGTTTTACCCCATATGTAACTCTGTGTTGTTGTTTTTATCGCACTGCTTTGCTTTATCTTGGCCAGGTCGCAGTTGTAAATGAGAACTTGTTCTCAACTGGTTTACCTGGTTAAATAAAGGTGAAATAAAATAAATAAAATAAATAAAAAAAAGTATCAAATACTTGTTCTCCCCACTGTTTATACACACACACACACACACATACATACATACATACATACATACACACACACATACATACATACATACATACATACATACATACATACATACACACACATACATACATACACATCCCTTTAAAAAATATATATATATTCCCCTTTATTACTTTCCAACCCCGCCACCCCTTCCCCACTTGGAGTAAACTAGTGAACAACAACACCTAGGCCTCTACTTCCAGCACATACCCACTATCCACATCTTATGGACACAGCTAATTCTACAATAATTACATTTTGTTTGTTCTTTCTCCTGAACTACTTCTACTCTCAACCTCTCCGATCATTTTCATGATATCCATCCGGTTTGTTTCTATATGCCATATCTTTCTAACTGTGCTCCTTCACAAAAGCTCCCAACCTACAACCCATACACTTATTATTGACACAGCGTGCCTACATTATTAGTTATCTTGTTATTGTTTGTTGTTAGTTGTTATTAGTCCCATCCTTCAATTCCATTCAACACCTCCCATCTATCTTTTAACACCATCCACATAGGATTTCAATTTGCCATTTATATTTTAACTGTACAGGGATGTCTTACAAAAGTTCTGAACCTTTCTATTCTCATTGTTTCTACAGATCGTGAATTGAAAAGAAACATTTTTGCTAATAGTATTATTATGTTATTGATCGATTGACTATGACTTTTCAGATCACCCAGTAGTGCTATCTGCAGGGTTAGCTCCAGGTACATATTGCAATCCTGGACCTGTGTCCAAAAACAAGCTACAAATGGACAGTACCAAAACAAATGATCTAATGATTCTGTCTCTTCGCAGCTAAATCTGCAGAGCTGGGATGATTGTATCCCCCATATAAATAACATTCTATTGGTAGCAAGAATTTTATATAATAATTGAAATTGAAAGATTCTAAGTTTTGAATCCGGTGTCGTTTTGCGTATCAGTTCATAAACACTATGCCATGGGATCGGTACGTCAAAAATCTCTTCACAACTATTTTGCAATCTATATGGGACGGCTGTCAATTCTTTGGTCCTTAAATGAAACTGATATACTTTTTTATTTATCACAGTTTTCCTTAACCAATTATGTTCTTTAATGCAAGGCCGACAGACAAGTTCCTTACTTTCTCCACCTTCCACTTTCCTCTTCCATTTTTGCAATAAGGCTGCAATTATTTGGTTGTAATTTTGGGTAGAGCAGACATTTCCATATGTTTTTGTTACCTGCATGTGCGACATAACTCCACCAGTCCTACCGATAATATCATTTACAAAGATTATACCTTTTTTTGTAAATTAGTATATTTGAGTTTAACCACATTTGTTGTTACTTAGTTTCCACCTTGCTAGAAAGCGAACCAGGGGAGAGAACAATCTCCCAAGGCCAAAGGAGGGGGTGACTGACACACAGACATTGTGGAGACAAGTGATTTGTTCCCATTCCTCATGCCATGCCTTCACATGGTCTGCAATAGGTAAAAACACATATTCACATACGGAAACAAAGTTTCCTTCTGACCTCCTTTGCCCTATTCTCTTTCAGATATTCTGCATAGCAACAGGGACATGTGATAGCCAAGCCTGACTTCTCCCCTCTCTGTGTCCCAGGTGACTGAGGCCCATATGAGGGAGGAAGTGCAGCTGCCCACAACAGAGTCCGGAAGGAGACATTCTAATAACAAGAGTTCAACAGTCATAAGCATATTCTGCAGATAAGACATCTTAATTATCTATGTTACCTAATTCATTCTGATTTCTCCACCTAAAAGCATGGAGGAGGAGGTGTTATGGTGTGGGGGTGCTTTGCTGGTGACACTGTCTGTGAATTATTTAGAATTCAAGGCACACTTAACCAGCATAGCTACCACAGCATTCTGCAGCAATACGCCATCCCATCTGGTTTGGGCTTAGTGGGACTATCATTTGTTTTTCAACAGCACAATGACCAAACACACCTCCAGGCTGTGTAAGGACTATTTTACCAAGAAGGAGTGATGGAGGGCTGCATCAGATGACCTGGCATCCACAATCCCCCGACCTCAACCCAATTGAGATGGTTTGGGAGGAGTCGGACAGCAGAGTGAAGGAAAAGCAGCCAACAACTGCTCAGCATATGTGGGAACTCCTTCAAGACTGTTGGAAAAGCATTCAAGGTGAAGCTGGTTGAGAGAATGCCAAGAGTGTGCAAAGCTGTCACCAAGGCAAAGGGTGGCTATTTAAAATATATTTTGATTTGATTAACACTTTTTTGGTTACTACATGATTCCATATGTGTTCTTTCATAGTTTTGATGTCTTCACTATTATTCTACAATGTAAAAAAATAGTAAAAATAAAGAAAAACCCTTGAATTAGTAGGTGTGTCCAAACTTTTGACTGGTAGTGTGTGTGTGTGTGTGTGTGTGTGTGTGTGTGTGTGTGTGTGTGTGTGTGTGTGTGTGTGTGTGTGTGTGTGTATGTATATATATATATATATATATATATATATATACACACACACACACACACATACACATATATACACATACACATATACACACACACACACAGTGGGGAGAACAAGTATTTGATACACTGCCGATTTTGCAGGTTTTCCTACTTACAAAGCATGTAGAGGTCTGTAATTTTTATCATAGGTACACTTCAACTGTGAGAGACGGAATCTAAAACAAAAATCCAGAAAATCACATTGTATGATTTTTAAGTAATGAATTTGCATTTTATTGCATGACATAAGTATTTGATCACCTACCAACCAGTAAGAATTCCGGCTCTCACAGACCTGTTAGTTTTTCTTTAAGAAGCCCTCCTGTTCTCCACTCATTACCTGTATTAACTGCACCTGTTTGAACTCGTTACCTGTATAAAAGACACCTGTCCACACACTCAATCAAACATACTCCAACCTCTCCACAATGGCCAAGACCAGAGAGCTGTGTAAGGACATCAGGGATAAAATTGTAGACCTGCACAAAGCTGGGATGGGCTACAGGACAATAGGCAAGCAGCTTGGTGAGAAGACAACAACTGTTGGCGCAATTATTAGAAAATGGAAGAAGTTCAAGATGACGGTCAATCACCCTCGGTCTGGGGCTCCATGCAAGATCTCACCTCGTGGGGCATCAATGATCATGAGGAAGGTGAGGGATCAGCCCAGAACTACACGGCAGGACCTGGTCAATGACCTGAAGAGAGCTGGGACCACAGTCTAAAAAAAAAACATTAGTAACACACTACGCCGTCATGGATTAAAATCCTGCAGCGCACGCAAGGTCCCCCTGCTCAAGCCAGCGCATGTCCAGGCCCGTCTGAAGTTTGCCAATAACCATCTGGATAATCCAGAGGAGGAATGGGAGAAGGTTATGTGGTCTGATGAGACAAAAATAGAGCTTTTTGGTCTAAACTCCACTCGCCGTGTTTGGAGGAAGAAGAAGGATGAGTACAACCCCAAGAACACCATCCCAACCGTGAAGCATGGAGGTGGAAACATCATTCTTTGGGGATGCTTTTCTGCAAAGGGGACAGGACGACTGCACCGTATTGAGGGGAGGATGGATGGGGCCATGTATCGCGAGATCTTGGCCAACAACCTCCTTCCCTCAGTAAGAGCATTGAAGATGGGTCGTGGCTGGGTCTTCCAGCATGACAATGACCCGAAACACACAGCCAGGGCAACTAAGGAGAGGCTCCGTAAGAAGCATCTCAAGGTCCTGGAGTGGCCTAGCCAGTCTCCAGACCTGAACCCAATAGAAAATCTTTGGAGGGAGCTGAAAGTCCGTATTGCCCAGCGACAGCCCCGAAACCTGAAGGATCTGGAGAAGGTATGGAGGAGTGGGCCAAAATCCCTGCTGCAGTGTGTGCAAACCTGGTCAAGACCTACATGAAACGTATGATCTCTGTAATTGCAAACAAAGGTTTCTGTACCAAATATTAAGTTCTGCTTTTCTGATGTATCAAATACTTATGTCATGCAATAAAATGCAAATTAATTACTTAAAAATCATACAATGTGATTTTCTGGATTTTTGTTTTAGATTCTGTCTCTCACAGTAGAGGTGTACCTATGATAAAAATTACAGACCTCTACATGCTTTGTAAGTAGGAAAACCTGCAAAATCGGCAGTGTATCAAATACTTGTTCTCCCCACTGTATGTATGTACAGTGAGGGAAAAAAGTATTTGATCCCCTGCTGATTTTGTACGTTTGCCCACTGACAAAGACATGATCAGTCTATAATTTTAATGGTAGGTTTATTTGAACAGTGAGAGACAGAATAACGACAAAGAAATCCAGAAAAACGCATGTCAAAAATGTTATAAAATGATTTGCATTTTAATGAGGGAAATAAGTATTTGACCCCTCTGCAAAACATGACTTAGTACTTGGTGGCAAAACCCTTGTTAGCAATCATTAATATTATTGGCGGAATGTGACCGGTCAGTGAGAATAGTTCAGGAATGTTATGACCATCTCAAGAAGTAGGCCTACATGTCTGGGCTCAGCTGTATAATTTAACACCAACTACCAGACTTATCAATCGCTACTATTGTTGTACAGCTGCCAAATCCACACCACATAGGCCATTTCAGTAAAGGAAGTTATGTTTGAAAATGGCCTAAACCAATTACAACTTATATTGTATTTCTTACATCAAAGGAAGTTCACAGTGGGCAGTCCCATCTGCATTTATTATTTTATCTACAGTATGTCTGCTAGCCAGGTTAAACCAGCTGGAATGCTATGTATGCATCCCCAATGGCACCCTATTCCCTTTATAGGCCTAGTGCGCTATAAAGGGAATAGGGTGCCTTTTGGGACGAAGCCTATATGTCCGCTAGTTCTTCATACTTATCTCACTAGCAGTGAATGATTTGATTGTTTCTATACAGCAGTGAGAGCATAGCCAGCCAGCTAGGCTGTGTTGTATTGCAGTGTGGGGCTAGCTGCCTCTCCTCTCTGCCAGCTGTGGGTCCATGAGCACAGCATGGCTAGAGACAGAGCACACAGCACTGGGAGAGCCAGAGGCCCTGAGCACACATATGTCTGTGCACTCACTCCTCTGCTGCCTGCCCCCCCTCTCTCTCGCCTTGCGCGTAAACACTCCCACCACTGACTGACTTCCGCTCCATATACTGGCCCTCTTACCACCACCTGAACCCAGATGGGAGCGCTGAAAATAGGCCGGAAAAAAATTGGAAATTAATGTTGGATTGGAGTCGGATGGAGTGAATATCGGGAGCATCAGTGGTACATAAACAGTGGTCCCTAAATAAATTACTTCAACTATACTTCCAGAACTGAAAATCACTGATTTAGCTAATTTAACACCCATTGCTTACCAAAAATATGTTTACAGCAACTAGGCCTTAATAGTAGCCTACTGTTGGTATTTTAAATAAATCCCATCATTTCAGAGTCCTCTTAATCCATCCATTTATCCGCTATAATAAGAAGCAATTAATCCACCTCTTTTGTAAACCGTTGGTGAAAAAACATCAGGGATATTTTCACGGGAGTTCATCTTATTATAGTTTTGCAGAATTAGTCTATCATTGCAACCAAACTGCTCCACAAGGTATTGAAGTTAAATATGCAGTACAATAATATAACTCTCATACCCAGACTTAGGAACAGCAGTAATCTGCTCCAAAGCCTCCACGGGGAAATAATTGTTGCTTATTAACTCTCATTAAACAACCATCATTAGCGTTCTGACAGTCTGTTTTGATCTAGAAAATCTGTTTCTGTATAGTGAAATCACTCTGGTCAATCATTCCAAGCTACGTTTTCAACTGCAATATTGTTTTGCCCGATTGAAAACTGTTCGGACAAAATAAAGAGACTTCCGTGTCAGCGATATCTAGGCACTTACAAAATAAAGAGACTTTGTGTCAGCGATATCCAGGCACTTACTTCAACAGCGATCTCTAGGCACTTACTTCAATTTGAGGCACAAAATCACCCCACTACAATTTAGTAAATAAAAAAGAAATGTATAAGGATTAAACAACAATTTGTGGTCAAATCTTTCCATCAAAATCAATGTAGAAATCTTGCAAGCTGTAGCCTATTCCCAAACTACAATCTATCATGGCTCAAGACACCGGAAACAATTTAAAGCAGATTTCAAACAATATCACCATCAAATGAAGCCAAATTGTCTTTACCAAACCAAGGGATGATGTTATGCGTTTTTAGAGTGAGAGTTAATTCTTCCTCATTGTGAAAGGCTGTCAGACTAAGTCAGAGGTGTCTACCCACCCTACCACGCAATTACCACATCTTCTGAAGTTCTTATTACTTCAATTATTACTCAAGCATGCTTTACAATCTCAGATGACCTTAGACAACTGTATTCCTACAGTGCGGTCGGACTACCGCAGAGAACTCAAGTAGGCTAGATCGGCTCCTTTATGAACAAGGAAATGGGGCTTGACTGCAAACGGAACATGTATTTCGAGAACAACAAATTGAAAAAGATGAAGTGGTTTTAGCGGTACCCTATACCATAAAAGTAGCTATATCAATAAAAAAAAGTAACTTCCCCTTTGGTGCGGAGAGAGTAACTTACACCACATGATTGTCAGTCAGGGGTGTGTGACTGTATGGTAGATAGGTAGCTGTCCTATACAAAGCGACAAGGCACTGTCTGTCTGAAGGGTCTGCGGTGTCAGCTGCACCTGATCCTAGATCTCTCTATGTGACCCATCGTCCTGTCAGATATATTAGTTCACATCCAACAACTTCTGTACTTTATTCAATTAACCTTCTCAATATAACTTTACTCAACAGAACCTTAACCGGCTTACTATACAATTCACCAAACAGTATGTGGTCTATATCAACTTTTAGGGATATGTCTATATCATAGTGACAATTATAAATGACATACAGCACCAGGTATACACTGATGTTAATGCTACCTGAAACCTGAACTTTCTGAAGCACATAGGCCTAGATTCTAAAGCATGTTCCATACCAGGACTAAATCAGAGGGACTTTGAATAATTTAAGGAAATAACTCTACAAACATTGATTGCATCCTTCGTCACATGCACATCATCTGAAGTGTAAATAGACACACATGGATGAGAAGACTTTCACTCAAATCTGTGTCCATCCTAATAAAGGTGGCGATGGGAGGCGAGGTGCTGACATAAAGTGAACGAAGAGAAGTCTGCAAACGGACAGTTTGGACACACACTAGAACAACGTATGTCATGTTCAGTAACGTTATTAGCTAGGTCATGCAGGAAGAAAATAAAAACATAGATAGAGAACGGCCTACCTGCACCCCCAAGTTAGACCAAATAGACAAGCGTTATACCGAACAGCCCAGCGCCTTTTGAGAGAGTTATGCCAATCAATATTGGCTTGACAACTTATTTTTTTGTGGTGAAACAGCATTGTAAAAGAAGCACTGTAATACAGACGAGAAATCTAGATGACTACTAGTCAACACCTAGAGTGCCCCTAGACTACTAAGGGCACAGTACATTCATTTAGATGCATGGCCGTAACAAATACTCTACAATAACTGTACACACAATTCAAAACAAGGGCATACACTGTACAATCAAAATATATATCTCTAAAAAATATTGCTAAATTCAACCTTTACCTACCGCAAGCAACGCCATTCTTTCTCTTCATAGAAATGTTTCTTTAAAAGTATATGCAATGATCTCAGCGGCCCGATTCTTTGTATTTGCTACTCAGCTATAGGAGGCTTGCTCAGTCTTGACAGCGGCCAACCAAAGGACGTGACAAGACTTGGCGCTCCATATAAATCGGCAAGGAACAATGTGCCATAACGGATATCTATATATTTTATTTTAAACAAATCTTTTGGTGGAATTGTTTAACTGACAAGTCCCTTGGCCACTAAAAACAGTGGCAAAGGAAGAGAGAAAGAAGATATGAGCCAACTCCACATTTTAGGACACTTTTCCCTTCACTCTGTCACTCTTTCACACAGTTACCCTGCCCACTTCCTTAGAAACTATCAGACACCCCTCTGCCAGCACCACCAGAACTTCCCACTGCAATTAGTTATAAAAACTTTTAAGTCCCGCGACACGTGGTCTGATTTTTAAAGAGCTGTATCCCCCTTCTCACGTGGTATGGGGGCTATTGAGTCGTCACAGACACCCTGAATGATAGCCGAAAAATAAGGCAGTTCAGACAATAGGTCGTCTTGATTAATTCAATTCTTTCAGGACCTTGAACCGTCGTCCGGGCAGCTCCACACAATTGCTGCTTTGATAGTTTGGATAAATTCACTCTCTCCCTCTAATTTGAAAAATCCAAAATGACTGATTTAATCTATTTTCTTTCCTGTTAGTAACTGTCGGAAGTGTTCTCCATGAGCCGACAAAATGACAACATTTTGCTTGAGATCATATGTATCATATCTGTGTATCAAATAGAACACAAGATGAAAAGAATCAGTACAACAACAAAAAAACTGACCTGGTCGGCTGTACAGGCTGCATTGCTGTTGGACTCTGACATGATTTGATAGTGCACAGTGGTTCTCTCGTTTCCACTCTGAGTTCTTCATTCACACCTTTCCTATCAGTTCCGCAGCAAGAGGGAAAAAAAGAACAGCCTCGTTTTGCCCTGGGTTGATTAATGTCTGAATTATTTTCACCTCATTTCATCTGATGGAGTTCTGTTTCCTTTCTGCCTCTCTCAATCATGCGGCATAGTAGCCCTCGCTCTCCCTCCCCACTCTCACTCGCCCTCCCTTCCTCTCTCCTTCACTCCCTCGCTTTTGCTTGCCCTCTCAGTGTCCCCCTTCTGTTGTACTTCATGAGTTTAGGAAAATGCCCCCCTCCCATTCCCAAAAAGACAGGCAAGATCCACAGCCTTTGCCTCTACCTCCACAATGAATGGGTCGTTGTCATTGCAGCACCTTGGCTGCATACAGAGCGAGGGGTGCTGCTGGTTTAGCTGCCTGGAGTCAGGGCTCCTGCCAAGCCTTCCTCAACAGACTAAAGAAAAAGTGAGGAGCTGTGCGCTTCCACTGGACTCACTACCCTTGCTGTCTCTATATTTCTTCCACTTTTTTTCAAAGCAGCTGCACCCAGACCACCAACACTCCCATTCTTAAACACTTGACTCTCAAATCCCTGTTCCTTGACATTGTCAATTCCTCCCTGTATGTAGTGCAAAAGGCAAAAGGCTATACCCTTCTCACTGCCTGCAACATGCTTGCATTTCTCGATCAGCGTTGGAACATGACTTTACATTATTATGCAGTCCTATAAAGGCAAATTACCATACCCTCATTGGAGGAAATGAGTATGTACAGACATCAGTTTAAAAAGAAAAGTAAACAAAGTTGTCTCAGAATAAAGTAGTTGTGCTCTATTGCTATTTTAAAGAGCAAAACAAATATTCCAACAATTAGGCTACTATTTGCTAAATTTAATTTAGGACGTTTGAAATTTGATTAGCAGAGAAGTTGCTTTTGAATTAAACAACATAAAGGGGTAAGTTATGCTAGTAATCAAGGTCATTGAAATCATTATTTTTTTTTTTTATATATATATATATATATACACACAGAATAAATGCTATAAAACAATGTGTAGAAAAAATAACTGACCCGAGATGAAGGCTAAAATCAGATACATTTTCTTGCATGCTAAATTCCAGAAATATAACGCCTGATGGAGACCTAAAGGTCGAAATGTTGTATCAATAAAATCACCTGGGAGCATGAACAGCAGTGTGCAGCATTTCTATCCTCTACATCTCCAGCACCTGCAAAAAAGCACCTGGATGTGCGTATGTTCTTCAGCTATCCTCCTGATTCCTGCTTATAAGCAAAAACTAAAGCATGAAGCACCAGTGACTCGGTTAATAAAAAAAGAGGTCAGATGACGCAGATGCTAAGCTACAGGACTATTTTGCTAGCACAGACTGGAATATGTTCTGGGATTCTTCCGATAGGATTGAGGAGTACACCACATCAGTCACTGGCTACATCAATAAGTGCATCGATGACGTCGTCCCCACAGTGACCGTACGTACATACCCCAATTATTTAACCTTTTCTATAAAAAACTGCATTGTTGGTTAAGGGCTTGTATGTAAGCATTTCACTGTTGTATTCGGCGCATGTGGCAAATAACATTTGATTTGATTTGATTTTGTACAATTCCAGAAATATACATGAAAAGTGGGAAAATCAGTTCTTATCCACTGCTGTAGCAGTTGTCAAATAATGCTGCTACATATTTTTTTTCATTGTACTGCAGACAAAACCATGAGGAATGAAATTGCTTAGCTAGGCGACAGCACACTTTCTGCATGCTCTTTATTAGTAAACGTCTGCAGACGAGCGAGTGTGTGGTGTGTGTGGGATAGCGGAATAAATGACACACATGCAGAGCTCCTCTGGGGTTCCATATGAGGCCCAGGCAGCCACGAGCCTGGCGGTGGGGGATTTTGACACTGTAGGTCATTAGAAACTCTACAGGGGCCGCAGCCAACTCCTATTAGTCAGCCACCAGAGAGCCTGTACACCACAGAATAGGTCAGATTTAATGAGGATTTTTCACTGCGCTATTTTGCCTGCCACTTATCAATAGTTGAAAGGAGAGTGTTGTGGAGAGGGTGACTATGACCATGAAAAGAGACAAGATTACTATAAAAGCCAGTTGACATGTTGGGGAACTTGTTTTCCTAATTGCCCTGTTATGTCTGCTATTTAGCTCCAATTAAACATCACAGATGCCATGTTCTGTAATTGCCCAGATCTGTTAAATGTTTTTATTTTTTTCCACTTTACAACTACTGCTGGAATGTAAATTCAAATAATTGAAACTAACATTCCCACATAAGGATTTGTCATTAAAAGTCAGATCCAATGGCATGGTCCCTTGGGAAGAGAGCAAGAGCGTTATAGTTCAACCTCCTGACTCCACAGAGACAGACCGACCTCCCAGGACAGATGATGGGGGTCAACCGGTTAACCCTTTCCTGGCACCTCCCTACTGGGCGTCAGTCATACCCAGGTCATACCCTGCCCATCGCACACAACCCTGCTGCTAAGAATACATAGGCTAACCCCCAAATGAGACAGGGAGACGGGGACCTCCCTCAGAACTCACCACCACACTCCTCACACTAATGACACTGAATATGGTAGTGGCGAGGGGGGAGTTGCGTGATGGGGGCCATTGGGACAGGACAACTTCCGACTAAGGCATGCAAGAATTTAGAAAGAGTCGTCTGGTTGTGCACAGCCCATCAATGAGGCGGCCCGGCAGCCTGAGAAAAGCCCAGTTGCTATAGAGAACAGGGGTAGGCCACAGTCCTGCCAGAGAGAGGGAGAGGAGAGAGAGATAACACGAGAGAGGGAGGGGGCGTAGCACTGGGTGTTTTATCTAAACTTGCAGTATTTATTTCCTACTACGCTCCTATCAGAGAGTAGATCTCACCATCTCACCCATTTCATTTGCTGAGAACGTTTGAGTTGAGTTCTTGCATTTTTTTGCAAAGGATTTTCTTATACTTATTGGAAGGATAAGGCTACCGTTATATCAGCTATAAGATAGAAAAATCCCCCTATTACACAACATCTCAATCTAATAGAAGTAAAACAAAACAATCATTAAAGTGGCACAGAATGCTCCCAAGACTGTTTGAAATGAGCTGCCTTTGGGACTCTTTCCTATTCAGAGCACGCTGCCTCTATTGACAAGCCAAACAAGGGTCTTCAGTGTGGGCTAAATTACTACTGCTGACCAAACATCTCACTTTCGCAACTTTCTGCCCTGTTGGATGTGCCGTGTCCATTTGTCATTGATCTTAGAACATTACCGTAGAGACCTCTGTTAATTGGTATGACATATAGATTTTCTCCGTCTAGTATTCTTTAGTGATAAATGTAGCATCCAGTGCAGTGCTCAGAGATGTCCATCTCACCCGTGGAGATGGTAATGTTTGGTCCTATTAAATCCGCCTGCATAAAGATCTCTGTCCCTTATTGCAATTAACTTAATATCTCATCACCTCTGATTAGGTTCCCAAGTAAGTGATGGGGTGTGTGAAGGCTTGGCACAAGGAAAACTTTGATAACCCTCAATTTTATCAACAGTTCAGACCGGGAAACAGAAAAGTGACTCCAAGTAACTCTGGAGAATCTCTCAGGCCGGACGGACTACATAACATGGAGGACAGAAACCAAAGAGAGCCTGACAGCCTTTGTCTGGGCAACAAAAGGACAAATTCAATGAGCTATGGTCGGAAAACAACTTCCTGAGCATTTCTTCCAGTTTGAAGTGTGACGTCTGCTTAGCCTGGCAGCTTTCAGGGACACAGGAGAGCAATCTCTAACGCTTGGGTTAACCTGAAGTTTCCATGATAATTTCTCCCCTCCGTTATTTAGCTGGAAGGGCCCCAGCTGTTCATTCTTTATAAATAGCGTGTAGCTCAGATCGCTTCCAGGGAGAATGGGGCTCAGTGGAGTAGCTTGGGAACAAATCGGGCTGGAAAAAGCACACAACATACACATTTTTACAAACATATGGGACCATTGCTGGGGATGAAAGTGAGGTACATGTGACTTTAGTTCGCCTCACGTGGATTCAACAATGAGCAAATTAGAAGAGCAGCAACAATCGTTGTCGGGGATTAGTTACCAAAAGGTTGGAAATCTAATATTTGACTAGTAGCCTACATACACAGCAAATGTTTCAGGAGTAACCATTCATTTACTACAATCATTCCAATCGAATCAAAAGGATAATTTGAATTTCTTGGCATCAGCTCATTGTGCAGATTTACCTGGTATTTCATTCTTCCTACATACTTTCATAATCTTAAAATTAAATGAACTCTTATATAAGAGGGGTAAAAACTTCAACAGAGGAACATTTTTGTGCAATGGCAAGGTTGAAGGCCTTGTCTCTAGCTAGGTCAACAGAACTGGTCCAGGGTGGTTGTAGGATTCTAGCTCCTGTTTGGATTTATGTAAGAGTTCCAAAAACCAGACACAATGTAACATAGCTTATCGAACATGTGAATACTCAACAACAACAAAAAAAATATATACACTACCAGTCAAAAGTTTGGACACACCTACTCATTCCAGGGTTTAACTTTAATTGTACTATTATTTACATGGTACAATAATAGTGAAGACATCGAAACTATGAAATAACACATATGGTATCATGTAGTAACCAAAAAAGTGTTAAACAAATCAAAATTTATTTTATATTTGACATTCTTCAAATAGCCACCCTTTGCCTTGATGACAGCTTTGCACACTCTTGGCATTCTCTTAACCAGCCTCATGAGATAGTCTCCTGGAATGCATTTCAATTAATAAAATGTTATAAATGTATTTGCATTTTAATGAGGGAAATAAGTATTTGACCCCCTCTCAATCAGAAAGATTTCTGGCTCCCAGGTGTCTTTTATACAGGTAACGAGATGAGATTAGGAGCACACTCTTCATGGCCAAGACCAAAGAGCTCTCCAAAGGATGTCAGGGCCAATATTGTAGACCTACACAAGGCTGGAATGGGCTACAAGACCATCGCCAAGCAGCTTGGTGAGAAGGTGACAACAGTTGGTGTGATTATTCACAAATGGAAGAAACACAAAATAACTGTCAATGTCCCTCGGCCTGGGGCTCCATGCAAGATCTCACCTCGTGGAGTTGCAATTATCATGAGAACGGTGAGGAATCAGCCCAGAACTACACGGGAGGATCTTGTCAATGATCTCAAGGCAGCTGGGACCATAGTCACCAAGAAAACAATTGGTAACACACTACGCCGTGAAGGACTGAAATCCTGCAGCGCCCGCAATATCCCCCTGCTCAAGAAAGCACATATACAGTGGGGAGAACAAGTATTTGATACACTGCCGATTTTGCAGGTTTTCCTACTTACAAAGCATGTAGAGGTCTGTAATTTTTATCATAGGTACACAAAAACTGTGAGAGACGGAATGTAAAACAAAAATCCAGAAAATCACATTGTATGATTTTTAAGTTATTAATTTGCATTTTATTGCATGACATAAGTATTTGATACATCAGAAAAGCAGAACTTAATATTTGGTACAGAAACCTTTGTTTGCAATTACAGAGATCATACATTTCCTGTAGGTCTTGACCAGGTTTGCACACACTGCAGCAGGGATTTTGGCCCACTCCTCCATACAGACCTTCTCCAGATCCTTCAGGTTTCGGGGCTGTCGCTGGGCAATATGGACTTTCAGCTCCCTCCAAAGATTTTCTATTGGGTTCAGGTCTGGAGACTGGCTAGGCCACTCCAGGACCTTGAGATGCTTCTTACGGAGCCACTCCTTAGTTGCCCTGGCTGTGTGTTTCGGGTCGTTGTCATGCTGGAAGACCCAGCCACGACCCATCTTCAATGCTCTTACTGAGGGAAGGAGGTTGTTGGCCAAGATCTCGCGATACATGGCCCCATCCATCCTCCCCTCAATGCGGTGCAGTCGTCCTGTCCCCTATTCAGAAAAGCATCCCCAAAGAATGATGTTTCCACCTCCATGCTTCACGGTTGGGATGGTGTTCTTGGGGTTGTACTCATCCTTCTTCTTTCTCCAAACACGGCGAGTGGAGTTTAGACCAAAAAGCTCTATTTGTGTCTCATCAGACCACATGACCTTCTCCCATTCCTCCTCTGGATCATCCAGATGGTCATTGGCAAACTTCAGACGGGCCTGGACATGCGCTGGCTTGAGCAGGGGGACCTTGCGTGCGCTGCAGGATTTTAATCCATGACGGCGTAGTGTGTTACTAATGGTTTTCTTTGAGACTGTGGTCCCAGCTCTCTTCAGGTGATTGACCAGGTCCTGCCGTGTAGTTCTGGGCTGATCCATCACCTTCCTCTTGATCATTGATGCCCCACGAATTGAGATCTTGCATGGAGCCCCAGACCGAGTGTAATTGACCGTCATCTTGAACTTCTTCCATTTTCTAATAATTGCGCCAACAGTTGTTGCCTTCTCACCAAGCTGCTTGCCTATTGTCCTGTAGCCCATCCCAGCCTTGTGCAGGTCTACAATTTTATCCCTGATGTCCTTCCACAGCTCTCTGGTTTTGGCCATTGTGGAGAGGTTGGAGTCTGTTTGATTGAGTGTGTGGACAGGTCTTTTATACAGGTAATGAGTTCAAACAGGTGCAGTTCATACAGGTAATGAGTGGAGAACAGGAGGGCTTCTTGAAGAAAAACTAACAGGTCTGTGAGAGCCGGAATTCTTACTGGTTGTTAGGTGATCAAATACTTATGTCATGCAATAAAATGCAAATTAATTACTTAAAAATCATACAATGTGATTTTCTGGATTTTTGTTTTAGATACCGTCTCTCACATTTGAAGTGTACCTACAATAAAAATTACAGACCTCTACATGCTTTGTAAGTAGAAAAACCTGCAAAATCGGTAGTGTATCAAATACTTGTTCTCCCCACTGTACATGCCCGTCTGAAGTTTGCCAATGAACATCTGAATGATTCAGAGGAGAACTGGGTGAAAGTGTTGTGGTCAGATGAGACCAAAATTGAGCTCTTTGGCATCAACTCAACTCGCCGTGTTTGGAGGAGGAGGAATGCTGCCTATGACCCCAAGAACACCATCCCCACTGTCAATCATGGAGGTGGAAACATTATGCTTGGGGGTGTTTTTCTGCTAAGGGGACAGGACAACTTCACCGCATCAAAGGGACGATGGACGGGGCCATGTACCGTCAAATCTTGGGTGAGAACCTCCTTCCCTCAGCCAGGGCATTGAAAATGGGTCGTGGATGGGTATTCCAGCATGACAATGACCCAAAACCACTGCCAAGGCAACAAAGGAGTGGCTCAAGAAGAAGCACATTAAGGTCCTGGAGTGGCCTAGCCAGTCTCCAGACCTTAATCCCATAGAAATCTGTGGAGGGAGCTGAAGGTTCGAGTTGCCAAACGTCAGCCTCGAAACCTTAAAGACTTGGAGAAGATCTGCAAAGAGGAGTGGAACAAAATCCCTCCTGAGATGTGTGCAAACCTGGTGGCCAACTACAAGAAACGTCTGACCTCTGTGATTGCCAAGAAGGGTTTTGCCACCAAGTACTAAGTCATGTTTTGCAGAGGGGTCAAATACTTATTCCCCTCATTAAAATGCAAATCAATTTATAACATTTTTGACATGCGTTTTTCTGGATTTTTTTGTATTTATTCTGTCTCTCACTGTTCAAATAAACCTACCATTAAAAGTATAGACTGATCATGTCTTTGTCAGTGAGCAAATGTACAAAATCAGCAGGGGATCAAATACTTTTTTCCCTCACTGTAACATATTTTGATTTGTTTAACACTTTTTTGGTTACTACATGATTCCATATGTGTTATTTCATAGTTTTGATGTCTTCACTATTATTCTACAATGTAAAAAATAGTAAAAATAAAGAAAAACCCTTGAATGAGTAGGTGTGTCCAAACTTTTGACTGGTACTAATATATATATATTTCTTTTCAAATACATTTTCAAAATGTTAATGTTTTGCTATGTGCTACATAAAGGAATAATTGTCAAGTCATGGTAATAACTGAACACAATATTAGTTATATTCGTTAAATTACTTCAAAACAATATGTTTTTGGAGAATGAACATGTCTATTAGACTTCATATGTATGCACATATTGCCACTGCAAATGTAGTGCAATGGAATGTCAGCGAGAAAGAGCGAAAACTTTAAATCACTGACTATGTAAATGTGTTATGATGCGTCGTTGAAGAAAGGCGGCTGCACGCTATTTTTTGCAATTATACGTTTTCAAAGCTAAACATGATTTGAAATGGTGGGGGAATTTAAGATGCTTTCGGTGAGCCTTGGACATGGAAGGACTCAAAGTGATAAATAATGTGAAGGCGGGTATTCCTGTGAGGGAGCCCTGAGAACAGCAGACCCCCTTCATCCCATGCCGATATCTCCCATTCACTAGACAAGGGGCAGAGCAGGTTGAGTTCAAGCGCAACAAATTAAATAAATATGGGGTGCAAAGCCTTTGAAGGACCTCAATTGGACTGTTGAAAATAACAATAATAAAAGAGACGAGAAGATTTAAGAGGCCCGTTGAGGGAACACAATGCAACTGCTGTACATCATTTTACAAACTAGCCAGCAGACGAAAGTGGGTCTCTTTTTTACTTTGTTTCTCCTTTCTTTGGAGGGGGCTGCCATTAAACAGAAGGTTGAGGAAGAAAAGTTGAAGAAAAACATCATTTTCAGCCTGAGTGGTTTCTTCAAATGAAATCTAAAAGGCCGAAACGCAATGGGTCCTTTGGTTGAGGGAGCTTTTTAAAGGAAGAGCAGCAGTGGACGTCTTTGTCCCCTCACTGTAACTTCGCCACAGTGGCTGCATTTTCCCTGGCTCTGCCGCTTGGTGCACTGTACTAACAGTGTACACAGGCCTAACATAAACATAAATCATGTTTAACTTCTACTATGCTCCCTCACATCTGTTCCCATGCCCCCGAAGGCAGCATGGTTGCACAGTTACAAAGATGTGAACACTCAAGCTAATCCAAGTGAGTGATTGACAGCTGAATATAGTCCTCCTTACATAAGGAGGAAAGGAAAAGCTTTTGCGCAGACTGAAGACGTATAGGACAGACAAACTCAACTCGAGACCTAAAGGTATTGTCTTTACGCAAACTTCACATGGCAGGGCAACTGTTTACAACATATAGTCGTTGAGATCATCCACACCTCAATACTACAGTCATAATCTTGCCAGTTTTCCAAAGTGAGAATGTTAAAAAGTTGGCAACATAAAGGACTGAAGCCGGGTGTACACGACTTTCAAAATCCTAACGTCGCTGAGCCTCTCACATTAAACAACAATCTTTCCTGTATGTTGTTGAGAAAAGTAGCAAAACTTTTGTAGTTCTCGATGGCTAACGTTATATCTTTCAAAAAATGGCATGGTAGAAAGGACTGTCAACACATACTGAACAGCTCACATTATAGACAGAAGCCTGCTACATGGCAGACCAATCCAAACTCATCTCCTGGCATGTCCAGCCCATCCATTATCTCAGCCAATCATGGCTAGCGGGAAGGTTCCTGTCTTTTTCCATGGCTAAACCAACTAGGCTCGTAATTTAACAATTTTATTCGTACTTATGGATGGAATACAATTTTGTTATTAAGGCACATGAAAGTTCACATGTTCCAGAAGGCATTTCTGTCAAATAAATGCATTAAAAAATATATATGTTTACGTTCAAATGCCGCTCAGTAGTGACGTGCGACATACGCCTAGTTTCCTGAAACGAGTCACAAATATCTAGCCAACATTTTGAATTGAATAACATTGCTTGTGAACTTTAGAGCTGTAACGATTTCACACTTTGGCTTTGATTAAAGGCAAGTACAAACGCATACTAGTAGTATGCAAGCGGTACCGGAGCGCCAAGTCTAGGTCCAAAAGGCTTCTTAACAGCTTCTACCCCCAAGCCATAAGACTCCTGAACAGCTAATCATGGCTACCCGGACTATTTGCATTGTCCCCCCCACCCCACCCCACCCCACCCCCTCTTTTACGCTGCTGCTACTCTGTGTATTATCTATGCATAGTCACTTTAACTCTACCCACATGTACATATTACCTCGACTAACCGGTGCCCCCGCACATTGACTCTGTACTGGTACCCCCTGTATATAGCCTCCCTACTGTTATTTTATTTTACTGCTGCTCTTTAATTATTTTTTATTTTTAACTTATCAATTTTTTACTTAACACTTGTTTTCTTAAAACTGCATTGTTGGTTAAGGGCTTGTAAGTGAGCATTTCACTGTAAGGTCTACACCTGTTGTATTCGGCGCATGTAGCAAATAACATTTGATTTGATTTGAGTAGTCATCGCTCCTGCTCGAGAGTCTACACATTCTGTGTGATTGGAAACATCATCATCATCATCATCATCTCACTGGCTTCTTCTCTAGTGAGGTCTCATTGGCAATTGCTGATCACCGTTCTCAAAACTTGACGTTGCAGATTGTGCGCCTATAAAATCAAACATGTTTGAAAATATTGGGACATCTGTGACTGCTCAAAGATGAGATCAGTAGCCCTCAGATTGCGTCTCTGAACCGCTCACATTAAACTAGCTTCGGTGACGGCCGCACGCCCTGAGTAGGCAACGACATCGGGATTTTGTCTCTGATCTCAAAAACTTGTCTGGGACAGCTAAATCGGGGCCAAAATCATATAGTGTACACCCGGCTGTAGCACAGATAACTACATCATATGCAATATGCTTCTTTTTTTTCTTTTTTTTTCACTGCTATGGAGCAAATGTGGCCAATACCAATTTTAGGGAGGCAAAAGTCACCGATTACCGTTAGCTCTGCCGATATATGGTTATTTTGAGGTGAATTAAAAAAATATTTACACAAATTGTGCTCCAAAGGATTAACAGATACTCTAAATTATGATTTAACAAAATATTAAAATTAACATTATATTTGTAGTTTACAGGATATCCACCAAAAAGCAACTATTTCCTCTATAAATACAACAGTAAATATAAAACTTGTTTAGTTTACCTTCTTAGGTACAACTTAAAGATGTGTATCTATGGCAGTGTATAAGAAGTATGCAAAAGTGTTTGTTCTGAATGAATTAAACTTTGTCTCAAAGTAAATCTGAAACTGCATAGTTCACAAATTCACAAATAATCATTGAAATGTAGTAACATGCAGTTCGTAATGTCACCGCTAGGTGTCAATGTCAGCATTTGTCTTGAGTAGATTTACTAGTTGTTTACAACAGTCAAAGGTTATGTAAACAAACACTTTATGGCAACCTCGCAACGAGAGTACATTACGACACGCACAAGCTAGCTGTTCATTACAACAATGTTTTCTTACAGAACCCATATATACGTTACACTGTCAATACTAAATGTATTGGCTCTACATTTCAACTGCAGTGGCATGCGCTGATGACTGGAAACGTTTATGCAGGCAAATGCTTGCCGCGCTGGTTTTAGTCACACATTCTAATTTAGCTAGCTAACTAACATTAGCTACTTATCTAATAATGTATGTAAGCACATGGCCGGAACGATAGATCTGCGCCAACGGTCTTGCTTTTTGCAGATTGCATATTTCGGAAAACAAACAAAATAAACCCACTTGCTAACATAATCCGCCCAGACAGTAACAGTGTTATTTTTTCATCGAGGACGAGTGTTCACTTTGGGGCCTGTAGTGTCAGCACATAAGTAGCACAGATAACTAGCTAGCAAACTACATTGCTGGCTAGATAGCTAAGCTAATGACCTTGCTGGCTAGCTAGCCTGCTAACGTTAACTAAGTGAGAATGTGATGAGGACAGGGCTGCTTGCTTGGTGTACTTTTGACTTACTTATTCAAATACGCTGGCTGTGGCAAGCTACTCACCGTTAAACCACCATGCCTACTCTCTCTCACATTGTGACCTAGGGCTGAATGATGTTCGATGAGCAGCTCATAGAGAGCCATCTTCAGGCAACCATTGAACATGTTAAAAGAAAGACCTCAAATAAGCAGACATATTTGTTTATTCTATGTATATAGTTTAGGCATATAGTTATATAGTTATATAGTTTAGCAGCAGTCAGACAGGATGCTGTGGAATAAAGACCCATACAAATATTTCTGTAAAAGGCTAATATTGGTCGGGCTCTACTCTTGAGGTGGAGCTTTGAGTTGTGTTCTCCATTTGGCCATTCCCAAGAGACGAGCAGGAGAGCAGCAGTCAGACAGGATGCTGCTCGTTGTCCTACCACATTTAAATGAGCTGCCGAGCAGACAAATGTGCAAATCCCTCACCCCACTCCCTTTCCCAACATATCCTCTCTCAAAGCATAAAAGACAGCTAGCTGTCTCGTAAAACGGTGCGCCAAAAACTCATCCGGCTGCCAATTCAGGGAAAGTGAGTCCAAAAGCTATAAAAGATGTTAGAGAGCGACTCAAAAGATAAAGCCTTTCTTAGAAAGGTTGGAAAGAGTCAGACTTGGGTTTCTAAAGCACAATTGCAAGCAGAATGATACCAGCCTGTCCATGGCATGTAAGGACTCTGCTTGAATAGATAGCAGCAAGGGAAATTAAGTATACAACGTCTAAAACATAAATTAGGTTATGTATAACTATCTGTATATACACTATATATAAAAAAGTATGTGGACACCCCTTCAAATTAGTGGATTCGGCTATTTCAGCCACACCCGTTGCTCACCAGTGTATAAAATCGAGCACACAGCCAAGCAATCTCCATAGACAAACATGCCAGCAGAATGGCCTTACTGAAGAGCTCAGTGACTTTCAACGTGGCACCGTCATAGGATGCCACCTTTCCAACAAGTCAGTTTGTCAAATTTCTGCCCTGCTAGAGATGCCCCGGTCAACTGTAAGTGCTGTTATTTTGAAGTGGAAAGTCTAGGAGCAACAACAGCTCAGCCGCAAAGTGGTAGGCCACAAAAAGCTCACAGAACGGGACCGCTGAGTGCTGAAGCGCGTAGTGTGTATAAATTGTCTGTCCTTGGTTGCAACACTCACTACCGAGTTCCAAACTGCCTCTGGAAGCAACGTCAGCACAAGAAATGTTTGTCTGGAGCTTCATGAAATGGGTTTCCATGCCTGAGCAGCCGCACACAAGCCTAAGATCACCATGCGCAATGCCAAGCATCGGCTGGAGAGGTGTAAAGCTCGCCTCCATTGGACTCTCTGGTGTGATGAATCACACTTTACCATCTGGCAGTCCGACGGACGAATCTGGGTTTGGCGGATGCCAGGAGAACGCTACCTGCCCCAATGCATAGTGCCAACTGTAAAGTTTGGTGTAGGAGGAATAATGGTCTGGGGCTGTTTTTCATGATTCGGGCTAGGCCCCTTATTTCCAGTGAAGCGAAATCTTAACGCTACAGCATACCATTACATTCTAGATGATTCTGTGCTTCCAACTTTGTGGCAACAATTTGGGGAAGGCCCTTTCCTGTTTCAGCACGACAATGCCCTTGTGCACAAAGCGAGGTCCATACAGAAATTGTTTGTCAAGATCGGTGTGGAAGAACTTGACTGGCCTGCACAGAGCCCTGACCTCAACCCCATCAAACACCTTTGGGATGCATTGGAACGCCGACTGCGAGCCAGGCCTAATCACCCAACATCAGTGCCTGACCTCACTAATGCACTTGTGGCTGAATGGAAGCAAATCCCCGCAGCAATGTTCCACCATCTAGTGGAAAGCCTTCCCAGAAGAGTTGAGGCTGTTATAGCAGCAAAGGGGGGGCCAACTCCATATGAATGCCCATGATTTTGGAATGAAATGTTCGACAAGCAGGTGTCCACATGCACTACATGACCAAAAGTATCTACTGTATGTAATGTAATATACTGTCTGCAAGCGAGCCGTGGCAGTGAAGCAGTGACAGTTAGTGATGGCGGGAGAAGGGCTCGGTCCTGTGGAATGACTAGCATCACTGTCTGTCAGTGGAAGACAACAGACTCAGCCATGGGGACTGGAGCACGAGCGAACCAATCACAGAAGGGGAGGGAAATGGAAGGGAGGATCTTTGGCTCTTATCTACCATTGACTTCTCGTTTGGACCTAAAGGTTCGACCTCAGGGTTTGACCTGTTACTGAGGCCTTGGCCTGAACATATTTACAGAGTGGTTTGAGCACTAGGACTAGTAAGACACACTAATTAAATACAATACAAATAATTTATTTTACTACTTGCCATCTTTATTTTATAAGCTTACTGTGTATCAAACTGTCTTACAACTGAATAGCCCTGAAACAACCTGCAAGAGGCAGTACATTTATTTCAAAATATTTATTTAGTGTAATATTTATTAAGTTACGCTAGTTCTCCGGAGAATTACATCCTAATATCAAATATGAAATTACTGCATTTAATCTAACCTAGCATGATGTCTACTGTATTCCAGTTAAGGCAGTTAAGTAGTGAATAAGCTGTATTTGTTTAGTGGAGTGATTCCCGTGGCCCCCAGCCATGGACACACTGTCCAGACAATTACAGAAGTGGCTGCTGCAAAAGCCACATTGGCCAAGTCAAACAATCAGCCTGTAGTATACCTGCTTGACAGACACTTGGGTCCGATTGGGTAAAGCCACACAAGGTCCAGTTACTTCAGTACTACTACTATAGCCTGGGGTGGCTGCTAGCCACTATCCCCAGTATTTCTAATAAACCAAACATCTTCTCAGTGGTTAAACATCGAAAAGGATGAAGGCATGGCATAAAAGATTAGGGATGGTCAAAACCGGTTTCTTACAAATTATGTAAACATAAGACACATACACAATACATAAAAAGACAAATGAAACTTCAGAAAGTTTGGCTTATTTCACGCTAGCATCTTGTAGAATCACATCGATCAAGTAC
Source organism: Coregonus clupeaformis (assembly GCF_020615455.1). Lineage (NCBI taxonomy): Eukaryota > Metazoa > Chordata > Actinopteri > Salmoniformes > Salmonidae > Coregonus > Coregonus clupeaformis. The sequence goes on from NC_059212.1 coordinate 15,489,461, forward strand.
AGGTAACACCTTGTGGACGATGATAAATAGGGTAGGCCCATGTCTTCAAATGATAGGCTAAACCAAAATAAAAAACCTTCACACAAAATACTACTAAAACAGCATTCAAGTGCTATTTAATGACTTTATCCCAAGTAAATGTATAATCAAAATGACCTTCCAAGCAACTGACCAGCTCTTTGGTTGATATGCAATAATATTTTATTTTGAGTGTGAAACAATGATTTCATTTTCCTTTGATCAAATAAGAATTTATAGCCTTTTAGGTACGAATTGGGTTCTCTCTAACACAGTACAAATGTGGCATTATTACCATAACAAATGTAATTAGAATAACTATATTTCAGGGAAAATTAGGTTTAATAAAAAAAGTGGGATGTTTACTGACATTTCAGACTACAAACAAAAAATGACAGTAGGTCTACAGTAAAAAATTACTAGAAAACTTGGGAAACTACACAAACTTTACTTCACTACAGGCTGTGCAGTAGCTGGTGACAGCTCATGAGACCTCCACATTAAATAATGTTACAAATGTAAGCTAGAATTCTAACTATATTTACTTTCTGTAATGAACATAGTTAGCAACAATAAAAATGGTAGACATGCATTTATTTAATTAGCCTACATTTTGTTAATTAGGCCTCTTCAATTCACCTCCAGTTAGCTGATCCTTGGACCATCTCTGTACAGCGCTCACAAGGGCAGCATAGGGTCAACAGCTGTACACTGCTATCCATCATCAATGACAAACAATACTGCTCAAGTGTGATCAGCCACTTTCAAAAGTGAGTAGCTTCAATAAGACCTGATTTCAAATCGGACATAAAGAAGACTCCAGTCTCTGACAAGGTGTGTGAGGAGATCAGTAAGGGGGGAAGACTGAATAGAAATACAACAAACAAAAACTCCAACTCACCACAATCACCGAAAACTGCTTTTCCTCCATGCTTCAGTCAGGGGTGCTTTCAAGTGGAGGGACCTCTCTCTCTTCCGTGAGGATGTGGTCTATGTCCGTGCTGCTGTGTGTCTCTTTTTGGGACTCGTATTCTTCTGGACACTGGTGTGTTTCAGTAGCAGCGGCTCGCATGCGGCTTCGCCCCGTTGCTCACTCGATTCCCTTGTTTCAGACCGCAGCTGAAGTGGCGTTTTTCCTTTTTGTTAATTCTCCCCTAATCCAGGAAAGTTTCTTTGCTGTGAAACGGACATGTGACAAGGAGGGGGGTGGAGGCAACACTTTTAGTTCCTTTCCCAATTTCAAACAATTTCATCACTGGAAAAATGTAACCTTTGTCCCTCCCCATCTAAATGTTCAAGACACTTGTCTTTAGCTGACCAAAGGCACCCAGTGTTGCTTATATATCCCCAGATAGGAGAGAGAACTAGATTAGCATTTTCCTGAAAACCAGTCGCTGTAACAATGTGCTATTGTATAAACAGATGAGTCTACTGTTGGGGGAAAAAGCTCAGACTTCTCATTGACTGCACATTGCACAACAAGTGCAGAGAGCATTAATCGAAATTAACTAAGAACATTGGAAATGAACAGTGTATGTAAATACTTCTCAGCATAAAATTGGTTTGGAACTTGATTTTGCATTTTTCTCTTTGATTCAAGTATGTGACAAATGTAAAATGTTTAAACTCAAACACTTTGAAATCAATTCGGCTACTCTCTGTATCACGGGAAGACTGTTAATCCTATAAGCGAATTAATTCCATGGGAAAATGCACAGCAACATCCCTATAACAAAAGTTAGTTAAATTGAATTACACAACAATAATATCATACATGACAATATAATTTATCTAGGTATTATTACAGCATTATTTTTTATATTTGAAAAATTCCAATCAAATCAAATTTTATTGGTCACATACACGTGTTTTGCAGATGTTATTGCGGGTGTAGCGAAATGCTTGTGTTTCTAGCTCCGACAATGCAGTAATATCTAACAAGTAATATCTAGCAATTTCACAACATATACCCAATACACACAAATCTAAGTAAAGCAATGGAATTAAGAATATATAAATACAGTGGGGAGAACAAGTATTTGATACACTGCCGATTTTGCAGGTTTTCCTACTTACAAAGCATGTAGAGGTCTGTAATTCTTATCATAGGTACACTTCAACTGTGAGAGACGGAATCTAAAACAAAAATCCAGAAAATCACATTGTATGATTTTTAAGTAATTAATTTGCATTTTATTGCATGACATAAGTATTTGATCACCTACCAACCAGTAAGAATTCCAGCTCTCACAGACCTGTTAGTTTTTCTTTAAGAAGCCCTCCTGTTCTCCACTCATTACCTGTATTAACTGCACCTGTTTGAACTCGTTACCTGTATAAAAGACACCTGTCCACACACTCAATCAAACATACTCCAACCTCTCCACAATGGCCAAGACCAGAGAGCTGTGTAAGGACATCAGGGATACAATTGTAGACCTGCACAAGGCTGGGATGGGCTACAGGACAATAGGCAAGCAGCTTGGTGAAAAGGCAACAACTGTTGGCGCAATTATTAGAAAATGGAAGAAGTTCAAGATGACGGTCAATCACCCTCGGTCTGGGGCTCCATGCAAGATCTCACCTCGTGGGGCATCAATGATCATGAGGAAGGTGAGGGATCAGCCCAGAACTACACGGCAGGACCTGGTCAATGACCTGAAGAGAGCTGGGACCACAGTCTCAAAGAAAACCATTAGTAACACACTACGCCGTCATGGATTAAAATCCTGCAGCGCATGCAAGGTCCCCTTGCTCAAGCCAGCGCATGTCCAGGCCCGTCTGAAGTTTGCCAATGACCATTTGGATGATCCCGAGGAGAAATGGGAGAAGGTCATGTGGTCTGATGAGACAAAAATAGAGCTTTTTGGTCTAAACTCCACTCGCCGTGTTTGGAGGAAGAAGAAGGATGAGTACAACCCCAAGAACACCATCCCAACCGTGAGGCATGGAGGTGGAAACATCATTCTTTGGGGATGCTTTTCTGCAAAGGGGACAGGACGACTGCACCGTATTGAGGGGAGGATGGATGGGGCCATGTATTGCGAGATCTTGGCCAACAACCTCTTTCCCTCAGTAAGAGCATTGAAGATGGGTTGTGGCTGGGTCTTCCAGCATGACAACGACCCGAAACACACAGCCAGGGCAACTAAGGAGTGGCTCCGTAAGAAGCATCTCAAGGTCCTGGAGTGGCCTAGCCAGTCTCCAGACCTGAACCCAATAGAAAATCTTTGGAGGGAGCTGAAAGTCCGTATTGCCCAGCGACAGCCCCGAAACCTGAAGGATCAGGAGAAGGTCTGTGTGGAGGAGTGGGCCAAAATCCCTGCTGCAGTGTGTGCTAACCTGGTCAAGACCTACAGGAAACGTATGATCTCTGTAATTGCAAACAAAGGTTTCTGTACCAAATATTAAGTTCTGCTTTTCTGATGTATCAAATACTTATGTCATGCAATAAAATGCAAATTAATACTTAAAAATCATACAATGTGATTTTCTGGATTTTTGTTTTAGATTCCGTCTCTCACAGTTGAAATGTACCTATGATAAAAATTACAGACCTCGACATGCTTTGTAAGTAGGAAAACCTGCAAAATCGGCAGTGTATCAAATACTTGTTCTCCCCACTGTATATGGACGAGCAATGTCAGAGCAGCATCGACTAAGATACAATAGAATATAGTATATACACATATGAGATGAGTTGTTTCCTGAAGTCCACGATCATCTCCTTTGTTTTGTTGACGTTGAGTGAGAGGTTATTTTCCTGGCACCACACTCCCAGAGCCCTCACCTCCTTCCTGTAGGCTGTCTCGTCATTGTTGGTATTCAAGCCTAGTACTGTTGTGTCGTCTACAAACTTCATGATTGAGCTGGAGGCGTGCTTGGCCAGTCATGGGTGAACAGGGAGTACATGAGGGGGCTGAGCACGCACCCTTGTGGAGCCCCAGTGTTGAGGATCAGCAAAGTGGAGGTGTTGTTTCCTACCTTCACCACCTGGGGGCAGCCCGTCAGGAAGTCCAGGACCCAGTTGCACAGGGCAGGGTTCAGACCCAGGGCCTCAAGCTTAATGATGAGCTTGGAGGGTACTATGGTGTTGAATGCTGAGCTATAGTCAATGAACAGCATTCTTACATAGGTATTCCTCTTGTCCAGATGGGATTGCATCGTTTGCGGATCTATTGGGGCGGTAAGCAAATTGAAGTGGGTCTAGGGTGGTAGGTAAGGTGGAGGTGATATGATCCTTGACTTGTCTCTCAAAGCACTTCATGATGACAGAAGTGAGTGCCACGGGGCGATAGTCATTTAGTTCAGTTACCTTTGCTTTCTTGGGTACAGGGACAATGGTGGCCATCTTGAAGCATGTGGGGACAGCAGACTGGGATAGGGAGAGATTGATTATGTCCGTAAACACACCAGCCAGCTGGTCTGCGCACGCTCTGAGGACGCGGCTAGGGATGCCATCTGGGCCAGCAGCCTTGCGAGGGTTAACACGCTTAAATGTCTTACTCACGTCGGCCATGGAGAAGTAGAAACCACAGTCCTTGGTAGCGGGCCACGTCAGTGGCACTGTATTATCCTCAAAGCGGGCGAAGAAGGTGTTTAGCTTGTCCGGAAGCAAGACGTCGGTGTCCGCAATGTGGCTGCTTTTCCTTTTGTAGTCCGTGATTGTCTGTAGATCCTGCCACATACGTCTCGTGTCTGAGACGTTGAATTGCGACTCCACTTTGTCCCTATGGGCATTACAAAGCTACTATGCCCATTTATCCTTAAGGGAAAAAACTACAATGACGCATCACACTGTTAACATATTTAAGCTGATCTATATCTATTGAACCTGTTTTTCAGGTACTGTATTACAAATGTTATTGATGTTTTTGCATATGTACAATGTTATATAAGATAACCAGAACCTAATCCAAACAACATAGCCTACTTCTGAAGTCAGGACCCTTAGGCAAAACAACATAATATTACATAATATTATTATCCTACTACAGCATAGTTAGTTGTAACTTGTAGCCTCACCAGTATCACATCTCCCTGGTCATACTTGTCCATTTTACACCCGCAGGCTGAAATAGCCAGGTCTTAACCTCTTCAGCATCAATGCTTTGGGAGTCTGTTGACCTGACATACCACAGTGAGGTAGGATGCCAAGACTACTTAGTTAGTCTTGTCCTCAGTTTAACTCAGCAAATGTGAGTCTGACCAACTGACCACTATATTACACTGCCTAGTAGACTATATTCATCATAGTCCTATAATATATTTATGCTACAAAGTACTCCTTGTGTAAGCTACTTTAAAAAACTAATTTTATCAACAATCTGTCTTAGTGATTTTGGGGGACATACATCAAATACAAATCATAAACATGACCGCAGCAATTCAGCCAAGGCACTTTCTACCACAGACACACATTAGGCCTACTTCTCAATCAACACTACATCAAGAGCATGCTGTAAAAAGGTTTGCCATATATAGCTCCCATTCAAATGTAACGCACAGATTAATCAAACATGCCCAGGGCAAAATATTGAACCCAATGCAACAAAGAAACATTGAAACATTGGTTAAAAGACAAGTCTTACCATGACAGAAGTAGCAATGCCCCTCAAAGATCGAACAAGCTTTGGGTTTTTACCAGACAGTGTAGGCTTTAAAAGGAACTACTAGATAAGATAGGATGTCAGGCTCAGCAGTGAGGAACCAACTGGTCTGCAGAGTGAACCGTCCTGTAACTATCCCACGCTCTCCACTCAGTCAGTTCTGTTAATTTCCCTCAGGTCTGCTCTAGTAGTACATATGAATGTTGCGCCACAACCATTGGAAACCCCTGGGAGGAGTGAAAAAGGATTATTGGTGGAAAAGTACAGGTCACTTCTCCAGTCCTGTGTTCTCAATCTCAACACCCATTGCCGAGAATGAGTAGCCTATGTCCAAATCATCTATTCATTTCTTTGACTAGCCTATATATATATATATAACTGCATCGATGTAGAAAGTTACTTCCTAGTTAATCCTTTTTACATTGTCAGCAGGAACCTAAGCCTAGGTATTCTTAGAATATTGGGAAACAATTTATAACATTATCATAACTGTGCAATTATTCTGGTAAGTGCAGTGACAAGTTTTGTTATTTGTCATTGTTACACTGTACACCAAATTCAGTCACTGAAGTATGTTCTACAAATCTAAAAACGAGCCTAATTTAAACTGTTCTAAGTATAATAATAAGTAATAAAGATACATATATTACATTGTACTTACAAGAATAATTAGGCTACACAACAATAAGTGTGTACTGCATCTACAGGCCTACATGCCCATATGTGACCACCTCAATTCGTTTTTTTGTAGCAAAATTTGAAAGTGTTTTTTACATTGTCTAAAAGTAGAGACTCAGAGATACAAAATGGTATATCATACACTGCAATTGAGGAACAATGGTGAAGTAATTCTGCTTTGAAATTTGATAAACTTGTAACCCCACTTTTGAGAAAATGGCTCTTGAATGTTTTGGCACACCTACTGGAGAGCTCTTCTCTTCAGCCTTAGCCCCACCCATCTCTAAGGATTCACGTGAGGCGATGTGCTAAACAGTGTGAGTAAGGTAGTGTAGTAAACAACTGAAGATTTCAAAACTAAAAGTTGTGAAAGTATATAGTAACCTACAATTCTTTACATTACCGTCTCCGGTAAACACACACTATATTAAATAAAATAAAAAAGTGTATTTGTCACATGCACAGGATACAGAAGGTGTAAACGGTACAGTGAAATGGTTAGTAGCATATTTGCATAGTAGCAATATCAAAAATAGAAAGTGTCCAGATAAAAATATTTTATAAATATTTGTTCCCGCTTTAAATGAAGTTCAGCTTAAAGGCTTCATAAAGCCTTCATAATGACTACATAAATGTGTTACAAAGCATCTAACTGTATTTCATGCTTTATAAAGGGTTCATAAAAGTGGCATAACTGTGTGACAATCACCAATGTCAAATGTGACATAATCCACCATGTCGAATATGATATAAATATGTGCTTTATAAAGGGTGACATGTTGTGCTGAAGGACAACTCTAAAGTGATGTCATGTTAGTCACATTACACCTAATCTCGTTCCCAGACACTTCCGCCCAAATACGTGGAAGGTCTGTAGGATCAACCCATCAAACTTGGCCTTCATTAGTTAGGGTTAAGTTTAAAATCACATTTTAAGAAGGTAAATTGTGGAAATAGGCAAGGTTTAGACATAATTATGATTTTGTACTGTGTTAAGTAGTGACGATGACAAATACTTTACTCAGTATGATCACTCCTATATAATTCTATGGTCACTCCCACTTTGAATGGTTGATATCCCAGGCTTATACAGTATGTGCAATAGCCTGGAGATGACGTTACACCAAGAAACACGTACCTTGATGAAAGAAATTGAAAGGGTCTTTCTTCTGGAACCAAGTTACATGTTCTTCAGTACACAAACACAACAACAACGAGCCATACCGAGCGGCGCTGGGCCCAGTCAGGTATTTGACACATTGACCCACTCCCCCGCTGATAAATCAGCCACAAAATGTTGGCACCATTGTAACAGGTTGTAATCAAGCCCTGGTCTCCAGCATGGGAACAGAAGAGGAATACCTGGTGGGGTAGTCTAAAGTTGGACTACCCCAAATCATCTTGTTTCTGACACACACACACACAAACGCAGGCTTTGCAGGTCCATCAACCCATTTAAATACCTCTCACACCCTAGAGTAACCTGTGGATCATGAAAGAACCTTCATAAATCAGCAGAATGTTAATACTTACAGTACCAGTCAAAGGTTTGGACACACCTACTCATTCCAGGGTTTTTATTTTTTATTTTTTTTACTATTTTCTACATTGTAGAATAATAGTGAAGACATCAAAACTATGAAATAACACATATGGAATCATGTAGTAACCCAAAAAAAAAAAAAAAAAAGTGTTAAACAAATCAAAATATATTTTATAGTTGAGATTCTTCAAATAGCCACCCTTTGCCTTGATGACAGCTTTGCACACTCTTGGCATTCTATCAACCAGCTTCACCTGGAATGCTTTTCCAACAGTCTTGAAGGAGTTCCCACATATGCTGAGCACTTGTTGGCTGCTTTTCCTTCACTCTGCGGTCTGACTCATCCCAAACCATCTCAATTGGATTTAGGTCAGGGGATTGTGGAGGCCAGGTCATCTGATGCAGCACTCCATCACTCTCCTTCGTGGTAAAATAGCACTTACACAGCCTGGAGGTGTGTTGGGTCATTGTCCTGTTGAAAAGCAAATGATAGTCCCACTAAGCCCAAACCAGATGGGATGGCGTATCACTACAGAATGCTGTGGTAGCCATGCTGGTTAAGTGTGCCTTGAATTCTAAATAAATCACAGACAGTGTCACCAGCAAAGCACCCCCACACCATAACACCTCCACCTCCATGCTTTACGGTGGGAAATAGACATGCGGAGATAATGTGTTCACCCACACCGCGTCTCACTAAGACACGGCGGTTGGAACCAAAAATCTCAAATTTAGACTCCAGACCAAAGGACACATTTCCACCAGTCTAATGTTCGTTGCTCATGTTTCTTGGCCCAAGCAAGTCTCTTCTTCTTATTGGTGTCCTTCAGTAGTGGTTCTTTGCAGCAATTCGACCACGAAGGCCTGATTCACACAGTCTCCTCTGAACAGTTGATGTTGAGATGTGTCTGTTACTTGAACTCTGTGAAGCATTTTATTTGGCCTGCAATTTCTGAGGCTGGTAACTCTAATGAACTTATCCTCTGCAGCAGAGGTAACTCTGTGTCTTCCATTCCTGTGGCGGTCCTCATGACAGCCAGTTTCATCATAGCGCTTGAGGGCTATCTTCTGTATACCCCCTTGTCACAACACAACTATTGGCTCAAACGCATTAAGAAGGAAATAAATTCCACAAATGAACTTTAAGGCGGCACACCTGTTAATTGAAGCTGGTTGAGAGAATGCCAAGAGAGTGCAAAACTGTCATCAAGGCAAAGGGTGGCTATTTGAAGAATCTCAAATACAAAATATATTTTGATTTGTTAAATACTTTTCTGGTTACTACATGATTCCATACGTGTTACTTCATAGTTTTGATGTCTTCACTATTATTCTACAATGTAAAAAATAGTAAAAATAAAGAAAAACCCTTGAATGAGTAGGTGTGTCCAAACTTTTGACTGGTAGTGTAGTTTGAAGTGAGAAACCTTCGGTCATTCATAACACATCCATAAAGACTATATTGCATGACGCCGTCCTTAATTTAAAGTCAGACCTCTTCGGTCATTCATAACACATACTGTACATAAATGCCTTGTATCATATGATGCTGTACTTACTATAAAGTCAGACACCTTCGGTCATTCATAACACATACATAAAGGCTTAATGATGTAAACACAAATGTATTAACACATCCGGAATTATCACTAACAGCTAAAACAAATAAACATAAGACATGTTCAAACTATACATTTCCTTTTATTTTTACATTTTTAAAACAATGCAAATACATGAAGTTTTAAAAAGTCCAGCAATGCATTTACATTGAATATTACACAGGGCTGTGAATAGTGTATTAAATAGTAATGGATTAAATAGCTTTTTTTTTGCTCATCAATACCCCATAATGACATTGTGTGTAGATTGTGTGTAGATTGATGAGCAAAAAAATATATTTAATCCATTTAAGAATAAGGCTGTAATGTAACAGAATGTGGAAAAACTGAAGGGGTCTGAATACTTTCCGAATACTGTATATATTTTTAGGAACTCAGTTGGGGTCTCAACTTACTGTTTAGAGTTTGAATAGTAGAATACATGAGGTGCAAATTCGAAATTTAGTGGTGCATCAGAAGTTTTTCTCTTGTTATGTCAGTCACTAAATTAGCCATGTAAGTTACTGTAGCTGGCTAGACTATCTAAACTTGTAGTAATCATGAACGAATACCGACCGGGCACACAGGGCACGTGCCCAGAGGCCCTGACCTCCAGGGGGCCCCATTGATTTTGTTAGTCACTCTCACTCAGATATCATATTAACATGGCATAAGTCATAGCACATACTGTACATAAATGCCTTGTATCATATGATGCTGTACTTACTATAAAGTCAGACACCTTTTTTTGTAGAATTGCAGGAAATTAGCTGTAAAACAGCAAAAAAAAAAGTCCCTGTCCCATGGCAAAATGTGTAGAATTGCATGAAATAAACTTTTTTTTAAACGTGTTTTGCCCGCAAGGTGAAGGGGTCCCCCAATCAAATCTCACTTAGGGCCTACCAAAAAGGGGCATGTTTTAAAAACATGAGCTTGGATCCCAGGAAAACACTGAATTTCTGAAAAGGTTTAAGAACCTCTGACATAGACCATGGCCTTTCTACCATATCTATGAGATCATCAGGTCCTAGATAAATTACACTTGCTGGGAACACATCTTCCTCAATGGTCTCTTTTCTGAGTAGACCTTGGCTTAGGCTAACTTATCGATATTGAGATGGCTCATGTTCGGAAGAAAGATGACAATTTCAGGAGGAATTGTGGGTGTAATGACCAAAGGTCAACATCTAGCCTGATAACTACATATTTGCAAATAGGCCTGTGGTTCCTTGTTAAGTCAACTTGTATCACTCTAATTAAAAGGTGTAGTGAGGCAGCGAAGCTGAAATATCCATAACGATAGTTAATTTTGAGTTAAAAAGCACCAAGAGGGTCTAGCTGTTCGGCTCTAGCCATTTAAAAACAATAATATATTCTAACAATGGGATCAATATTGGCTTTGGCTAGGATTAGCCTATAGAAGAAATGAGTGAAGTATGCATGCCGATGTCTGCCATCACATCAAACAGATGAATTCATACCATGGCCTGCTCAAGTGGGCAGGTCCTAAAACTCACTTGACCCTTGTGTTATAGCCTCTTTGTAGCCAATTTTAGGCTAAGTGGTGTAGTTGAACTCAGCCAAACCCATTACTCTTATCCTAAGCAATGGCAGGAAAAGCAGTAATGACAATCTGCTATGGTATGATTGGCCTCCTCCTTTGTCTCTGTAGCTACATGATACTACACCTCCTCCCCTGCCCTCCGCCCACCACCCCATAGATAGCACTGGGGCTCAAACTACAGATCCTCACTGCTGTTTGTTGGGCTAGGCCTAAATATGGCACTAACTTCTGAGGGAGTTCTCTAAAACCAAATCCAACCAGCTAAGTGTGAAATTGGGAAAGACATTCTAGATACACTTTCTTAAAAGTTATGTTCGTAGTATTTACTGGCATTACTATCAGCTGTGTTGATTTGCTTCTCCTTTATATCCCCTCTGTTATGTCTGAGTGGGTAAGATGACACACTACTACACCAGAGACAGATATAGGCCTAGACCTAGTGTCAGTCTCGTGGCATAGTGGAGGTGTACAAAGTATTGAATTTCACTATTCTGGGGTTTCTGGTTTCTGCTAAGGATGAGTGACATCACAACTGGTGTCTGAATACTCACTGGATTTGAGGAACATCAAATGAACATCTATAAAACATTGTGGTCTGGCTGTAATACAGCAAAGCAGCTTATCAATGGATTTTTCACTTTGCACTGGGTGAAAACACTAAGTCAAACTCAACTCCAGGCTACCTGACCATAACAGAGAAAGTTCAAAATACAACACTTTGCACTGGATGAGAAGGAAACCCTTTATAAATGTATTTCTGTGGTAAAAAAAAAAAGGTACGAGAAACATTTTATATTTAATTTAATGTTACTCAACAAATAAAATGGGTTACATAAACAAGATGGAAATGTCTGTTTCAGGCCCTGTGGGTTGGGGCGGTTTAATTAGCTGAATGAGTTAACAGTGATGACATATGTGACCCGTTTCAAGATGAAGCTAGGCTTATGTCACATGTCACTAGTTCACGGGATAGGCATTTGAACGGTTTTTCTTTTCTTCTATCAAAATAAATTTTTTTGCAGAACTTCCTTCTGGAACATGTGAACTTCCATGTGCCTTAATAACAAACTTTTATGCCATCTGTAAATAGAAATAAATAAATAAAAATTACGAGCCTAGTTGGTTTAGCCACGGAAAAAGACAGGAACCTTCCCGCTAGCCATGATTGGCTGAGATAATGGATGGGCTGGACATGCCAAGAGATTAGTTCGGATCGGTCTGCCATGTAGCACGCTTCTGTCTATAACATGAGCTGCTTAGTATGTGTAGATAATCCTTGCTACCGTGTCTATTTTGAAAGATATAACGTTAGCCATGGAGAACTGCAAAAGTGTTGCTACTGCTCTCAACAACATTGCTGCGCTGAATTTAGCAGGAGCTATCTACAAAGATCAGTGGGGAAAAGTTGTGATGACTACTTTCTGCACACGGTCAGTGTGAACCGGAGTGACTTGACACAACGGACCAAACAAGCTGTAGCTAGCTGTACAAACAAAACGGAAAAGACACGCTACCGTGAAGCATTCATCCATGTATACGGGTAAGAGTCTAGATTAATGTTTTCATATAATACGTTTCTAATTTTGTTTTCGTTGCAAGTTAAAGTGTACTGTTAGCTAGCTAGCGAATGTTAGCTTGCTGGCTTCCTAGCTGACGTTAAGTGTATGATCTGTGTAGTAATATTACTTGTATCTTAACATCCATTTGCATTGCTAGTTATAGTCTAATGTTAGCTAGCTAGCTAACATTAAACCTAGTTGGTTAGCTTTAGGTACCTGCAGATTCATACTACACATTTCATGCATGGTGGCTAGCTATGACAATCTGTTTGTACTGTATCTATGGGTTGGTATTATCGTTCATTGTTTAGCTAGGTACATGTCTAAACAAAAGACTCCACTTCGCAAGATGCTTACATGACCCATAGCCAGGTGTGTCTGAGGGTGATTATGGCCATCTATTGTATTTCATGAACATATGTACAGTGAGGGAAAAAAGTATTTGATCCCCTGCTGATTTTGTACGTTTGCCCACTGACAAAGAAATTATCAGTCTATAATTTTAATGGTAGGTTTATTTGAACAGTGAGAGACAGAATAACAACAAAAAAATCAATGAAAAAGCACGTCAAAAATGTTATAAATTGATTTGCATTTTAAATTAGAGAAATAAGTATTTGACCCCTCTGCAAAACATGACTTAGTACTTGGTGGCAAAACCCTTGTTGGCAATCACAGAGGTCAGACGTTTCTTGTAGTTGGCCACCAGGTTTTCACACATCTCAGGAGGGATTTTGTCCCATTCCTCTTTGCAGATCTTCTCCAGGTCATTAAGGTATCGAGGCTGACGTTTAGCAACTCGAACCTTCAGCTCCCTCCACAGATTTTCTATGGGATGAAGGTCTGGAGACTGGCTAGGCCACTCCAGGACCTTAATGTGCTTCTTCTTGAGCTACTCCTTTGTTGCCTTGGCCGTGTGTTTTGTGTCATTGTCATGCTGGAATACCCATCCACAACCCATTTTCAATGCCCTGGCTGAGGGAAGGAGGTTCTCACCCAAGATTTGACGGTACATGGCCCCGTCCATCGTCCCTTTGATGCGGTGAAGTTGTCCTGTCCCCTTAGCAGAAAAACACCCCCAAAGCATAATGTTTCCACCTCTAGGTTTGACGGTGGGGATGGTGTTCTTGGGGTCATAGGCAGCATTCCTCCTCCTCCAAACACGGCGAGTTGAGTTGATGCCAAAGAGCTCCATTTTGGTCTCATCTGACCACAACACTTTTACCCAGTTCTCCTCTGAATCATTCAGATGTTCATTGGCAAACTTCAGACGGGTCTGTACAGTGGGGAAAAAAAGTATTTAGTCAGCCACCAATTGTGCATGTTCTCCCACTTAAAAAGATGAGAGAGGCCTGTAATTTTCATCATAGGTACAGGTCAACTATGACAGACAAAATGAGAGAAAAAATTCCAGAAAATCACATTGTAGGATTTTTAATGAATTTATTTGCAAATTATGGTGGAAAATAAGTATTTGGTCAATAACAAAAGTTTCTCAATACTTTGTTATATACCCTTTGTTGGCAATGACACAGGTCAAACGTTTTCTGTAAGTCTTCACAAGGTTTTCACACACTGTTGCTGGTATTTTGGCCCATTCCTCCATGCAGATCTCCTCTAGAGCAGTGATGTTTTGGGGCTGTCGCTGGGCAACACAGACTTTCAACTCCCTCCAAAGATGTTCTATGGGGTTGAGATCTGGAGACTGGCTAGGCTACTCCAGGACCTTGAAATGCTTCTTACGAAGCCACTCCTTCGATGCCTGGGCAGTGTGTTTGGGATCATTGTCATGCTGAAAGACCCAGCCACGTTTCATCTTCAATGCCCTTGCTGATGGAAGGAGGTTTTCACTCAAAATCTCACGATACATGGCCCCATTCATTCTTTCCTTTACACGGATCAGTCATCCTGGTCCCTTTGCAGAAAAACAGCCCCAAAGCATGATGTTTCCACCCCCATGCTTCACAGTAGGTATGGTGTTCTTTGGATGCAACTCAGCATTCTTTGTCCTCCAAACACGACGAGTTGAGTTTTTACCAAAAAGTTCTATTTTGGTTTCATCTGACATTCTCCCAATCCTCTTCTGGATCATCCAAATGCACTCTAGCAAACTTCAGACGGGCCTGGACATGTACTGGCTTAAGCAGGGGGACACGTCTTGCACTGCAGGATTTGAGTCCCTGGCGGCGTAGTGTGTTACTGATGGTAGGCTTTGTTACTTTGGTCCCAGCTCTCTGCAGGTCATTCACTAGGTCCCCCCCGTGTGGTTCTGGGATTTTTGCTCACCGTTCTTGTGATCATTTTGACCCCACGGGGTGAGATCTTGCGTGGAGCCCCAGATCGAGGGAGATTATCAGTGGTCTTGTATGTCTTCCATTTCCTAATAATTGCTCCCACAGTTGATTTCTTCAAACCAAGCTGCTTACCTATTGCAGATTCAGTCTTCCCAGCCTGGTGCAGGTCTACAATTTTGTTTCTGGTGTCCTTTGACAGCTCTTTGGTCTTGGCCATAGTAGAGTTTGGAGTGTGACTGTTTGAGGATGTGGACAGGTGTCTTTTATACTGATAACAAGTTCAAACAGGTGCCATTAATACAGGTAACGAGTGGAGGACAGAGGAGCCTCGTAAAGAAGAAGTTACAGGTCTGTGAGAGCCAGAAATCTTGCTTGTTTGTAGGTGACCAAATACTTATTTTCCACCATAATTTGCAAATAAATTCATTCAAATTCCTACAATGTGATTTTCAGGATTTCTTTTCCTCAATTTGTCTGTCATAGTTGACGTGTACCTATAATGAAAATTACAGGCCTCTCTCATCTTTTTAAGTGGGAGAACTTGCACAATTGGTGGCTGACTAAATACTTTTTACCCCCACTGTATATGTGCTTTCTTGAGCAGGGGGACCTTGCGGGCGCTGCAGGATTTCAGTCCTTCACGGCGTAGTGTGTTACCAATTGTTTTCTTGGTGACTATGGTCCCAGCTGCCTTGAGATCATTGACAAGATCCTCCCGTGTAGTTCTGGGCTGATTCCTCACCGTTCTAATGATCATTGCAACTCCACGAGGTGAGATCTTGCATGGAGCCCCAGGCTGAGGGAGATTGACAGTTATTTTGTTTCTTCCATTTGCGAATAATCGCACCAACTGTTGTCACCTTCTCACCAAGCTGTTTGGTGATGGTCTTGTAGCCCATTCCAGCCTTGTGTAGGTCTACAATCTTGTCCCTGACATCCTTGGAGAGCTCTTTGGTCTTGGCCATGGTGGAGAGTTTGGAATCTGATTGATTGATTGCTTCTGTGGACAGGTGTCTTTTATACAGGTAACAAACTGAGATTATGAGCACTCCCTTTAAGAGTGTGCTCCTAATCTCAGCTCGTTACCTGTATAAAAAGACACCTGGGAGACAGAAATCTTTCTGTTTGAGAGGGGGTCAAATACTTATTTCCCTCATTAAAATGCAAATCAATTTATAAAATTTTTGACATGCGTTTTTTTCTGGATTTTTTTGTTGTTATTCTGTCTCTCACTGTTCAAATAAACCTACCATTAAAATGAGACACTGATCATTTCTTTGTCAGTGGGCAAATGTACAAAATCAGCAGGGGATCAAATACTTTTTTCCCCTCACTGCCCAAGCCTAATTCAGTGCAGCCCTCCGGTTCTCGTTGAAGACTGAATGTGGCTCCCGGGCAAAATAAGTTGGACACCGTCTTAGAGGTTATCCACCCACCCACTGTTAGCCTACAGTATATCATCTAGCCCAGTCCAGCAAAAAGGTAAAAAAAATTCCCACTGTCCATTTAAGTTCAGCTACCACACAGTCATGTAAATTATAGATTTTATCTAACCTTAGATCTTAGGTTATTAGCAGGTACTTTGTGAGTCACCTGCATTTTGGTACATACAGTGCATTTGGAAAGTATTCACACCCCTTGACTTTTTCCACATTGTCACGTTACAGCTTTATTCTAAAATGGATTAAATAAAAAACTAAAAAACTTAATCTACACAAAAAAAAACAATGACAAGGCAAAAACAGGTTTAGAATGTTTTGCAAATATATAAAACATTAAAAAAACAAAATATCTAATTTACATAAGTATTCAGATCCTTTACTCAATACTTTGTTAAAGCACTTTGACAGCCTCAAGTCGTCTTGGGTATAACGCTACAAGCTTGGCACACCTGTATTTGGGGAGTTTCTCCTATTCTTCTCTGCAGATCCTCTGAAGCTCTGTCGGGTTGGATGGGGAACGTCGCTGCACAGCTATTTTCAGGTCTCTCCAGAGATGTTAGATCGGGTTCAAGTCCGGGCTCTGGCTGGGCCCCTCAAGGACAGTCAGAGACTTGTCCCAAAGTCACTCCTGAGTTGTCTTGGCTGTGTGCATAGGGTCATTGTCCTGTTGGAAGGTGAAGCTTCGCCCCAGTCTGAGGTCCTGAGCACTCTGGAGCAGGTTTTCATCAAGGATCTCTCTGTACTTTGCTCCGTTCATCTTTGTCTAGATCCTGACTAGTCTCCCAGTCCCTGCCACTGAAAAACAACCCCACAGCATGATGCTGCCACCACCATGCTTCACCGTGGAGATGGTGACAAGTTTCCGCCAGACGTGACGCTTGGCATTCAGGCCAAAGAGTTCAATCTTTGATTCATCAGACCAGAGAATCTTGTTTTTCACGATCTGAGAGTCTTTAGGTGCCCTTTGGCAAACTCCAAGTGGGCTGTCGTGCCATTTACTGAGGAGTGGCTTTCGTCTGGCCACTCTACCATAAAGGCCTGATTGGTGGAGTGCTGCAGAGATGGTTGTCCTTCTGGAAGGTTCTCCCATCTCCACAGAGGAACTCTAGATCTGTCAGAGTGACCATCGGGTGCTTGGTCACCTACCTGACCAAGGCCCTTCTCCCCCGATTGCTCCGTTTGGTGGGGTGCCCAGCTCTAGGAAGAGTCTTGGTGGTTCCAAATTTCTTCCATTTAAGAATGATGGAGGCCACTGTGTTCTTGGGGACCTTCAATGCTGCATAAATGTTGTGGTACCCTTCCCCAGATCTGCTCTGACATGCACTGCCAACTGTGGGACCTTATATAGACAGGTGTGTGCCTTTCCAAATCCTGTCCAAGGTGGACTCCAATTAAGTGGTAGAAACATTTCAAGGATGATCAATGGAAACAGGATGCACCTGAGCTCAATTTCGAGTCTCATAGCAAAGGGTCTGAATACTTATGTAAATAAGTGAATGTTCTTTTTATTTATTAAATGTGCAACAACAAAAAAATCGAAAAACCTGTTTTCGCTTTGTCATTATGGGGTATTGTGTGTAGATTGATGAGGAAAACATGTTATTTTATCAATTTTAGAATAACGCTGAAACGTCACAAAATGTGGAAAAAGGGAAGGGGCTGGCTAGCAAACTAGCTAGCCAGCTAACGTTAGCTATTTAGCCTACTAACGTTAGCCATTAGCCTAGCCAACCAGCACAGCTATGGTCGGCATGCTAGAGCCCAACTACTGAAGACCGGTTAGAACACAACTAACACAACTAAAACATAACCGCAGATCAAAAGAGCAGAGACTTACAGATTGATGGCTGAGGCCCATCCGATGGTAACAGTAAGGAAAAATACAATAGCTATAGTGAGAAAAATACAAAATAGAAAGATTCCAGATGTCAGCTAGCTCCCTAGCACTAAGCCAAGGTAGGAACAGTTGCAAAACTCCCGTAGCCTACATCAGAGAACATGCCGAAAAGTTGACAAAACAAAAAGGAGAACAGACTAGCTACCACCGTTACACAATTAAAGCAAGCAGTTATGATTTTCACTTTCGTTTTGAGCCCATGGCAAGAAGGCACCAGAGCCTGCAGTGCTAACGGGATCCCACTAGATAACACAGCCACAAAGTATGTGAAGAGCATGAGGTGTGGCTAATGTTAGCCAGCTTGAGCTAGCATACGAACTCGGTTGCACAGAGTAGACGTTGAGAAATAGTGCATTGTGGGTAGTTCCAAAGATATCCGTAAATAAGTTAATAAATATGTAAAAAATAAAATACAAAAACTATGTTTGTAGTTATAGGTAACTAGATTGTGACTACAACTACAGTTTAAGTCGGAAGTTAACATACACCTTAGCCAAATACATTTAAATTCAGTTTTTCACAATTCCTGACATTTAATCCTAGTAAAAATTCCCTGTTTTAGGTCAGTTAGGATCACCACTTTATTTTAAGAATGTGAAATGTCAGAATAATAGTAGAGATAATGATTTATTTCAGCTTTTATTTATTTCATCACATTCCCAGTGGGTCAGAAGTTTACATACACTCAATTAGTATTTGGTAGCATTGCCTTTAAACTTGGGTCAAACATTTCGGGTAGCCTTCCACAAGCTTCCCACAATAAGTTGGGTATAACTGAGTCAGGTTTGTAGGCCTCCTTGCTCGCACACGCTTTTTCAGTTCTGCCCACACATATTCTATAGGATTGAGGTCAGGGCATTGTGATGGCCACTCCAATACCTTTACTTTGTTGTCCTTAAGGCATTTTGCCACAACTTTGGAAGTATGCTTGGGGTCATTGTCCATTTGGAAGACCCATTTGCGACCAAGCTTTAACTTCCTGACTGATGTCTTGAGATGTTGCTTCAATATATCCACATAATTTTCCTTCCTCATGATGCCATCTATTTTGTGAAGTGCACCAGTCCCTCCTGCAGCAAAGCACCCCAACAGCATGATGCTGCCACCCCTGTGCTTCACGGTTGGGATGGTGTTCTTCGGTTTGCAAGCCACCCCCTTTTTCCTCCAAACATAACGATGGTCAGTATGGCCAAACAGTTCTATTTTTGTTTCATCAGACCAGAGGACATTTCTCAAAAAAGTACAATCTTGTCCCCATGTGCAGTTGCAAACCGCAGTCTGGCTTTTTTATGGCGGTTTTGGAGCAGTAGCTTTTTCCTTGATGAGCGGCCTTTCAGGTTATGTCGATATACATTTACATTACATTTTAGTCATTTAGCAGACGCTCTTATCCAGAGCGACTTACAGTTAGTGAGTGCATACATTTTTTCATACTGGCCCCCCATGGGAAACGAACCCACAACCCTGGCGTTGCAAGCGCCATGCTCTACCAACTGAGCTACACAGGACTCGTTTTATTGTGGATATAGATACTTTTGTACCTGTTTCCTCCAGCATCTTCACAAGGTCCTTTGCTGTTGTTCTGGGATTGATTTGCACTTTTCGCACCAAAGTACATTCATCTCTAGGAGACAGAACGTGTTTCCTTCCTGAGCGGTATGACGGCTGCGCGGTCCCATGTTGTTTATACTTGCGTACTATTGTTTGTACAGATGAACGTGGTACCTTCTGGCGTTTGGAAATTGCTCCCAAGGATGAACCAGACTTGTGGAGGTCTGCAATTTTTTTTCAGAGGTCTTGGCTGATTTCTTTTGATTTTCCCATGATGTCAAGCAAAGAGGCACTGAGTTTGAAGGTAGGCCTTGAAACACATCCACAGGTACACCTCCAATTGACTTAAATTATGTCAATTACCCTATCAGAAGCTACTAAAGCCATGACATCATTTTCTGGAATTTTCCAAGCTGTTTATAGGCACAGTCAACTTAGTGTATGTAAACTTCTGACCCACTGGAATTGTGATATAGTGAATTATAAGTGAAATAATCTGTCTGTAAACAATTGTTGGAAAAATTACTTGTGTCATGCACAAAGTAGATGTCCTAACTGACTTGCCAAATCTATACTTTGTTAACAAGAAATGTGTGGAGTGGTTGAAAAATGACTTTTAATGACTCCAACCTAAGTGTACGTAAACATCCGACTTCAACTGTAAATTACTAAATCTTTGACCACATTGTGTTGTTACTTTGGTGTGTAAAAACTCATGCTTCGCACCTCAAGTAGATCCAACTTTTAAGATTCCAAACAACAGCGATCCTATTAAATTACTAGAGGGCCTATGTCTAAGTCCTATAGTCAACTGATTTGAGCCAGTGTATGGCTGTGGATTGACTGCATTGTTTGAATGGAGTGTTGGCATATTGACAGTTAATTTGAAAAATTAATGGAATCATTCCTCTAAAACAGGCTGGCTATTCTAATGTTTGACTTTCAGTCTGATGAGGGTATAATTTCATACCAGCATGAATGACAATGCTAAACAAGCAAAACATTTGCAATTTTGAGGCCGCAAAACATGGATGTTGGCCTACATAAAAAAAACATGGTATCTGCTACTACTCACAATACTGCATGCCTGGCATTCTGAGATGCCCTCTCATACCAGTCTGGTTAGTTGTGAGATATGCACCGTTAACACCCTCCCAAAAACAACAATGAAATATTTGGGCGCAAAAGCACACAGTGGACACAGCAGTCTCCCTTCAGTTTAATTATAGAGCTTTGGGAAATTTCCATTAGGGCTTACAGTGCTTTGTCTGTCCGTCTTTCACCCATCCCTCATCTTGGGCGTCTTCCCACAATGCAGTAGTGAGTGTCACGAAGACACTCTCCTCATTCACACACTGTGATAACTGAAACGTAGGCTACTCAATAGACCTAGGCTACACGCTGTATTCCGATTCATTTCATGGTTTTGATTTAGTGCATTGTCGAGTTTTAGTGCGGCCTTATGTAAGAGTAGACTACTTGTGTCGTATCATAACTAAATGGCACAATCCAAATTATCTGACACAAATTAGGCCTACTACAAATGCCTTTGATTTAGGCCTATATCAACAATGTTTATGTAACAGGTCTTCAGCATAGTGTAGGGTAAGGTTTAAAGGCAGTGTAGCACTTACAGTGCCTTCAGAAAGTATTCATAACACTTGATTTATTCCACATTTTGTCGTGTTACAGCACGTGCCAAACTCATTCCACGGAGGGCCGAGTGTCTGCGGGTTTTTGCTCCTCCCTTGTACTTGATTGATGAATTAAGGTCACTAATTTGTAAGGAACTCCCCTCACCTGGTTGTCTAGGTCTTAATTGAAAGGAAAAACCAAAACCCGCAGACACTCGGCCTTCCGTGGAATGAGTTTGACACCCCTGTACACAGCCTGAATTGGATTCAATTTATTTTTACCCCAAAATGACAAAGTGAAAACATGTTTTTAGACATTTTGACATATGTATTGAAAATGAAATACAGAAATATCTCATTTACATAAGTATTCACATACAGCTGTGAGTCTTTCTGGGTACATCTCTAAGAGCTTTGCACAGCTGAATTGTACAATATTTGGACATTATTATTCTTCAAGCTGTCAAGTTGATCATTGCTGGACAATCATTTTCAAGTCTTGCCATACATTTTCAAGCCAATTTAAGTCAAAACTGTAAATAGGCCACTCAGGAACAATGTCGTCTTGGTAAGCAACTTCAGTGTATACAGTCGTATGAAAAGGTTTGGGCACCCCTCTGAGGCTGCATAATAATTTACTCTGTCATCACAGAAAATGATCACAGTGGCATGCCATTCATTTTCTAATAAAAGCTGAATACTGGGGTATTGTCCAGACAAAGATTTTTTGTGTAGCAATATTAAGTTATATGTAATTAAATCAGATGTGAAAAATAGGCTATGCAAAAATTTGGGCACCCTTGTCATTCTGTTGATTTGAATACCTGTAACTACTTAGCACTGATTAATTGGAACACACAATTGGTTTGGTGAGCTCATTAAGCATTGCACTTCATAGACAAGTGCATCCAATCATGAGAAAAGGTATTTAAGGTGGCCAATTGCAAGTTGTTGTTCTCTTTGACTTTCCTCTGAAGAGTGGCAACATGGGGGCCTCAAAACAACTCTCAAATGACCTGAAAACAAAGATTGTTCAACATTATGGTTTAGGGGAAGGCTACAAAAAGCTATCGCAGAGATGTAAGCTGTCAGTGTCCACTGTGAGGAAATGGAAGACCACAGGCACAGTTCTTGTTAAGGCCAGAAGTGGCAGGCCAAGTAAAATATTGGAGAGGCAAAGGCGAAGGATGGTGAGAACGGTCAAAAACAGCCCACAGACCACCTCCAAAGACCTACAACATCATCTTGCTGCAGATGGTGTCACTGTGCATCGTTCAACAATTCAGCGCACTTTGCACAAGGAGAAGCTGTACAGGAGAGTGATGCGGAAGAAGCCTTTTCTGCACACACGCCACAAACAGAGTCGTTTGAGGTATGCTAACGCACATTTGGACAAGCCAGCTTCATTTTGGAATAAGGTGCTGTGGACTGATGAAACAAAGATTCAGTTATTTGGTCATAACAAGGGGCGTTATGCATGGCGGCAAAAGAACACAGCATTCCAAGAAAAACACTTGCTACCCACAGTACAATTTGGTGGGGGTTCCATCATGCTGTGGGGCTGTGTGGCCAGTGCCGGTACTGGGAATATTGTTAAAGTTGAGGGTCGCATGGATTCCACTCAATATCAGCAGATTATTGGGAATAATGTTGAAGAATCAGTCACAAAGTTGAAGTTACGCCGGGGCTAGATATTTCAACAAGACAACGATCCAAAACACTGCTTAAAATCTACCCGGGCATTTATGCAGAGGAACAAGTACAATGTTCTGGAATGGCCATCCCAGTCCCCAGACCTGAATATCATTGAGAATATGTGGGATGATTTGAAGCGGGCTGTCCATGCTCAGCAACCATCAAACCTAACTGAAGTGGAGATGTTTTGTAAGGATGAATGGTCCAAAATACCTTCATCCAGGAATCCAGACACGTCTAGAGGCTGTTATTTTAGCAAAAGGAGGCTCTACTAAATATTGATGTGATTTTTCTGTTGGGGTGCCCAAATGTATGCACCTGTCTATTTTCTGTTAATCCAATAAACCTAATTTCACTACTGAAATATTACTGTGTCCATCAGTTATTTGATAGATCAAAATGAAATTGCTGATCCAAACACCCAATTATTTATAAATGGAAATTGTCAGGGGTGCCCAAACTTTTTCATACGACTGTATTTGGCTTGTCTTTTAGGTTATTGTCCTGCTGAAAGGTGAATTTGTCTCCCAGTGTCTGTTGGAAAGCAAACTGAGCTAGGATTTTGCCTGTGCTTAGCTCTATTCCATTTATTTTAATTTTAAAAAACAACTCCCTAATCCTTGCCGATGACAAGCATACCCGTAACATGATGAACCCCTCCACCATGCTTGAAAATATGAAGAGTGGTCCTCAGTGATGTGTTGTGTTGGATTTGCCCCAAACATAACGCTTTGTATTCAGGACATAAAGTTAATTTCTTTGCCACATGTTTTGGAGTTTTACTTTAGTGCCTTATTGCAAACAGGATGCATGTTCTGGAATATTTGTATTCTGTACAAGCTTCCTTCTTTTCACTCTGTCATTTAGGTTAGTATTGTGGAGTAACTACAATGTTGTTGATCCATCCTCAGTTTTCTCCTATCACAGCCATTAAACTCTTACTGTTTTAAAGTCACCATTGGCCTCATCGTCAAATCCCTAAGGGAAAAAATTTGAAAACAGTCAAGGGGTATGAATACTTTCTGAAGGCACTGTATCTGTACGCTTTTAGTGCCACAATATAGCCCTAGGCTAGGCCTAATTCTGGTTTCACACTGCAAAGTTACGTTCTGGAGCCAGAAACTACAAAACATGTAGCTGAACTTTGGGTAGTGGATGCAGGCTATTTCTGTCTGAGGAATGTCTTCAGAATGCCAGTGCAGGGCCAGCTGGCCAATGGTATCAGTTCACATTCTATGCACCTGGTCAAGACCTGATCCACAACAGTGGTGTTTAGGCCCCGACCTAGGCCCTACATGCTAATACAGTATATATGTAAACCATTTCATGTCAATATTTTTCTGCCAGCCTCCCCTCAGAGGATATAAACTTCTACAATGTGTGGATATTAGGCCTACTAGCTTTCAAACAATGGACAAATAAGCATATCATAAGTAAAGATAAGTAAAAAAGGTCAAATTCTTCCAAATGTGTCTTAACAGTAGGCTATAACAACAATAATAATAAATGCCATTTAGCAGACAATGTAATCCAATGCGACTTCCAGTCATGCATGCATACATTCTGTTACGTATGGGTGATCCTGGGAATTGAACCAACTATCCTGGCCTTGCAAGCGCCATGCTACCAACTGAGCTACAGAGGACCAATATGGTAGAACATTTCCACTTAAGAAGACAATAACTTTGTTGAGCTAGTCCTAACTCATAGCTAAGTGGGAGAAACGAGACATGAGAACTAGGTGGGAACTGATAGGACACCTACTGTACAGTGTTGATGTACAGTAGTCTTATTTTTTTAAGGCGCTTTAAATCCAATGTATTATTATTATTATGCTACGCAAACAAACAAAATAATTAATGAATATCTTCCGAGTTCTAACATGACTGAACTTGAACAACATTAATATTGAAGCCAGGACTTTGATATCGTTAAAAGGTCATTTGTGGCAGTTCGGCAAAGGACTGTTATTAGAAAATACTTTAGAAAATAAACCTAGCTGATAATGAATATGCCTACACAAAACTAACATTTAGATACAGATCTGTGTGATGGGTGCATTCTGTATGTTGTGTGGGAGGTTGCTGAAGGACTTATTGTAAGTGATGAGGAATGTATTAATTTTTTTACAAAAATAAAAAACACGAACCATAGTAGTAGTTAGGCTACACCTGTCAATTTTTAAAGGTGAAGTTTGACAAAGTATTATTGTGGAGTATTTTTGGCATTTGGAAACAAGGTGGCATTTAGAATTAATATTTAAATGAAGGAAACCTTCACAAGCCATAGCAGTAGGCTAGTTAAAGTACCTGTACCTGTTCATTTCCAAATGTAAAGTGTGACAAAGTATTTTTGGAATTTGGAAAATAAACCTCATACTATTCATAAAACTGACAGGAATATTTCCAATCCAGTTCATAGTGTTATAGTGGTTTCGGTCCAACCTGTTGAAATATCATCCATTCTTTCTTTTTTGAAAGTTGACAAAAAACATGTTATTTTTTATTGAGAAAAGTAACTAGTGCTATAAAACACCATCACATTTACAATGGCAACATTGACCTCTGGGGGTAGCATAACTTCACAGCAGCAGCACAGAAGAAATAGGCCTATTGAAAAATCACACTGCCACTAAATGTTAATAATAGTCACTCAGGAACTAATAAACCAAAATAGTTTAGGGACATTTGAAAATGTTCACAAGACATTCTAGCTAGCTATTTTGGTTGTGATAAAAGTTTGTAAAAATTAATGTTCCCTACTCTGGTAGGCGGCAAAGAGCAGACCCCAGGAGTGGGTGTGAGAGAGGCCCTGCTGTGAAGGTGAGGGGGGCTGGGTTGCATTCATGCATGTACAGTAGAGCTACTATTGACATAGCCTATTTCCCAGCTTTTACAGAAGCATTAGAGTGAGTATGGTTATAGACAACAACTCTGACAAAAACCACAAAGGTTTCTGTCACTAATAAACTACACATTAAAGAGGGGAGATTCACAAATGTTCATGGGGGATCCAGGTGTTAAGTTAAAGCTACAGTCTAATATGTTCTGCTGTCCCATGGTAATTTCAATAAATGATACGAATTGACACTCTTTGGTTAAATGATAACCCAGTATCTCAGACTGTATTAGTCCATTGTTAGTTTTTCTGTCAGTTGAGTGTTTATAAACAAACAAGCTCCAAAATATGTCTAATAAAACTTAGACTCAATCCTTTCATCTATACATTAGAATATATCTATGAATTAGAGGGTGATGATGAGCAACGGCTATGCTATTTCACCAGGCTGACCCAGACCCATCCCTCAGTTTACCAAACAGTGTCAGGCTGTTGAAATGACAGAATGTGCCTTTAAATGTTTGTAGACTTCTTGAGCTAACTTTTTGAGAAATGTCCAACGTTGCACAGTGACTTCCTCTATATGATGCCCTGACATCATGGAATGGTTGCTCGCGATTCTCACAGCGTACTTTCACAAACCCCACAGAAGCACAACAACCAGGAAAGTAACATTAGCTGATACACTGCCACGTAATGTTGAAATTGGTCTTGCATTTTGTATCAGTAACTAAGACACCACTGTAACTTCAGTTCATTCAAAAATTGACTTAGCTAGCAAGTGAATATTTGGAGATAAATTCACTTGA
The DNA here is from genome assembly GCF_020615455.1 of Coregonus clupeaformis. NCBI lineage: Eukaryota > Metazoa > Chordata > Actinopteri > Salmoniformes > Salmonidae > Coregonus > Coregonus clupeaformis. The sequence goes on from NC_059212.1 coordinate 15,516,190, forward strand.
GTTTTCGTCGAACAGGGAAACAATGTAATGGGGCTAGCGTTGAAATGTCTGTATCACGTCCTTGTTAAACAAATATGTATCATTCTCTGAGTAAACAACTAGCTAGATAGCTAGCTATCAAGCTAATTTCAAGTATCTTCAGGAAAGCCAATATTGAATGAAGCATGAACATAGTTACAGCATCCAGACATGGAAAGCCTACTAGCCCTTGTCTTTACTGTGGGCTAATAAGGTTGATTGACGCCTCTTCAAACTACTAAATATGGCAAGAAAACTAGCTAGCTATAACAATGTATGAACATCTTATTTGAATGGTTTGTGTCATTGATTGCTTACCGTGTCGTGAACATCTGGTGGCTAAATATCAACATAGAATTTTCGGTGTTTCATCACCTTGTCTTGAGCCTTCCTCTTCTTTCAAACTATGCCCCGCCTTTTACTAATATCATTTCAATAATTGCTTCGCCCATAAATTGAGTCTTGAATTATGAGCTGCAGCGCGTGCATGAATCCATTCGCCACAGTTTGATCCAAGTATCCACTTTTAGCAAACTACCTTGTTATTCACCGACCTGTTACAATGGGAATGTCTTGTTCTGTAATGTAAGGCAAATTAACACAACGTAAGCTTGACAGGCTGAACTGAAACTGTGGACTATAAGTCAAGGCTTTTAGGTCCCGTCCCCACAACAAATGATGAGCTGGGACCGAGAGATTGAGAAACTGTTTCTATCTCCAGGCCATCAGACTGTAAAACACTAGCTGACCTCTGCCTAGTACCCTACCCTGAAGCTTAATCACTGCTGCCCTATGTACAGAGTCATTGAACACTTGTCACTTTAATGATGTTTACGTACTGTTTCACCCACTTTATATGTATATGCTGTACTAGTCATGGCTCATCGAATATAATTTATATTGTTATTTTTCTGGATTATGTGTGATTTATTTGTATTTTTTATTGCTAGGTATTACAGCACTGTTGGAATTAGAAACACAAGGATTTCGCTGCACCTGCGATAACATCTGCAAATCTGTGTATGCGACCACTAAACTTTGATTTGATAATGAATAATGACGATGATAAGAGATACTATCATTCATGAAGATCACACTGATAGGTAATGTAGCTTGTCTGACATGCTTTTGTAACAGGCGTGCGTGCACGTGCTGAGGAGAATGACAACGCTCTTTTGTTTTAAGTCAGGTGGCTAGAAACAGCTAAACCTACTAGGCTACTATACATTGTACCATTTGTACCATTGTACCATTTGTCATGGAATGATGTACGAGAATGACATTCTCAGGCTAAAATTATATCTAATAGCTGTCTACAAGTCTGTATCATTCACAGGATGTCTTTGCAGATGTCGGTTGAGAGAGACAAGGGGCAAGTGAGTACAGTCCAACTGTGACATGAAAAGACATTGAAATTTGGTCTGTCTGCCCTGGCCTTGATTTCAACGTCAACAGACATTGTTTTGTGGTCCAAACCGGCCTTGTATTCAACATCCACAGATGTCCAGTACAGTAGAGCAAAGTATAGTTAAGTACAGTATAATGTATTATATTGTACTATACTGTACTTTACTATACTTCACTGTACTGAACTAAACTCTACTGTACTGTACTGTATTCTACTGTACTGAACTAAACTCTACTGTGTTCTACTGTACTGTACTGTACTGTGCTGTCCAAACTTGTGAAACATAGACATCCATGATTTGTTCAGAGTTGGTCAAGACTGACCAAATGTGGTCTTGTTTGGGGGCGGAGCTCATTAGAATAATATCCAGCATGCTTCGCAAGTGTTCCTTTTCACATTTGCAGTCAACGTTCTTTTGGGTCTGGAGGCGGTAGGCAGGGTACTCACGCATCACCCCAGGTAACGAACACCCAAACATGTTCAGAGCCCTTTGCGGCGCACTGTACTTTATCTATCTCCTTTCCCGATCACTTGGTACGTTCCCAGTGTAAGGCGCTAGTCGATTCAGGCGCAGCTGGGAATTTTATGGACAGGGCATTTGCACACCGTCAAGACATTTAATTGGTTCCCCTAACAATTCCACTCCCCATCAGAGCACTTGATAGTCGACCATTAGGGTCCGGGTTGGTTAAGGAAGTTACGGTACCAGTCACCATGATTACGCAGGAGACGCATGTTGAGCAGATCACCTTTATGATTATTGAGTATCCTGCTTACCCTGTAGTCTTGGGTATCCCGTGGTTAGCCCTTCACAACCCTAATTTCTCATGGCCGCAGAGGGTTCTTATGGGATGGTCACGTGAGTGTCTGGGTGTTTCCGTTGGTGCGACCACGGTGGAAAGTCCAGAGACGCAAGCGACTAAATTACCACCTCATCGGGAGGGGGATTGCGCGATAAACCTTCGGGTAGACGCTGTACCTCCCAGGAGTCATGTGTATCCCCTGTCGCAGGCTGAAACGGAGGCTATGGAAATATACGTCACTGAGTCCCTGCGCCAGGGGTATATACAGTGGGGAAAAAAAGTATTTAGTCAGCCACCAATTGTGCAAGTTCTCCCACTTAAAAAGATGAGAGAGGCCTGTAATTTTCATCATAGGTACACGTCAACTATGACAGACAAATTGAGAAAAAGATATCCAGAAAATCACATTGTAGGATTTTTTATGAATTTATTTGCATATTTTGGTGGAAAATAAGTATTTGGTCACCTACAAACAAGCAAGATTTCTGGCTCTCACAGACCTGTAACTTCTTCTTTAAGAGGCTCCTCTGTCCTCCACTCGTTACCTGTATTAATGGCACCTGTTTGAACTTGTTATCAGAATAAAAGACACCTGTCCACAACCTCAAACAGTCACACTCCAAACTCCACTATGGCCAAGACCAAAGAGCTGTCAAAGGACACCAGAAACAAAATTGTAGACCTGCACCAGGCTAGGAAGACTGAATCTGCAATAGGTAAGCAGCTTGGTTTGAAGAAATCAACTGTGGGAGCAATTATTAGGAAATGGAAGACATACAAGACCACTGATAATCTCCATCGATCTGGGGCTCCACGCAAGATCTCACCCCGTGAGGTCAAAATGATCACAAGAACGGTGAGTAAAAATCCCAGAACCACACGGGGGGACCTAGTGAATGACCTGCAGAGAGCTGGGACCAAAGTAACAAAGCCTACCATCAGTAACACACTACGCCGCCAGGGACTCAAATCCAGCAGTGCCAGACGTGTCCCCCTGCTTAAGCCAGTACATGTCCAGGCCCGTCTGAAGTTTGCTAGAGTGCATTTGGATGATCCAGAAGAGGATTGGGATAATGTCATATGGTCAGATGAAACCAAAATATAACTTTTTGGTAAAACTCAGCTCGTCGTGTTTGGAGGACAAAGAATGCTGAGTTGCATCCAAAGAACACCATACCTACTGTGAAGCATGGGGGTGGAAACATCATGCTTTGGGGCTGTTTTTCTGCAAAGGGACCAGGACGACTGATCCGTGTAAAGGAAAGAATGAATGGGGCCATGTATCGTGAGATTTTGAGTGAAAGCCTCCTTCCATCAGCAAGGGCATTGAAGATGAAACGTGGCTGGGTCTTTCAGCATGACAATGATCCCAAACACACCTCCCGGGCAACGAAGGAGTGGCTTCGTAAGAAGCATTTCAAGGTCCTGGAGTGGCCTAGCCAGTCTCCAGATCTCAACCCCATAGAAAATCTTTGGAGGGAGTTGAAAGTCCGTGTTGCCCAGCGACAGCCCCAAAACATCACTGCTCTAGATGAGATCTGCATGGAGGAATGGGCCAAAATACCAGCAACAGTGTGTGAAAACCTTGTGAAGACTTACAGAAAACGTTTGACCTGTGTCATTGCCAACAAAGGGTATATAACAAAGTATTGAGAAACTTTTGTTATTGACCAAATACTTATTTTCCACCATAATTTGCAAATAAATTCATAAAAAATCCTACAATGTGATTTTCTGGAATTCTTTTTCTCATTTTGTCTGTCATAGTTGACGTGTACCTATGATGAAAATTACAGGCCTCTCTCATCATTTTAAGTGGGAGAACTTGCACAATTGGTGGCTGACTAAATACTTTTTTCCCCCACTGTATGTCCCTCCACTTCACCTGCCTCCTCGAGTTTCTTCTTTGTGAAGAAGAAAGATGGCGGTTTATGCCTGTGCATTGATTATCGACCACTGAATAATGTGACGGTACGATTTAGTTATCCTCTTCCCCTCATTCCTTCAGTGATTGAGTCAATGCATGGGGCCCGTTTTTTCACCAAATTAGACCTCAGGAGTGCCTACAACCTGGTGCGTATTCGGGAAGGGGATGAGTGGAAAACAGCATTCAGCACAACCTCGGGGCATTATGAATACCTGGTGATACCCTACGGTTTGATGAATGCTCTATCCGTTTTCCAGTCCTTTGTGAACGAGGTGTTTCGGGACATGCTTGGTCGCGGTGTGGTGGTCTACATCGATGACATCCTGGTGTATTCTGCTATGCGCGCCGAGCATGTGTCCCTGGTTCGCAAAGTACTGGTTCGACTGCTGGAAAATGATTTTTATGCCAAGGCAAAGAAGTGTGAGTTTTTCCAGCAGTCAATCTCCTTCCTCGGGTATCGCATTACCACCACAGGTGTGGAGATGGAGGGAGACCGCATTGCAGCCGTGCGTAATTGGCCAACTCCAACCACGGTAAAGGAGGTGCAGCGCTTCCTTGGCTTTGCCAACTACTATCAAAGGATTATTTGGGGCTTTGGCAAGGTCGCAGCTCCCATTACCTCCTTGTTGAAGGGTGGGCCGTCCCGGCTCCGCTGGTCTGTTGAGGCTGATTTGGCCTTCAGTAGATTGCAGGGTCTGTTCACCTCAGCCCCGGTACTGGCTCACCCCGATCCATCACTACCGTTCGTAGTGGAGGTGGATGTGTCCGAGGTAGGGATAGGAGCTGTCTTATCCCAACGCTCAGGCACGCCACCCAAGCTCCGCCCCTGTGGCTTTTTTTCTAAGAAGCTCAGCTCGGCGGAGCAGAACTACGGCGTTGGTGATCGGGAGCTGCTGGCTGTTGTCCGAGCTTTGACGGTGTGGAGACATTGGCTCGAAGGGGCGAAACACCCTTTCTCGTCAGGACAGACCCACCGTAATCTGGAGTACATTCGGGCAGCGAGGAGGCTGAATCCTCGCCAGGCCAGGTGGGCCCTCTTCTTCACCCGGTTTGATTTCACACTCTCATACATTCCGGGTACGAAGAACGTGAAGGCAGACGCACTGTCTCGGCTGTATGACACAGAGGAGAGGCCCAGAGACAACACCCCCATACTCCCAGCCTTATGCATTGTGGCACCGGTAGTATGGACGCAGATATAGCGCAGCCATTATGCACAGATCCATCTCCACCGCAGTGTCCAGCTGGGCTGCAGTACGTGCCTGCGCTTATTCGTGATCGACTGATCTACTGGGCACACACGTCACCCTCCTCTGGTCATCCAGGTAACGGTCATACAATGCGCTGCCTGACCGAGAAGTACTGGTGGCCTACCTTGGCTAAGGACGTGAGGGTGTATGTTTCCTCATGCTCAGTGTGCGCCCAGAGTCAGGCACCTAGGCACCTCCCAGCGGGTAAACTACAACCTTTACCAGTTCCACAACGACCATGGTCTCACCTGAGTATTGATTTTCTCACAGATCTTCCCCACTCCCAAGGTAACACCACTATCCTGGTCGTTGTGGACCGCTTTTCAAAGTCCTGCCGCCTCCTTCCTCTGCCCGGTCTCCCCACAGCCCTACAAACTGCGGAGGCTCTGTTTACTCACGTCTTCCGGCACTACGGGGTACCAGAGGATATAGTGTCCGACCGAGGTCCCCAGTTCACGTCTAGAGTCTGGAAGGCGTTCATGGAACGTCTGGGGGTCTCGGTCAGCCTGACCTCTGGTTTTCACCACGAGAGCAATGGGCAGGTGCCGCGCGTCAGGGGGGGTGGGTACTGTCACGACTTCCGCCGAGGCTGCCCCCCCTCCTGGTTCGGGCAGGCTTCGGCGTTCGTCGTCACCGGAGTACTAGCTACTGCCGATCCCATTCTCATCACTCCACTTGTCATGTCAATCACACACACCTGGTGCTCATTCCCCTAATTAGTATGTGTATAAGTGTTCCCTCTGTGAGTGATTGTTTGTTGTGAGAGTGTGTAGCTCGGTTGAGCTACATTTCACTGTGTTATTGCCAAGGTGGATGTTTTCCCTTGTATAGTTTCGTTTGACGCTTGGGGCGTTTGATTTATGCAAACGGATTCAACTTTGTACTTCGGTATTTTACCTCCTGCACCTGACTCCTTCATTCACACCTCGTCACAGCTGTTGGTTTTTTCTATTGGTCTAAAAAACTTTGACCATGATCCCTGCCAGTTCTAAAGCTTTTGAAAAAGCTACAAACAACAATGAAAAAAGTTGAAGTTTATTTAATTAAGTTGTTGCGAATTGCTAGATTTGTTCCTTTTTGTGATTAATATTTAACTTGCCTATTTTGATTTGATCTGCCTAGTTTGGCCTGATTTGATGACTAGATTTAATTACTTATTATTTATTGAACTTTTGATTTATTGAATGATAGATTTTGAAATGTATTTAATTTGTTTGAACATTGAATCCTGTTTTGACGAAATGTAATTGTTCTGAGAAAGATGGAAAATGCTTTACCTTGTTGCTAAGACAGGTGGGAAGCTGAGTCTTGAGGGATTTCAGAGAAGGCAGTGCGATGCTAGTGGGCAGGTTAGCTATTAAAGTCTTGAAGGAAGGAGAATTTGAACAGGTCCTGGATATTGACTCTACTTTTTAATCTGGCATCACTGCATAATGTTCAGAGAAAATAGTTACTCTTTTACTATGATATAAACAGTATTCCTCAGCTACAGTAGCATACTGACCACTCAGAGTAAAATAACTAAAATATTTCCCATTTGGATTCAATCCCATGTGTAATAAACAGGTTATTGAAGTATATAAATATGAAAGGGAAAATGTGAATGTCATTGGGTGTCCTGTTGCCTGGTCAGAGCCGTACCGCCCCACTGGTGAGTTTAGCTTCTGACCTAGTGTTGAGTTCACCCAGCTCAGGATTCCTCTTTTAAGTAAACAAATGAAACCATAGCAGGGCCTCCATGACAACGAGCCACAACCCCAAACTGTGTACAGTGCCTTCGGAAAGTATTCAGACCCCTTGACTTTTTCCACATTTTGTTACGTTACAGCCTTATTCTAAAATTGATTAAATAAATAAAAAATCCTCAGCAATCAACACACAACACCCCATAATGACAAAGCGAAAACAGCCTTTTAGAAATCAGGAATACCTTATTTACATAAGTATTCAAACCCTTTGATATGAGACTCGAAATTGAGCTCAGGTGCATCCTATTTCCATTGATCATCCTTGAGATGTTTCTACAACTTGATTGGAGTCCACCTGTGGTAAATTCAATTAATTGGACATGATTTGAAAAGGCACACACCTGTCTAAATAAGGTCCCACAGTTGACAGTGCATGTCATAGCAAAAAACAAGCCATGAGGTCGAAGGAATTATCCGTAGAGTTCCGAGACAGGATTGTGTCGAGGCACAGATCTGGGGAAGGGTACTAAAAAATGTCTGCATCATTGAAGGTCCCCAAGAACACAGTGGCCTCCATCATTCTTAAATGGAAGAAGTTTGGAACCACCAAGACTCTTCCTAGAGCTGGCCAAACTGAGCAATCGGGGGGAAAGTGCCTTGGTCAGGGAGGTGACCAAGAACCCGATGGTCACTCTGACAGAGCTCTAGAGATCCTCTGTGATGGGAGAACCTTCAAGAAGGTCAACGATCTCTGCAGCACTCCACCAATCAGGCCTTTATGGTAGAGTGGCCAGACGGAAGCAACTCCTCAGTAAAAGGCACTTGACAGCCCGCTTGGAGTTTGCCAAAAGGCACCTAAAGACTCTCAGACCATGAGAAACAAGATTCTCTCGTCTGATGAAACCAAGATTGAACTCTTTGGCCTGAATGCCAAGCATCACGTTTGGAGGAATCCTGGCACCATCTCTACGGTGACGCATGGTGGTGGCAGCATCATGTTGTGGGGATGTTTTTCAGCGGCAGGGACTGTGAGACTAGTTAGGATCGAGGCAAAGATGAAAAGAGCAAAGTACAGAGAGATCCTTGATGAAAAACTCCTCCAGAGCGCTCAGGACCTCAGACTGGGGCGAAGGTTCACCTTCCAACAGGACAATGACCCTAAGCACACAGCCAAGACAACTCAGGAGTGGCTCTGAATGTACTTGAGTGGCCCAGCCAGAGCCAGGACTTGAACCCGATCAAACGTCTCTGGAGAGACCTGAAAATACAGCAATGCTCCCCATCCAACCTGACATACAGTTGAAGTCGGGAGTTTACATACACCTAAGCCAAATACATTTAAACTCAGTTTTTCACAGTTCCTGACATGTAATCCTAGTAGTATCCCAGTTAGGATCACCACTTTATTTTAAGAATGTGAAATGTCAGAATAATAGTAGAGAGAATTATTTATTTCAGCTTCTATTTCTTTCATCACATTCCCAGTGGGTCAGAAGTTTACATACACTCAATTAGTATTTGGTAGCATTGCCTTTAAATTGTTTAAAACTTGGGTCAAACATTTCGAGTAGCCTTCCACAAGCTTCCCACAATAAGTTGGGTGAATTTTGGCCCATTCCTCCTGACAGAGCTGGTGTAACTGAGTCAGGTTTGTAGGCCTCCTTGCTCGCACACGCTTTTTCAGTTCTGCCCACAAATGTTCTATAGGATTGAGGTCAGGGCTTTGTGATGGCCACTCCAATACCTTGACTTTGTTGTCCTTAAGCCATTTTGCCACAACTTTGGAAGTATGCTTGGGGTCATTGTCCATTTGGAAGACCCATTTGCGACCAAGCTTTAACTTCCTGACTGATATCTTGAGATGTTGCTTCAATATATCCACATAATTTTCCTTCCTCATGATGCCATCTATTTTGTGAAGTGCAACAGTTCCTCCTGCAGCAAAGCACCCCAACAGCATGATGCTGCCACCACCGTGCTTCATGGAGTGGTGTTCTTCGGCAAGCAGCCCCCTTTTTCCTCCAAACATAACGATGGTCATTATGGCCAAACAGTTCTATTTTTGTTTCATCAGACCAGAGGACATTTCTCCAAAAAGTACGATCTTTGTCCCCATGTGCAGTTGCAAACCGTAGTCTGGCTTTTTTCTGGCGGTTTTGGAGCAGTGGCTTCTTCCTTGCCGAGCGGCCTTTCAGGTTATGTCAATATAGGACTTGTTTTACTGTGGATATAGATACGTTTGTACCCGTTTCCTCCAGCATCTTCACACGGTCCTTTGCTGTTGTTCTGGGATTGATTTGCACTTTTCGCACCAAAGTACGTTCATCTCTAGGAGACAGAATGCGTCTCCTTCCTGAGCGGTATGACGGCTGCGTGGTCCCATGGTGTTTATACTTGCGTACTATTGTTTGTACAGATGAACGTGGTACCTTCAGGCATTTGGAAATTGCTCCCAAGGATGAACCAGACTTGTGGAGGTCTACCATTTTTTTCAGAGGTCTTGGCTGATTTCATTAGATTTTCCCATGATGTCAAGCAAAGGGGCACTGAGTTTGAAGGTAGGCCTTGAAATACATCCACAGGTACACCTCCAATTGACTCAAATGATGTCAATTAGCCTATCAGAAGCTTCTAAAGCCATGACATAATTTTCTGGAATTTTCCAAGCTGTTTAAAGGCACAGTCAACTTTGTGTATGTAAACTTCTGACCCACTGGAATTGTGATACAGTGAATTTAAAGGGAAATAATCTGTCTGTAAACAATTGTTGGAAAACGTATTTGTGTCTTGCACATAGTAGATGTCCTAACCGACTTGCCAAAACTATTGTTTGTTTATCAAGAAATGTGTGGATTGGTTGAAAAACAAGTTTTAATGACTCCAACCTAAGTGTATGTAAACGTTCGACTTGAACTGTAGCTTGAGAGGATCTGCAGAGAAGAATGGGAGAAAGTCCCCAAATACATTTAACATTTTAGTCATTTAGCAGACGCTCTTATCCGGAGCGACTTACAGTTAGTGAGTGCATACATTTTCATACTGGTCCCCTGTGGGAATCGAACCCTCAACCCTGGCGTTGCAAGCGCCATGCTCTACCAACTGAGCTACACGGGACAGCAAATACAGGTGTGCCAAGCTTGTAGCGTCATACCCAAGAAGACTCGAGGCTGTAATCACTGCCAATGGTGCTTCAACAAAGTACTGAGTAAAGGGTGTGAATACTAATGTAAATGTGATATTTCCGTTTAGCAAAAAAGTCTAAAAACCTGTTTTTGCTTTGTCATTATGGGGTATTGTGTTAAGATTGATGAGGAAAAAATGATTTAATCAATTTTACAATAAGGCTGTAACGTAACAAAATGTGGAAAAAGTCAAGGGGTCTGAATACTTTCCGAAGGCACATGAGTTAAAATCTGCCATCGCTTGACACTGTCAATACTTGGCTTCTAGAGGATTTATGTTATTACTGTGTAATTACTGTATAACAATAAAATGTGAAGTAATGTATATTAACACTTACGACAATATGTCTAACTTTATGACACAGTTATTGAATGGCACAGTCAACTGTCCAAAAGGATAAGATATAGTTAGGCCTATATTTGGGGGACGTGAAATTATTTATTCATTCCCTGCAACCATAAGAATCATAGACAAGCTACCCAGTCACTTAGGATGCCTATCTGTTGGAAGGGAAGGGAGACAGCTAAAGTAAACATTGTATTCCCCACACTATGCTAAGTAAAACCCAGGTTGAACCACCCATATATCAGACAGAGTTGTATTATTCAGCTCAATGTAGGCCACATAGCAGGCAACGGGTGGAGGAAATGTTTTACGCAGACACAGAAGTCCCAATATACTTAAGACACAGGCCACCTTGTTTGGGATCAGAGTTTAAAATACCTACAACATACAATTCTAGCCTCACATATGGACCAGGAACACTTTGGAACTTGTGGAGGTCATGGGAAGTAAAAAGCTAAATGAGACCACATTATACTTGTAATATTATTACAATGTCCATCAACAGTTTTGGTAAGGACTGCTTTGTCAGGAAATGTGTTTGTGTTTAGATTTGTGTATTAGTTAATGTAATTTTGGAGTTTAAAGTGAACGAAGACCAAGGAAGGAGTGATATTCTTGGTTTGGTGTTACAGCTTGGTTACATCAGTGCAATGGTACAAGACTGCCCTCATGAGATAGATGATAGAATTGACAACATTTTTCACTTTTAAGTAGCCTAATAAATGCAAGTTGGTAAAATGAACAGGAGAGGGCGACAATCGCCATCTGTACAGCCAACCATGATAGTGGGACCCAATATCCACCTTATTACAGTGTATTACTGTAAATATAGGCCTAACTATTGCTATGGCATCTCTTCAGTTTGGCTTTAAATTATTTAATTACATTGGTTGGTGAGACCATGGTGCTTGCCTACGGAGCTGTGAGGGGAACGGCACCTCCGTACCTTCAGGCTCTGATCAGTCCCTACACCCAAACGAGGGCATTGCGTTCATCCACCTCTGGCCTGCTGGCTCCCCTACCTCTGCTGAAGCACAGTTCCCGCTCAGCCCAGTCAAAACTGTTCGCTGCTCTGGCACCCCAATGGTGGAACAAGCTCCCTCACGACGCCAGGACAGCGGAGTCACTCACCACCTTCCGGAGACATTTGAAACCCCACCTCTTTAAGGAACACCTGGAATAGGATAAAGTAATCATTCTAACCCCCCCTTACCCCACCCCCCAAAAAAAAAAAATACGTAAATGTAATGTAAATGTAAGCACTGAAGTATCCAACCTATAGTTCTTAAAACCACTGTGCTCAGAACTTGTGCTGCGTAGACTAAAGATAAAACTTCAAATGCAGTGTACTTTATGAGGCCGTTAAAAAAAAAAGATACATCTTAAGTGATGCTTTAATCAGTCTCTTGAGGAAAGGCCTACAAACGTTTTGGCGGTAAAGCCATCCTTAATGTTGGTTCCAACCAATAGCACCTGTCTTACATAATGCCAACCATGACATTGCATGAAAATGCTGTATAAAAGGTATTATTATTAATCAAAGTAGATGTGCATCTGACAATTAGATTTCAATGTAAGGAGCCACACATATTTTGGTTTCATTTTGAATAAAAAATTGACATATAGGCCTAAATCAGCATGGGTACTAGTGATATTAGTCATTATAAGGAGACATACAGTGGGGGAAAAAAGTATTTAGTCAGCCACCAATTGTGCAAGTTCTCCCACTTAAAAAGATTGTCATCATAGCACGTCAACTATGACAGACAAATTGAGAAAAAAAAATCCAGAAATTCACATTGTAGGATTTTTAATGAATTTATTTGCAAATTATGGTGGAAAATAAGTATTTGGTCACCTACAAACAAGCAAGATTTCTGGCTCTCACAGACCTGTAACTTCTTCTTTAAGAGGCTCCTCTGTCCTCCACTCGTTACCTGTATGAATGGCACCTGTTTGAACTTGTTATCAGTATAAAAGACACCTGTCCACAACCTCAAACAGTCACACTCCAAACTCCACTATGGCCAAGACCAAAGAGCTGTCAAAGGACACCAGAAACAAAATTGTAGACCTGCACCAGGCTGGGAAGACTGAATCTGCAATAGGTAAGCAGCTTGGTTTGATGAAATCAACTGTGGGAGCAATTATTAGGAAATGGAAGACATACAAGACCACTGATAATCTCCCTCGATCTGGGGCTCCACGCAAGATCTCACCCCGTGGGGTCAAAATGATCACAAGAACGGTGAGCAAAAATCCCAGAACCACACGGGGTGACCTAGTGAATGACCTGCAGAGAGCTGGGACCAAAGTAACAAAGCCTACCATCAGTAACACACTACGCCGCCAGGGACTCAAATCCTGCAGTGCCAGACGTGTCCCCCTGCTTAAGCCAGTACATGTCCAGGCCCGTCTGAAGTTTGCTAGAGTGCATTTGGATGATCCAGAAGAGGATTGGGAGAATGTCATATGGTCAGATGAAACCAAAATATAACTTTTTGGTCAAAACTCAACTCGTCGTGTTTGGAGGACAAAGAATGCTGAGTTGCATCCAAAGAACCTTACCTTACCATACCTACTGTGAAGCATGGGGGTGGAAACATCATGCTTTGGGGCTGTTTTTCTGCAAAGGGACCAGGACGACTGATCCGTGTAAAGGAAAGAATGAATGGGGCCATGTATCGTGAGATTTTGAGTGAAAACCTCCTTCCATCAGCAAGGGCATTGAAGATGAAACATGGCTGGGTCTTTCAGCATGACAATGATCCCAAACACACCGCCCGGGCAACGAAGGAGTGGCTTCGTAAGAAGTATTTCAAGGTCCTGGAGTGGCCTAGCCAGTCTTCAGATCTCAACCCCATAGAAAATATTTGGAGGGAGTTGAAAGTCTGTGTTGCCCAGCGACAGCCCCAAAACATCACTGCTCTAGAGGAGATCTGCATGGAGGAATGGGCCAAAATACCAGCAACAGTGTGTGAAAACCTTGTGAAGACTTACAGAAAACGTTTGACCTGTGTCATTGCCAACAAAGGGTATATAACAAAGTACTGAGAAACTTTTGTTATTGACCAAATACTTATTTTCCACCATAATTTGCAAATAAATTCATTACAAATCCTACTATGTGATTTTCTGGAATTTTTTTCTCATTTTGTCTGTCATAGTTGACGTCTATGATGAAAATTACAGGCCTCTCTCATCTTTTTAAGTGGGAGAACTTGCACAATTGGTGGCTGACTAAATACTTTTTTCCCCCACTGTACATGGTGTTGATTTATATATTTCTCACACGTTGAATTCAAAATGAGGAAACCAAAATATAACCATGGTTACTTTTCCTGGACCCCAGGTAGAGTAGCCACTGCCTTGGCAGAAGCTAATTGGGGATCCTAATAAATACTATACTTAAGCCTATATAATTGTCTGTGAAGGTGTGTAAATAATATAATTTTAGGTCTACAGTATACTATGGGCCACGTTCAGTAGTATGTCCCTAGGCTTGTCTTAGGAAGCCTCAATAAAAGTGTTACCTATTACTATTACAAAGGGGATATTAGACCTCATCCTAGACCCACTGTTATAAAAATGTATGTCCTTTAGGAGGGTGTTTCGATTTCTCGGCCAGACCATACTGTGATCTTAACACTATTCATGTCAAATAAAAAATAAAAACAATTATTCATTTCCATATTATTTTATTTTCATAAAACACAGAGCTATTGCCTTGATGATTTTACAAAACTATATTGCACTTACAGAGTGAAATATAATTTGTTGCTGTCCAAGAGTGAAAATGCATTGCCCTTACAAGTTTTTAAATATTTTGCCCAGAGCTTCAAGTATATCTAGTACAGTTTTGGGAGAATATTTCCTTACAACGTTAGCATCATGTTGTATACAAAATGTATGAAACATTGAAAGGCAGTGTTTAGTACCTCATTTAATTAAGAGCACTTTGAGAAGCTTAATAAGCCTAAGTATTCAAACAATTAAATAGAAGATTTAAAAAATGTTTTGAAATGTGCATAGTTTTATTGTAAATACTATAGAAAACCATAGAAATTCTGGTGATTCTTGTAAACAGCAACAAAGTATCAAAGTTATGCAGTAGGCGTAAGTGATAGAAAACAAATGTCAATTTACATGTAGGCATATGTACAAAGAATATTGGGTAGGCTACAGCCCTTGTTCAGTGTTTTATTTCAAAAGCCAAAATAGCAACCATCAGCAGTCACCAACACTCAATAATTTAAATGGAAGAGTAAGCAAGAAAGGCTCTCCTTTTCCTTAAATATTGTACTACCATAATTTAGAAGAGAATAATAGTATGTACAAGCATTTACATGTCATGTCCAGTCTATTGCCATGATACAAAAATAGAACGTTCAAAGTCAGATCCAACTGTCTCTGTTTACATGTGCCTCTTCATGTGCAGTGCGAGGTGATCTGAGCGCGAGAAGGCCCTCTCACACAGGTGGCACTGGAAAGGCCTCTGACCGGTGTGCTTCCTATAATGACGAGTCAGCTCGTCAGACCTAGCAAATTTCCAACCGCAGCCTTCCCAATTGCAATGGTACGGTTTCTCACCTGTGGATTACAAGGACAATACAGTTAGATTTTTGTGCATAATAGGCTAGTGTGTGTAATTATTTTTTGAAAACATAGCAGATAGATTCCAACAAAACAGAAGAACATGTAGGTTATATAGTAAATTAAATGTGCAATTACCTGTGTGTGTTCGCATGTGAGCCTTTAGATGGGAACTCTTGGTGTAAGTCTTCCCACATCCTGGGAATTCACAGCTGTGCGTCGCCGTGCGCTTTCTCGCCCATGACCGGCGGCCCCGTTTGGGTTTGCCATCTTCTGGCGCGTAGAACTCCAAAAGTGGCGAAGATGGTGGGGTCAATATCACCCCCGGCATGGACGGGTGGTGCACCCGTATGGGCTCCCTGAACATCCTGTACTGTCCATGATACTGTTGCGCACCTTGGTGATGCGCGTACTGCGGTGGATATGGCTCATACTGTTGCGGGTGTGCCATGTGAGAATGCTGGTGATGAGAGTTCATCTCTGCCAAGTGACAGTCTTTGCGCCCCATCCGATCTCGGGACACATTCTGTTGCATGCCGTGAGGTACAAACCCCTGAACAGCAGGTTGATGGTGCGCGAACTCTGTGTGCATGGAAAGCATGTGTTTCTCGTCATACATGTGTCCTATGAAGTCACCTGCCATCATGCACGACTGCTCAGTGTTTTCTGTCTTTATTTTGTATCCCATGGGATGAGAGTTGGTCACTTGTAAGTGGACTGGAGTGGCAGTGGCTATGTTCAAAGCACGCAGTTCAGTGTACTCCCGCCTGTCCGTGGCAGGACGCTTCAGCCTGTAGTCTAGCAGTGTGTCACTCTGATAGTTCATCTCTGGGGTTAGCAGCTCGGCTACCAGACTGTGCCCAGGACTTGTGTTGAAGTTATAGCTGCCATAAGCGTTGGGTGTGAGCTGAGAACCGTCACTGTCATGCCCTGTGCTGCAGCTTTCTGGCGACTCAGGCAGTGAGTATGAGCACGACTGTTGAGATGAGTTGTTATTGTTGTTGGTTCCACTTTCAGATCCAATGGTGTTGGATAAAATGAACTCTAAATCCAAGAATTTCCCCAGGTCATCTTCATCTCTGGTCACTGCAGGTGATTCAACGATACTGAGCTCCACTTCGATCTGGGATCTCAAGTCATCACCTGTTGTTCTGGTATTACAACCATCTACTTTCCAGTCCTATAATGTAAATAAAACGACATTGGCATTTAAATATTGTTTCAGTCAAGAACCTCTTTCCAAAACAGTTGTTGATTTTTCTTTGTGTAGCCTATATAGGCTATACCCACTGGACACATAAGTACGTTTTGATTTACCTTTGTTTGAGTCAACTAACGTGAATTCAACGTGAAATGTGAATTCAACGTGAAATCAACCAAAATTGTCACCACGTATTTGGATTTAGGTTAAAAGTTGGGTGGGAAAATGACGAAATTCCCTTAGGTTAATTGCTTTTTTCAAATACAATCAGTTTTCCACGCTGATTCAACGTCATCACATTGCATTTTTTGGGTTGAAATTACGTGGAAACAACGTTGATTCAAACAGTTTTTGCCCAGTGGGTACATTTATCTCGTGCAAATGACAATGGCTAAATAAACAAAAGAAAAGCAAGCTATAGACTTAAATTGCACACTATGTTATCAACTTTGTATTTTCAGCTAGTTTCTGTTGAAGAAATTACATCGGGGGAAAAAAAGTACACTTACATGGACAATTGCAGACTGTCTTTCCTCCATAGTCTTACTGCTGGAAAACGTAGTAATCGACGGCAGCATCGCATCAGCGAGAGCCATTTCAAAATGTTATTCTACTTAACCTTTCACACCTGTCCAAATTCAGTAAGGCAAACGAAGCTGAAAGATTTACCACAAAACATCTAACGATACGCAATCCAACTCTTAACCAAACGATATAACCCCTGATTACTGTAGTGCCAGCCAATTATAGCCCCGTCCCTTTGTGGGCGTGTCAGAAGCCGTTTCACCTGTCGACCAATAGGGTGAAGTGCTGAGGTAGGCTATACTTTTATTATAAAATCTTACAAAATATCAAAATCGTATTTACAAAAGCCATAGTATGTTTGCCTTAATTAAATAGTCAAAGGGTTGTATCGGGCATATAACACTTTACTTTTCAGTAAGTTTTACTTTGCAGAGAGAGCTGTGATGATGAGAAAGCTGTCATGATATTGAGTTTCAAAAAAGCCAAGTTGAATTTGTTATTATCATTTGTGAAGTCTATAGTTGTGCTATTACATTTATTGCAACTCTATTACCCTCTGATTTCAATCAAATTATTAATCAATAATAATAACCATGTAATAACCATTTATTAATATTACTATATTATTATATATATATATTATAAGGAGACTGTTCTACATTTATATTTATTGATAGTCATTTGAAACGTTGTCCCCTGTGCTTTCCCACTCAAAAACAAGGACTTCAGATTCTATCATGGAATATAACTGAAGGGGGCAGGCGACACTTACCCTGTGCAAACTCGCTATGCAATTAGTTCAATAATATGATAATTTGTCTGATATAATTAATCTGAAATAAAGGGATAATGGTTTATACCCTTCAGTAAATAGTCATGACAGTATGGCCTTCTGAATTAGACCAGTCAAAATAAATATTTTCAAGTGTTTTAAAAGTAGCAATCCTAGGCCTAACACTCATGAACGTAACACCCGATGATTGCATTATTTTGTAAGTAAAATATCCAGCTACTTCTAGAGTTTCGTTTCACTTCTCTCTAACAGACCTTATTTTCGATTTGACAATCTATAGATAGGCCGAATCTCAATCGGCAATATCATCAATTTGTCTCAACGTGATCCCCTAGTTGTTTAACATTTAAACAAATAGAAATGTGTGAACTTGTGACATTTTCAGGGCCATCGAAACAACTTGTTAATCTTGACCGTAATGTTCGTTAATGATCTTTAACATAAACAAACCCATTCGTTGGCTTGATTATTATGGAAATGAAGGTACTTGGCGCATAGAGCATCTGTTGCTGGGCTTGCCGTCCTGATTACAAAGATGAATTTTTCAAACATGTTAGGTCATAGAATCATATACTTTTTTTGTTGAGCTGGAAATATACAATTTAAAGAATTTTACAAACAAATATCGTCTGATGTTCAACATGACATGGCCAGCTGCAAAAAAAGATGTGAAACATTGTGTTGGGCAGCCAAGGTTCTGCTTCAAGTCCCATGCACTATCATGCTATATTGTAGGCCTATTTGTTAATAGACTACAGGGGTAGTTTCTAATTGAGGGAAAAGTGAGTAAGAGATATGTAAATTCTCTTTTATTCAGAATTAAACCAGAGACTCATAGCCTATCTAGAGCTCATTTGCCGAGTGGACTGCCCTGCAAGAGAATCTACTCCATGCCTTTATACCCTGTTATTTTTAAACGTCCTACGCAAATCAGATTCAGTAACCGTTGTGTCTGGAGCCAAGTGGAAATGGAGTTAGTTTCCTGAGGAAAAACGGGACACTTTTGCTGCACTCCACTTTCACTCTTCTGTGACTGCGCGTACCACACACGCGCTCGCACGTTATTCATTTTTTTACAGTGTCATAGATACTTAACCAGTCAATGTCATGTCCACCGATATAAAGTAGATATTTCGTTTTTGGATTTTGGCTCAATGTCAACCGAAACGAAAGCACTATTAAAAAGTTTTAGTAAAAATGAAAACGTCCATAAACAACTCATCATTAAACTCATAACGTATAGGTTGCTATAGACCTGCTACATGTTAAGAAAGAGAAGAAAGGACATAGAAATAAGAGGTTGTAGAAAGGCACAAAAGGAGAAAGCTGTTTCCTATCTTGTATTGTATTTACAATAAGACATTTAGGACAAATAGAGAGAGAGATAAGAATTGCTGGTACAGGGTCACATTTCTCCTTTTGTATTTCTCTGTGTTCAAAGAGAGGAAGGCTCCTCTTGTTTTCTAAACACAATCTAGAAGATTACACATTGGCAGACAGTGCCATGGCCCACTTCCTGGATACATTTCATTTTACTTACAAGGACATATATGATGGGACATAACTTGTCTTGATTAATTATTTTGCAAGCAGCTCAATCCAAAAATATAATTGTTCTCTCTGGACTGTAATTTTCTCATAACTTACGCCTAAACCATACCTCACAATAATTACTTATTATTGTGATTAAACATTTTAGCTTGCAAATCTAACTTGAGTTGCTGCAGCAACCATTGGTTTCAGTGAAATAAAACATAACAGAGGTGGTGTAAAAGTATGATTTGTTTCCACACACAGCAGTGGTCCTCTTCCATTACATTGTCATGCATATATGTGCTGTAAGTGCATGATAACATATGTTTACACAAATGGGTTTATGTCCAAAGATACAATTATGTTTTGTAGACTAAGCAGCAGTCACACCACAATAAAAAGGACAGTGTCAATGGGCTTTTTATATGATGCATTTATTTTGACCAGATTTGGACAATTGTAAGCACCCTTAGCCTTAGCACCTACACCGTGGCCTTTTGTGCATGGATGTAATGTTTCTACTTATGGTTCTATATGAAAGTATTCTTTCTGTCAAGATTACACATTGTGGCTTTATCAAATATATTTTGTGGTTCATCACGAGTTCTTCAGAATCTATTCCACCTCTACTCTGATTGATGATGACTACCTTTCTTTTTGAGTCACTCATCATTCTGCCCTGTAATTGGCTCTCTGTCTCTATCGCATGATTGTTAGTCATCACAAGCTAAGACAGATGGATCATGTCTGTTCAAAATAAATAAAATATCCTCACACTATGTCAGCAGTAGTATGGAGGTTGATTCCCGCACAGCAGTAGTTGATGTTACTTCAATCCATGGCAGCCATATCACTCAGCCCCATTAGTGTGACCAAGTAAATATTTGTGCCCACCATCACTACCTCCATTCCCGTTCAATCTTCCCTTAGCCTGCTGACCATGTTATCTGTCTGAACAAGCCTAGAAGGCTTCTCTCCTCTCTGTCTCCTGAAGGAGACTGGACAATAACAAAGAGGCTGGAGACGAGACCTCAATCACCACATGACTGGTTAAATGTCCCAGCCAGGAGCCAGCCGACCTGTCTGCTAGAATGAAAGGAACAACCAACACAGGTTACTTCAGATGCCATATCTTAATTTGATCATCCTGTTGTTGCAAGACTTTTCATGCACAGCAGGAAATGCAAACTTGTAGTGCATTCCAGGTTTAAAAAGGCTTCTAAAGTTTGTAATTCCCACTTTAAAATGTCAGACTTGATTTGCCCTAATGAAAAATGTATAAACCCCTACATAAAATGTCCATTAATTATAACCCACATAATAATTCACATTTCCTGTTGCTGCAGGATTATCTTCCTGCTGTAGCAAACTGGCTCAAATTAAGATTCTACATCTGTGGTGTGTGTGGTGTGTGTGTGTGTGTGGACTAAGCAGAGAAGCCTGCCTAGATACCCCATACCACGACAGTCTCAGGACAGAGCACACAATTAGAGATTTTCACTGATTGTAGTTGTGTTTTTGTTGCAGAAACTTTTGAACATATTTTTAATGTTGTTGGTCCTTTCATCATGGTGTGTTGTGTTGGTCATTAGACCATCCTACATCCTTCTTCTCTCTCTTCTCTCTCTTTGATGCATGATAATAATAACCCAGAAGTGGTTGGGACATACTGTAGTCTTTATTTCTTCTTCTTCTTCCCCCTCTTTTCCCACTGTTATGTTTATCTTCCTGTCTGACTGTAGTTTCACTCAGGCACTTCGACAAATGAATTACAATCTAATCTGGTGACTCCAGTCACTAGTAATTATCTTCCATCCCAGTAGCAGAGGGGAAACCCACTGCTATCTAATATAAATACGCTGCCTTGCATGACATGAAAAAGAAACACAGAAGCTTTACCTTTTCTAATATATCAAAGGAGGTGAGGCTATTGGTCAATGAGAGAGGGAGTAGGAACAAATACAAAGTCTTGGGATAATCATGGGAAAAGAAAAGCAATAACACTGGCTGGGTAGTGGCTGGCTGACTGACTATTCAGTAATTCTGCTCTTCCTGAGAGCAGCACATGTGTGCTACATTAACCACTCTGTTGTATGGACTGTGCTGGAACCTGCTGGCTCACTGTGAAGTTGAGTGGAGGTGTATGGCACTATAATGATACCTGAGTCTACTGTACCTGACCTGGCCATCACAGTGATTTTGCAGTGATGTCCATCTCTTTCCACAGAGTTCTACAGTCTGCTGCTTTCACTGGCTCACTGGCTTACTGGCTCCTGATGGCCCCTGACCCAGCCAGGGTCCTGTTCTCAGTCACTCATCCCCCTCTTGGGCCCTTTGTCCTGGGATGTAATTGCCCTTGCCGGCTTTGGAAGAACCCTTGTCTGGGGACACAAAACCGTCTCTCTGTGTGTCTGCATCTGTCTGGGGTCAAAAGGACACCCCAAGAGGACCTGTTTCAGCTCTCCTCGCTCTCCTACTCACTAACAATGGGGTAAATACCTGGGAAAAGCAATTATTTGCTCTCCTATCTGTTCTCCAGCTTTTCATATTCTACTGCTGCAGTCAGAATTCAGTTGAGCCAAATAAATATTGTGTCACTTACTAGAGTCCCTGCTTGAACACAATTAGGCTAGCTAGATTCTCCATCTCACTTTTGAAACTTCAGCCACCTAAATGTTTACAGCACAGGGAATCACGTTTGATACTCCTTTATGTGTGAAGCCACTACCAACTGAAAATAAATACATTTCATTATCAAGTAAAATTCTGAATCCAACAGTATCTGACCACCTGCATATTCACATCATGGACAGATTTGTTTACATTGGAGGTTGTACATGTGGTTCTCTTTCAGTCGGTCACTCGGTATAGAGCCCCACAGTGGAGGTGTCATAATACCCATAAAACGTAGCAGTCAAACAGGGAAATGGTTCCAATAGTTTTTCCACCATTCATTTTTCCCATAGGACATTTTAGGAACACTTAAAAATAAGGTCTGTGTTTCATGTAGGCTTAACCTGGCGTGACATTTTGATAACCATGTAAATCTCTCTCGGACAAGGTGACTTTTATCAATATATTTGGCTCTATTTACTCTCAGATTCGAAAATGCAAATTATTCATGACTCAATTTAACAATAGATAGTTAATCCAGAGATTCTTACCTTTGTATCGATTCGGCATTCTCGTCCAGATCATCATGGCATTTGTAGTTCTTTATGATAGCTACATTAGCAGTTAATTTGCATTTCATTTTTTGAGGGTAAATACAGGTGAATATATTGGTAAGTCGCTTTGGATAAAAGCGTCTGCTAAATGGCATATTATATTATATATATTATTATTATAAAAGTCACCTTTTCCCAGAGAGATTTACACGGTTATCAAAATGTCACACCAGGGTAAGAGTTTCTAAAATCCCCTATGGGAAAAATGAATGGTGGAAAAACGATTGGAACCATTTCCTTGTTTGACTGCTAGGTTTTATGGGTATTATGACTCATACTGTGGTACTCTATAACATACTATGGAGAGTCAACGACCAATCCTATTCACCTGAAGCAAACTGAAATCACGCCCAACGGTATTCCTGGCTATAATACCGGGGAATGCGGGGCTATAATAAGTGGCATACGTTTGAGGGTTGGTGTCAGGTTAAAGGAGTTTCTCCTTTTCAGAGCTCTTTGGTGGACATTTTGATGTTCTTGCAATAGCTTTTTGAGCAGCATTTTCCACATTGAAGGTTTATATGGCAGCCATCTTGGCGTGTCATGTAGGGATTGACAGCTCTACCCTGGGGTCTCATCCTCTAGTGGTGCGGTTCCTGAAAGGCGTGCGTCGGCTCAGACCGGTGTCTAAGCCTATGGCACAGACCTGGGACCTGCCTTTGGTCTTGGACCCTCTGTGTGAGCCTCCGTTTGAACCATTGGAGTCTGTGGACCTGAAGGTCCTTTTCTACAAGATTACACTGCTTAACATATTTTGGCCCTGCTCGGTCAGGGCTCGCTTGAGAGCGGTACTGAATTGAGGAGATAAATGTGAGCCCCGGTATTATAGCCGGAAAGACGGGGCTTCCAAGGGCATGATTTCAGTTTGCTTCAGGTGATTTTTTATTTTTTTTTTTACCTTTATTTAACTAGGCAACTCAGTTAAGAACAAATTATTATTTACAATGACGGCCTACACCGGCCAAACCCGGACCACGCTGGGCCAATTGTGCGCTGCCCTAAGGGACTCCTAATCACGACCGGTTGTGAAACAGCCTGGAATCGAACCAGGGGTTGAATAGGATTGGTTGTTGACTCCCCATAGTATGTTATACCTCGTTTCCTCCTTCAGTGAACAGCAGTTATATTCATAACTGTAGGTTTTACACAGACAAGTGCCTGGATAGCATAATGTTATTCCAACCAAAGATGCATGCATGTGGATCGTGTGGGCTGCAACAAAGACACAACAAAAACAAATAAGCTCTGTGAAAATCACACACTGTGGCCAAATGGGTCTTTGAAAGCCTCTGAATATTTTCTTTGGCTGCTTAGGTCTCTTGACTCCATGAAAAGACTGCACTGATTTCAGGTGGTTAAATTGTCCATTAGAAATACACCTGGAATAAACACTTATGACGCCTGCAGACTTGGCGTCTTGTTTCAGTTCATTGGGGCTGACTTCTTTAGTAAAGAATGTGAAAAATAGAGTCTAGGAGTATTGTTTCTTTGCACCTGATTGTGTCTTTCACCTTTCAAGACCAGTTCCCATTTAAAGTCATTGTCATTGCTCAGTCTACACCCGCTGACATAATATAAATGCTGAAGTCAGATTAAATAGTAGAGACTTGCATGCAGTGCATCACCCCTTGACCTCTCATTCACACCAGATCCACACTGATTTGTCTAAGGTTTTCAAAGAGCCTTCATCTAAAAGGGAAATAAATTACATAATTCTAAACATTGCATCATCTGATCCATCAAAATCATTTGAATACCGCCTGATTGCTTTGCTTGGGCTTTCTTCAAAGTATGATGGGTAACACTTTCTTAGGGTTCACATACAGTATAACAGTATAGGAGCTCTTTGAACTACACTCCAATCTGCTATAAAAACACTGCTTTTGTGTCAAAGAACCAAACATCAGGCAGCCTTGCTTTCCTTACGAAATTCTCACAGCACAACAAGAAAGTTCCAACTCGTGTTACTGTCATGGTTCGTTCTAAAATACCATAATGCTTGAAATACAGCTAGTACTTGAAAACGGACCCATCTGGAGCAGCTGAGATGGTTGGTGTGATGGCTCAGATGGTTCAGCTGAGATGGTTGGTGTGATGGCTCAGATGGTTCAGCTGAGATGGTTGGTGTGATGGCTCAGATGGTTCAGCTGAGATGGTTGGTGTGATGGCTCAGATGGTTCAGCTGAGATGGTTGGTGTGATGGCTCAGATGGTTCAGCTGAGATGGTTGGTGTGATGGCTCAGATGGTTCAGCTGAGATGGTTGGTGTGATGGCTCAGATGGTTCAGCTGAGATGGTTGGTGTGATGGCTCAGATGGTTCAGCTGAGATGGTTGGTGTGATGGCTCAGATGGTTCTGGAGCTTGAGGAGAGTGTGCTCCTACAGCTGCAGTGTACTGTACCTTATGTTACAGTACTGAAAAAGGTGTTCGTTTTCAGTTGTTCTCAAAAAACCAACCCACTTGTAATGATAGGACCGTCTCTATTCAACAAAACATTGGAGCAAGAACACACACATCAGCCTTACTGGCGAGATATTCTGTCTTTCTTATATTTCAAAAAAATCTGTGTTACTGAATGATAGTTTACAAATGATAGTCAGAAAGTTCATTTCGTTCAATATCAGCTAATGTGTAGCTAGTATCAGTGTGCAATAATTCATCAAAAATGGACTGCTGAGAGATTATTGTTGTCTGGATACAATCAATTAACTTTGGCTAATTGAGCTATAGACATGATATAATATCCTTCCATTCTGTACATCCCCCTAATTACACAATGAATGGCTCTCTCTAGCTGGGTAAAACAAACTCATATTGACAGTTGACAGAATAATTCTGGGTAGATCATCAGAGCAGACCTGTGGCTCTAGTCCTGGACCAAACCGGTGGAACAGGTCCATCCTATAATCCTGCAGGTTGCCATGAAAGCCTTTGGGCTGCTAATAGGCAGACAACCTGAGAGACTCCAGGATAATTGCCGGTTCAGTTGTTCTCTCTCTGTTACCCATTCACACTTGATCTGACTGAGCTAAAACCAAATGCTAATGCTATGGACCAAATGCTAATGCTATGCTCATTGAGCATAGACTTTCTGGCATTGTCACCCAAAATAATTCCCATAGCCAATTGAGCTGAGAGCAACATGAATATTAACTCATGTTAGACTTACTTACTGATTCATTCACATCTTCATGTCAAACATTCTGGTTGTAGAGACATGGATGAGTCATTTAAAATATATTTTCAAATATCTATGTTCTTCATCCGCATTACCATTATCATTTCCATTCCATTTTCAGTATTGAAGGGATGTTGAGACAGATATTCAATATGTCCAATAGGTTTGCACAGTCAGTGGGGTTTATTGCAGTGATACTCATGACCATTCTAATGACTACCAGGTGTAAGTATCAACACTCTACATGCCCTTGTCGACAAACACCTCACTAATTTGATACGGTTCCCCCTGAAACCAATGCATATAATCAATTGTCATGCTGAGTGTCATGGGACAAAAAAAAACAGAGACTCTCACATCCGAGTAAGATGCCTATTTTATCAGATGTGTGTGTAATTAGCTTTCTATTATTCACAAGAATCTCGAAAGATGGGACTATTCACTGAAAATAGCTTTTTAACATTGCAATTGCTAATGGCAGATTTTTGATACAGTATTTATCTTCTTGTTCAGACACTCAAATGAGCATCCTGCTTGCAGAGTTTTGGTACCCTACAGTATGGAAGCCAATGTGGTTGGGGTGGGAACAAACTGGAAACAAATCCACGGTTTTATCTGAGAAGCCAAATATTGTCTTCACAACAAACACTTACAAGAAATGTATTGTGGTCTTTGTCTGAAGCAAAGCTGTAGGTTTTTAGGTAAAACCACTGGGGTAAAACTCTCCTGGGCTGTCACCTGGCAGGCTGGTGGAGAGGCTTTCGTACTCTAATGACCCTGAGAGCTATGCTGGAGGGGGTGTATACCCCCAGCATGGGCAACCAAGCTGGACAGGTCGAAGGGTAGGAGGCAGACAAAACAGTCACTGGTCCTCCAGGTTGGTGGTTGTGCATGGGGCTAACTCCCCCACCACATAATAAAATAGTTTGTTACAGAAACCTTTACTAAAGAAAGAAACGGACTGGATCAAAGGCAACAACCCGACAGAGATCATCTCTCCCCCAAGACTGTGACAATGATTGGGTTTTGGAATGTCAGAATGCTACATGAAACGGGGAAGGCAGCTCAAGTAACAAGAGAGATGGATAGATACAGGTTGGCGATATTAGACCTAAGGGAGGTACGATGGACAACATCAGGGCAACACCTCTGATACTCAGGACCACCAAACAAAGATGACAACCACAAAAATTGAGTAGGTCTCATGCTGACAAAGATAGCAAGAAGAAGCACGATTGAATGAGAACCCATAAATGACAGAATCCTGACAGCCCGCTTCCAGCCAAAGTTCAGAAACATCAGCATAGTGCATTGTTACGCACCAACTAACCTTGCCCGAACAAAACTCAATTCTACGAGCAACTGCAAGTTGTGCTTGACAGGCTAACGAGACGAGACATCCTAATTGTCATGGGCGACCTGAACGCTAAAGTGGGCAGTGTTAACACCGGGAGAGAGTTCATCATGGGCAAGGAGGGGATAGGAGCAATGAATTGTTTGCAGATTTTTGTGGAACAAATGACCTGGTAATCGGAGGAACCATCTTCCCACATCGCAAGATCCACATGGCATACCCTGACATTGTGACAGAGAACCATTTTCTCTAAGGTGGTATTACAAGTTTATCAACTTTCAAAGCAGAATTACTTTCTCATTGTACCTCAACTGCAGTGTATGATATCCCATGTTCTAGATCGGAGTCTCTACTTTTATCCAATGTAAAAAACACAATTTCAAATGATTTTGCTACATAGGACCGAATCCAGGTGGTGGGTCACATATGGAAAATACTGAAACACTACGGCATCCCAGGGAAGATTGTTTGCCTCATTCAGAGCGTATACAACAACACAATCTGCCATGTCATACACAATGCAACCCTCTCCGTACCATTCTTAGTGGACACAGGAGTAAGACAAGGATGTCTTCTCTCCCCAATCATATTCTCCCTGGTCATGGACTGGGTAATGAACATCCATCAGCCAACCACAGGGAATCCAGTGGTCTTTAACTTCCAAACTGGAGGGCCTAGACTATGCAGATGATGTAGCACTGTTGTCACACACATCACAACACATGCAGGCAAAAACGGATAGGCGCATCACCGTCGTCTAGAGCACAGGCCTGGACATCAATGGAGGCAAAACCAAACTGATAAGGATCAACACATCTCAGGTAACCCCAATCCTCCTGGAGGAACAAGGCATAGAATATGTGGACTACATGACCTAGGCAATATTATAACTAAAAGTGGAGGAGCAGATGAGGATATAAAAACAAGAATAGGAAAGGCTAACTTGGAAAAACATCTCACACAAAACATCATGCCTGTACTACTCTATCGTGCAGAGACATGGAGACTGATCAAGAGCCTGGAACACAAGTTACAGGTCTTTGTCAACTCCTGCCTCAGAATAATCTTGCGCATATGGTGGCCTGAGCGCATCTCTAATATAGACCTGTGGAAGAACCAACCAGAAGCCCATCTCAAGCACCACCCAAGAGCGGAAATAGAAATGGGTTGGTCACACAGTCCGGAGAGGCCCGGAGAACATTGCAAAACATGACCTGGATTGGAATCCACAAGGCAAGCAAAGAAGAGGGCATCCAACAATGACCTGGAGCAGGTGTCCAGACGCAGAACTCTAGAAGATCCGCTTGTCATGGCCTGAGGCAAAGAAAGCAGCCCAAAAATGGCAACATTGGAAAACTTTAGTACAGGCCCTATGTTCATCCAGGAACGAAGAGGATTAAGTGAGTAAGTAAGTAATTAAGTAAGTACTGGGGTAAAACTCCCATAGGCAAGGCCTGGCAATGTTCGCGCTCATGTGGCATTTGATTTTATAACCTGACACTCGGTCCTATCCCTATTGGCCCAATGTCTTTGTGATGATAAAGATAGAGGAATGTGACATGGCTGAGCAGGCTGTCAGGTACAGAACTAGCTGTAAGAGCCAACTCAGGTGAATAAACACAGCACTCTGTGATATGTGCTGTTTTCTACAGGCCCCTGGAATGTACATGACTCATTCAACCTGGTGGGGAATGACAGTTGTCAACACTCTCAAGTGAATTTGTATGTTGAGCGCAATAGAGACGTATCAGTAGAAACATATACAGACTTGAGTGGCTACGCGGTGGTGGCAAAAAGAAGGGAAATTGTGGACTTTTGTATTGATTGATTTACAAAACGTTAAGAACATTAAACATTAAGAAGCTCTTTCCATGACATAGACTGACCAGGTGAATCCAGGTGAAAGCTATGATCCCTTATTGATGTCACTTGTTAAATCCATGTCAATCATTGTAGATGAAGGGCAGGAGACAGGTTAAAGAAATGTTTTAGCCGTGAAACAATTGAGACATGGACTGTGTAAGTATGCCATTCAGAGGGTGAATGTACAACAACTGCAACGCTGCTGGGTTTTTCACGCTCAGCTGTTTCCTGTGTGTATCAAGAATGGTCCACCACCCAAAGGACATCCAGCCAACTTGACACAACTGTGGCAAGCATTGGAGTCACCATGGGCCAGCATCCCTGTGGAACGCTTTGAACACAGTATAGCTGGTTTATAAAGCTGTATACAAATACTTGTTAGCAAAAATGAAAATTGTAGAGTTGGCATTCTATAATCTATGAATTTGACCATTTGTAGCAAATGTTTATGATGTTATAGAATTGTTTGATTCTTATGCATAGCTCTGCTGAGGTAAGATGTTTCATAATGTTATTATCTAATGCCTCCCCTTTTCACCAAGTCTACTGTAAATTCAATCTGCTGGCCTTTCAAATGCTGACAGGAAGATAAGCCTGTTGTTGAAACTATTATGAGATTTAGCCCTGAATGCCTCCAGGCCTTTGAAAGTGCAAGTGCTCACACACAAGCTCCTCCCCTCATATTCAAATCAGGAATTAGAGCTGGCATTGGTTAGACATGATTTTCAGTGGCTTGCGAAAGTATTCACCTCCCTTGGCATTTTTCCTATTTTGTTGCCTTACAACCTGGAATTAAAATTGATTTTTGGGGGGGTTTGTATAATTTTATTTACACAACATGCCTACCACTTTGAAGATGCAAATATTTTTTTGGGTGAAACAAACAAGAAATACGACAAAAAAACCAGAAAACTTGAGCGTGCATAACTATTCACCCCCCCAAAGTCAATACTTTGTAGAGCCATCTTTTGCAGCAATTACACCTGCAAGTATCTTGGGGTATGTCTCTATAAGCTTGGTACATCTTGCCACTGGGATTTTTGCCCATTCTTCAAGGTAAAACTGCTCCAGCTCCTTCAAGTTGGATGGGTTCCGCTGGTGTACAGCAATCTTTAAGTCATACCACAGATTCTCAATTGGATTGAGGTCTGGGCTTTGACTAGGCCATTCCAAGACATTTAAATGTTTCCCCTTAAACCACTTGAGTGTTGCTTTAGCAGTATGCTTAGGGTCATTGTCCTGCTGGAAGGTGAACCTCCGTCCCAGTCTCAAATCTCTGGAAGACTGAAATAGGTTTTCCTCAAGAATGTCTCTGTATTTAGCGCCATCCATCATTCCTTCAATTCTGACCAGTTTCCCAGTCCCTGCCGATGAAAAACACCTCCACAGCATGATGCTGCCACCACCATGCTTCACTGTGGGGATGGTGTTCTCGGTGTAATGAGAGGTGTTGGGTTTGCGCCAGACATAGCGTTTTCCTTGATGGCCAAAAAGCTCAATTTTAGTCTCATCTGACCTGAGTACCTTCTTCCAAACGTGTTTGCTTCTTTTTTCTTTAAGCAATGGCTTTTTTCTGGCCACTCTTCCGTAAAGCCCAGCTCTGTGGAGTGTACAGCTTAAAGTGGTCCTATGGACAGATTGTCACGTTCGTTGAATGACGGGTCAGACCAAGGCGCAGCGTGATATACGTACATGTTTATTTACACTGAATATACACACGACAAAACAACAAACAAACGAAACGTGAAGTCCTAAGGTTGTACAAACAACAAACCTTACCCGGAACAAGATCCCACAACTCAATAGTGCCCATAGGCTGCCTAAGTATGGTCCCCAATCAGAGACAACGAGCGACAGCTGCCTCTGATTGGGAACCACCCCCCCCCCCCCCAAAGGTGCGGACTCCGACCGCACAACATAAACATAACAGGGTAGGGGCCGGGTGGGCATTCCGCCTCGGAGGCGGATCCGGCTCGGGGCGTGACGACCTCTCACTCTCCGCCTCCCTGTTGCGCCCCTGGTCTGGTGTGGACCTCGGCGCGCTACTTCCCCTCTCCTTCCTCCCACGATACGCCAGGCCCTGTCTGGACCCTGGTGTGGGAGACCCCGAACCTGGAGAGGGGTTGACATCATGGTCTGGACTGGAGCCGCTGACCGGAGCTGGATCAGGCACCGGTGGAGCGGACTGCTCTGCGCCGAGACCGAACTTGACCCGGTGGAGTATCAGGCACCGGTGAGCGGACTTCTCGCGATGGAGCGCTGACCGGAACTGGACTACCCGTGGAGCGGACTGCTCTGGCTCCGGAGTGGCGCAGCTGACCGGAGCTGGATCAGGCACCGGTGGAGCGGACTGCTCTGGCTCCGGAGTGGAGCAGCTGACCGGTGCCGGACAAGGCACCGGTAGAACGGGCACGGGCCGTGCCGGACTGGACAAACGCACCACTGGTCTGGTGCGAGGAGCAGGCACAGGCCGGACCTGACTAGGAACACGCACCACTGGCTTGGTGCGAGGAGCAGGAACGGGCCGGGCCGGACTGGCGACGCGCACCACTGGCTTGGTGCGTGGAGCAGGAACAGGCCGGGCCTGGCTGGCGACGCACACCACTGGCTTGGTGCGAGGAGCAGGAACAGGCCGGGCCGGGCTGGCGACGCGCACCACTGGCTTGGTGCGAGGAGCAGGAACAGGCCGGGCCGGGCTGGCGACGCGCACCACTGGCTTGGTGCGAGGAGCAGGAACAGGCCGGGCCAGGCTGACGACGCATACCACTGGCTTGGTGCGAGGAGCAGGAACAGGCCGGGCCAGGCTGGCGACGCGCACCACTGGCATGGTGCGAGGAGCAGGAACAGGCCGGGCCGGGCTGGCGACGCGCACCACTGGCTTGGTGCGAGGAGCAGGAACAGGCCGGGCCGGACTGGCGACGCGCACCACTGGCTTGGTGCGAGGAGCAGGAACAGGCCGGGCCGGGCTGTGGAGGCAGACTGGAGGTCTGGAGCGGAGAGCTGGCACAACCCGTCCTGGCTGGATGCCTACTTCCGCACAGTATGTGTGAGGCATCAGCACAGGACGCACTGGGCTGTTCACGCGCACTGGCGATACAGTTCGTAGAACTGGCGCAGGATATGCGGGACCGAGGAGGCGTACTGGAGACCAGGAGCATTGAGCCGGCACACCCCGTCCTGGCTGGATGCCCATCTTCACACGGCACGTGCGTGGTGCAAGCACAGGACGTACAGGACTGTGCCGGCACACTGGCGAAACAGTACGTAGCTCCGCATAACATGGAGCCTGCCCAGTCATACGCTTCCTCGCATGAGTACGGGGAGTTGGCTCTGCTCTGACACTAGGCTCCGCCAATCACCCCGTGTGCCCCCCCAAATGTTTTTCTTGGGGCTGCTTCTCGGACTTCCTCCTCGACCGGCCTCCTCCTTGTTGCCGTTGCTCCTCTCCTGCCTGGGCATCTACCTTAGCCCATGGTCCTCTCCCCGCAAATATCTCTTCCCATGACCACAAATCGGCCACCTGTGACATGGCCATTCGCTCCGCCTGTGCACTCTACTTGGTCCTCGTTTGGTGGGATCTTCTGTCACGTTCGTTGAATGACGGGTCAGACCAAGTCGCAGCGTGATATACATACATGTTTATTTACACTGAATAAACACACGACAAAACAACAAACAAACGAAACGTGAAGTCCTAAGGTTGTACATACAACAAACCTTACCCGGAACAAGATCCCACAACTCAATAGTGCCCATAGGCTGCCTAAGTATGGTCCCCAATCAGAGACAACGAGCGACAGCTGCCTCTGATTGGGAACCACACCGGCCAACATAGAACTAAACATACTAGATCACAAACATAGAAAAAACACAACAAGGAATATACACACCCTGACTCAACATATAAGCGTCCCCTGAGTCAGGGCGTGACACAGATACTCCAATCTCCGCTGTGGAGCTTTGCAGCTCCTTCAGGGTTATGTTTGGTCTCTTTGTTGCCTCTCTGATTAATGCCCTCCTTGCCTGGTCCGTGAGTTTTGGTGGGCGGCCCTCTCTTGGCAGGCTTGTTGTGGTGCCATATTCTTAAAAATTTTTAATAATGGATTTAATGGTGCTTTGTGGGATGTTCAAAGTTTCTGATATTTTTTTATAACCCAACCCTGATCTGTACTTCTCCACAACTTTGTCCCTGACCTGTTTGGAGAGCTCCTTGGTCTTCATGGTGCCGCTTGCTTGGTGGTGCCACTTGCTTAGTGGTGTTGCAGACTCTGGGGCCTTTCAGAACAGGTATATATATACTGAGATCATGTGACACTTAGATTGCACACAGGTGGACTTTATTTAACTAATTATGTGACTTCTGAAGGTAGTTGGTTGCACCAGATCTTATTCAGGGGTTTCATAGCAAAGGGGGTGAATACATATGCATGCACCACTTTTCCGTTATTTATTTTTTTAGACTTCTTTTTTTCATTTCACTTCACCAAATAGGAAAAACGCCATGGGGGATGATTTCCCTTATGTCTTAATTCACTTTTTGTTACTGTTGCCTTACACAACTAAACAGGACATGGCAGCATTCAGTAGCCTTCATGCCATGCAAGTACTTGATAACTACTTTGGTACAGAATGAAGTTACTTAGATGTACATGGTAACTACTGATAAGCTGCATGAGACAATGATTAATGAAAAAATGAATATTCCATTTTTGTATTTACTATTTGCTACTTGCATGTAATTAAAATGATTTGTTACTACATATCATCTGTGCAAATTAATGTAAAACATGACCCGTACCAAATAGAATACTAAACACACATTACAATATAACAAATTATTAGGCTACATCTAATTCACATTAGAATGTTTTTGATGGTGCAACTGCAATCTAACCAAAATCAGGATTAAAGGGGAAAACTTTTTAAAAGAGGCCAATCTAGTTCCACGGGAACACAGAGGTCACCAGTCTATCATTAGGACCAGTTAATGAAAGCCTTGATTGGAATGGGGAAAAGGACTGGCCCAGGGCTAGATGAACAGAATTGCAGTGCTGGTCACAGCTATCATTATCTCCTCATCCATAAAATATGACTGGCATCTCCCAGATAAGGGTCAAGCCATGTCACCTGAGGTAAGATTGATGTAACATGGCCATGTGACAATGTGATGTGAACCTATTGATAATCTTTTGATTCAAGTGACAGAACCAATAATTACACTGAACAAAAATATAAACGCAAAATTCAACTTTTCAAAGATTTGACTGAGTTACAGTTCATATAAGGAAATCAGTCAATTGAAATAAACGTGTTATTCCCTAATCTAAGGATTTCACATGACTGGGAATACAGATACGCATCTGTTGGTCACAGATAACTTTAAAAAAGGTAGGGGCATGGATCAGAAAACCAGTCAATATCTGGTGTGACCACCATTTGCCTCATGCAGCGTGACACATCTCCTTCGTGTAGAGTTGATCAGGCTGTTGATTGTGGCCTGTGGAATGTTGTCCCACTCCTCTTCAATGGCTGTGCGAAGTTGCTGGATATTGGTGGGAACTGGAACATGCTGTCGTACACGTTGATCCAGAGCATCCCAAACATGCTCAATGGGTGACGTCTGGTGAGTATGCAGGCCATGGAAGAACTGGGAGATTTTCAGCTTCCAGGAATTGTGTGCAGATCCTTGTGACCTGGGGCCGTGCATTATCATGCTGAAACATGAGGTGATGGCAGCGGATTAATGGCATGACAATGTGCCTCTCATCACGGTATCTCTGTGCATTAAAAATTGCCATTGATAAAATGCAGTTGTGTTCATTGTCCGTTGCTTATGCCTGCCCATACCATAACCCCACCGCCACCAAGGGGCAATCTGTTCACAATGTTGACATCAGAAAACCGCTTGCCCACACGATTCCATACACGGTTTTTGCCATCTGCCCGGTACAGTTGTCTGCCATCTGCCCGGGACAGTTGAAACCGGGATTCATCCGTGAAGAGCCAGTGGCCATCGAAGGTGAGCGTTTGCCCACTGAAGTCGGTTACGACACCGAACTGCAGTCAGGTCAAGACCCTGGTGAGGATGACGAGCATGCAGATGAGCTTCCCTGAGATGGTTTCTGACAGTTTGTGCAGAAATTCTTCGGTTGTGCAAACCCACAGTTTCATCAGCTGTCCGGGTGGCTGATCTCAGATGATCCTGCAGGTGAAGAAGCCGGATGTGGAGGTCCTGGGCTGGCGTGATTACAAGTGGTCTACGGAAGGTGAGGCCAGTTAGACGTACTTCCAAATTCGCCAAAATGTTGCTGGAGGCGGCTTATGGTAGAGAAATTAACATGATGTTCTCTGGCAACAGCTCTGGTGGATATTCCTGCAGTCAGCATGCCAATTGCACACTCCCTCAAAACTTTAGACATCTTTGACATTGTGTTGTGTGACAAAACTGCACATTTTAGAGTGTCCTTACACAGGTGCACCTGTGTAATGATCATGCTGTTTAATCAGCTTCTTGATATGCTACACCTGTCAGGTGGATGGATTATCTTGGCAAAGGAGAAATGCTCAATAACAGGGATGTAAACAGATTTGTGCATAACATTTTAGAGAAATAGTTACAACTTTCGTAGGAAGGTTGTTATTAACGTTGTACTTGAAAATGCTTGTAATGTAAAGCCTGCCTCAGACTACTCATAGAACAGCTAAGTGCGTCCTTAGAGGCTTTTTTGCCCTCCCACATCACTTTATACACAGAAGATCTCCGCTAAACATAGAATACATGGTTTATCCATCTCTGTTACCACTGATAGCTTCAGAACAAAGTTGACTACAAATACAGAGTTGCCCTCCTCAGAAAAGCGTGACTACGGCTGCATTTAGACAGGCAGCCCAATTCTGGTATTTTTTCACTAATTGGTCTTTTGACCAATCAGCAGAGATGGGGACAAAGTCACTATTATTCGAGTCACAAGCAAGTCTGAAGTCACAAGGTTCGAGTCTCAAGTTGAGTCCCAAGTAGAAAGGGTCAAGACTTGAATCAAGTGCAAGTCATACATTCTAAGAGCAAATCAAGTTGAGACAAGTCTCAAGTCAAGCAACAAAAAAAATCTATACATACAGCGAATTGTTCAAGTTCAAATCTTTGTCTATTTATTGAGGCTACCAGACAGCCCTTTTCATTATTTTGTCTAGAACACATTTTGATTAGCTCATATAATTGTAAAATAGGGACTTTGTAGCAGTCGTAAGGGCATGAAATCAGCAGAAGGCAAGGCAGGTTGACATGGTCAGAGTGTAGATATATTTACAGGTCTTGGTGATCCAATGGTGACAGCGCCATATACAACATATATAGATTTACCAAATATACATGGGCAAGAGCCCTGTCCTATCTAAATGGACACATGTAGAGGGCAAGACTGTACAGCCAATCTGTCTAACGGGAGCTCAAACAGGTAGGCCTACATAATATAAGCACTTGGCCCCCAGGAACATACCATTACCCAATTGGCAATTACAACCAATAAACTGGTTCAACAATGTAAAAGGCAATTTCTATATCCATTTTTAAATTGGTACATTCGTCTTAATAAGACTTGATTATTAATGATATTTAAACACCATGCATACATGGAACAACATTTTTATCTTATTCAACGTTCTGACTAAAGCGTATAGCGCAGGCCACGTAGCCTGTTTCTATGCACAATGAGGCGTGCAAGCTCCTATCACGCACAACAAAAATGACAGAGACATAGGACAAGGAACTCCAACATAACCTGGGAAATATGAACAAAGGAAACCATACATTGAATTAAATAAACAGAACTTCTACCTCATGATTCTTGCAAACGTTCATGTGCACTATAAACATGTCTCTGGTAGCATAATCCACATAGACTCTGTACAACAAAATGAGTGACAAAACATTACAAAACCTGGCCAGATAATTTCAAGTCATCACTCTCAAGTCAAAGTCGAGTCCCGAGTCTTGAGGCTCCAAGTCCAAGTCAAGTCTCAGGTTATTTTACTTTCTATCAAGTCGAGTATCAAGTCATCAAATTTGTGACTTGAGACCGACTCAAGTCCAAGTCATGTGACTCGAGTCCACAGCTCTGCCTATCAGATCATCTCTGAAAAAGATCAGAGCTGATCTGACCTATTAGTGGAAAAAATATCAGAATTGGGCTGCCTCTGTGAACGTAGCCTAAATGCAGAAGTTAGGACATGCTGGACAGGTGTGAGTTTCTGGTGACTGGAGTTTCAGTCTATCCCCTCCCCCACACCTGATAAGTTTAAACACAGTTCCTTGGGGGATAGGGATTAGTAAAATGGGGAGGGGAATAATTGTCAAGGAAATAGTGTCTTCACCAAATTCAGTTAATCTACACAGCAGCTGCTGGTTATCAAGCCGGTCTTATGGTAGATCTCTCTACCATAGTTTGTTTCACATTCGTCTATAAAGAGCAAGTGAAAAGAGGTCTTAACACAAAGCTACAGTACATTCATTTTGAGAATTCATTCTGATTGGCACGTCTCCTCCCGCTGCTCCCCTCCAGCGCTCTGATTCGCCGGTCTACTGAGCAACCGGTCTGAGCGCACCACCTCGGCAACACAGGAATGGAAACCCAACGCACCCAAATCACCTCCAGCGTACCTGCACCTCATCATCTCATCACCACCACTATATAGCCCTGGACTGTTCAGTCATTGTTGTGTGTAATTGTTAGCGTCATGTCGGTTACTTGCTCTTTGTTATTCTCTTTCTCATTGTTAAGTAAACCTTTAACTTGTTAATTCTTGCGTCTGCGTCCTGCCTCTTCATATCCTCAGTACTCGTCACAGAATTACACACCTCTCACGAAAATGGATGCAGCAGGTAATCCTCCTGGAGTTTCCCAGAACCTCGCCCAGCACCAGCAGCAGCTTGCCCAGTTGAACGCCGCCATGCAGGAAGCACTCCGAACTCTGCATAATCTGCCCAGCGCTCCTGTTCCACCTCAGGGAGCGGCGAATGCCCCCAGTCCACCTTTTCCCGTGCTATCACCAACTTCTGAGGGACCCCTCGCCCTACCGGAGCGCTATGACGGTAAAACTACTAAATGTAGCGGCTTCCTGCTACAGGTTTCACTTTATCTGACGGAGGACTGAGGTCGTGCATTGACTACAGGGGGCTGAATGCAGTCACCACCAAGTACCGGTACCCCCTCCCTCTGGTTCTGTCGGTCATCGAGCAGCTACGAGGGGCCCGGTACTTTACCAAGTTGGACCTGAGGAGTGCCTACAACCTGATCCGAATCCAGGAAGGAGATGAGTGGAAGACGGCATTCAGCAATACCTTAGGCCACTATGAATACTGCGTCATGCCCTACGGCCTCGCCAACGCACCTTCTGTGTTCCAGTCCTTCGTCAATTACATGTTCCGAGACATGCTGAGTAAACAGGTGGTGGTGTACATCAAAGATATCCTGATCTACTCAGCTACGTTCGAGGAGCACGTCAGGGACGTCAGAGCTGTCCTACTCTGCCTCTGGGAACACAGCCTGTTGGTGAAGGAGGAGAAATGCGAATTTCTTCCGGCGTTTCATCAGGTCCTTCAGCTCCATAGACGCCCCGCTCACCTCTCTCCTTAAGGGTGGGCCTCAGAAGCTGGCCTGGAACGGAGATGGACTCCTGGAAGAACAGACATTTCTCCGCCTTTGCATTACAGGTCATGCTCCAACAGTCTACCAAGCACCCGACGAACCAGGGACACATGCTCTGCGCGGGTAGCGGAGTATATTAGAATGTCATCAATATACACCACTACACCCTGTCCATGTAAGTCCCGGAAAATCTCATTCACAAACGATTGGAAGACTGAAGGAGCATTCATTAACCCGTATGGCATGACGAGGTACTCATAGTGACCTGAGGTGGTACTGAATGTTGTCTTCCACTCATCTCCCTCCCTAATGCGCACCAGGTTGTACGCGCTCCTGAGATCCAATTTTGTGAAGAATCGCGCCCCGTGTAATGACTCCGTCATACTAGCAATCAGAGGGAGAGGATAGCTGTATTTGATGGTGATCTGATTGAGACCATGGTAGTCAATACACAGGCGGAAACCCCCATCTTTCTTCTTCACAAAAAATAAACTTGAGGACGCAGGGGAAGTGGACGGCCGTATGTATCCCTGTCTCAGCGATTCGGCGACATATGTTTCCATAGCCGCCGTCTCCTCCTGAGACAGAGGATACACATGGCTACGTGGAAGCGCAGTGCCTACTTGGAGGTTTATCGCACAATCCCCCTGTCGATGGGGTGGTAATTGAGTCGCCTTCTTTTTACAGAAGGCGAGAGCCAAATCGGCATATTCAGGTGGAATGTGCATGGTGGGAACTTGGTTCGGACTTTCCACCGTCGTGGCCCCTACGGAAACACCCACACACCTCCCGACACACTGATCAGACCATCCCTTGAGAGCCCTCTGTTGCCATGAAATGTTGGGGTCATGAGACGTCAACCAGGGAAGCCCCAACACCACGGGAAACGCAGGAGAGTCAATCAAATACAACCAAATTATCTCCTCATGGCCCTCCTGCGTTTTCATCCTGAGTGGCGCCGTGACCTCCCTAATCAACCCAGACCCCAAAGGGCGACTATCTAGGGCATGGATAGGGAAGGGCACATCCACTGGAACTATAGGAATCCCTAACTTATGGGTGGAATGGCGATTGATAAAATTCCCAGCTGCGCCTGAATCGACTAGCGCCTTATGCTGGGAATGAGGAGAAACCTCGGGAAACACAACTTTAATACACATATGCGCAACAGGGAGCTCTGGGTGAGTTGGGCGCCTACTCACCTGGAATGACTCATCAGTGCGCAGCCTACTGCCTCGATTCCGAGGAGACCCTCCCCAGCACCGACCAGCAGTGTGTCCTCTGCGGCCACAGTTGGTGCAGGGGATGGCCTCTCTCCTGGTCTCTCTCCTAGTGCCAGCACCTCCGATCTCCATCGGGGTCGGCTCGGAAGTGCTGGGGGATGGAATGGACGGCCCCGAGTCCGGACGTCCGCGGGTAGCCAACAGGATGTCCAGGCGAATCGACATGTCCACTAGTTGATCAAAGTTTAGGTTGGTGTCCCTGCAGGCCAATTCCCGACGCAAGTCCTCCCTCAGGCTACATCTGTAGCGGTCGATGAGGGCCCTCTCATTCCATCCCGCGTTGGCAGCCAGTGTCCGGAAGTCCAGTGCGAACTCCTGCGCGCTCCTCCTCCCCTGTCGAAGGTGGAATAGACGTTCACCCGCCGCCTCACCCTCTGGTGGATGATCGAATACTGCCCTGAAGCGGCGGGTGAACTCTGCATAGTTGACTGTAGCGGCGTCTATTCCCCCCCACTCGGCGTTGGCCCACTCCAGCGCCTTGCCGGACAGACAGGAGATGAGGGCGGACACGCTCTCGTATCCCAAGGGCGCCGGTTGGATGGTTGCCAGGTAGAGTTCCACCTGGAGCAGGAAACCCTGACACCCGGCAGCTGTGCCATCATAAGCCCTCGGGAGCGAGAGCCGAATCCCACTGGACCCCGGAGATGAAGCGATGGGCATAGCTGATGATGGTGGTATCGTCGGAGGAGGTGTAGACCAACTTCTTCTTTCCCATCGCTCCACGGTTTTCACCAACTGTTCCATGGCGGTGCCGAGAGCCTGGATCATAGCCGCTTGTTGTTCTACGCGCTCTTCTATTGATCCAGCTGGCACCGCCGCTCCTGCTGACTCCATGTCTAAAGGGTGCGTTATTCTGTCAAAGCGACGTGTATGCGGTAGGCGAAGTCAAGAGCAGGACACCGAGCTACTGGCAGAAACTTTACTGGATTCAGTGCAACAAAACAAAGTACACTGGCAACCTCAAACAGCGAGGGAAATAACAAGACCCGCACACATGGGCAACTGCCGCAAAGACCAAAACAATAACGCACAATACACAATGAGAAACAGAGGGTTATAAAGGGAACACAATAAAACATAATGGGAAACAGGTGTAAACAATAAAGACCAAACAAGACAAACACCGAAACATCGATCGGCAGCAGCTAGTACTCCGGGGACGACGAACGCCGAAGCCTGCCCGAGCAAGGAGGAGGAGCAGCCTCGGCTGAATCCGTGACAGGTATTCCTTAAAGAGGTAGGGTTTCAAGTGTCTCCGGAAGGTGGTCAGTGACTTCGCTGTCCTGGCGTCGTGGGGGAGCTTGTTCCACCATTGGGGTGCCAGACCAGCGAATAGCTTTGACTGGGCTGAGCGGGAACTGTGCTTCCATAGAGGTAGGGGGGCTAGCAGGCCAGAGGTGGATGAACGTAGTGCCCTCATTTGGGTGTAGGGTCTGATCAGAGCCTGAAGGTAAGGAGGTGCCGTTCCCCTCACAGCTCCGTAGGCAAGCACCATGGTTTTGTAGTAGATGCAAGCTTCAACTGGAAGCCAGTGGAGTGTGCGGAGGAGCGGGGTGACATGAGAGAACTTGGGAAGGTTGAACACCAGACGGGCTACAGCGTTCTGGATAAGTTGTAGAGGTTATCTTTGGTCTCTTTGATGCCTCTCTGATTTAATGCCCTCCTTGCCTGGTCCGTGGGTTTTGGTGGGTGGCCCTCTCTTGACAAGTTTGTTGTGGTGCCATATTCTTTCCATTTTTTAATAATGGATTTAATGGTGCACCGTGGGATGTTCAAAGTTTCTGATATTTTTTTATAACCCAACCCTGATCTGTACTTCTCCACAACTTTGTCCCTGACCTGTTTGGAGAGCTCCTTGGTCTTAATGGTGCCGCTTGCTTGGTGGTGCCCCTTGCTTAGTGGTGTTGCAGACTCTGGGGCCTTTCAGAACAGGTGTATATATACTGAGATCATGTGACAGATCATGTGACACTTAGATTGCACACAGGTGGACTTTATTTAACTAATTATGTGACTTCTGAAGGTAATTGGTTGCACCAGATCTTATTTAGGGGCTTCATAGCAAAGGGGGTGAATACATATGCACGTTATTTAGTTTTTAGAATTTTTTGAAACAAGTTATTTTTTTCATTTCACTTTTGTGTATGTCCATTACATGAAATCCAAATAAAAATCCATTTAAATTACAGGTTGTAATGCAACAAAATAGGAAAAACGCCAAGTGGGATGAATACTTTTGCAAGGCACTCTAGATTAAAATGAATGGACATTTTTGTAGAGTTTGATAATTTTTTCGTTAGGGCAAATCAAGTTTTAGAAGCCTTTTTAAAACTCAAATACACTACAAGTTTGCATTTCCTGCTGTGCAGGAAAATCCTCAGCAACAAAAGAGCGATCAAATTAAGATCATAAATCTGGAGCCTGGGTAGAAGGGTCCTAACCCCTCATCACGCAGTCCCTCTTGAGTTTCAGTTGGTGCTGAAGCGCTATCTCCACCTGCCTTTGGCCCGACTGGCCTGGGAACGAGTGATTACTGGACTGTCGATAACCAGGAGCAGCCACACACTCCGGCTAGCTACAGATGTAGGATCTTAATATGAACCAGTTTGCTACAGCAGGAAAATAATCCTGCAATAACAGGAAATGTGAATTATGAGGATTATAATTGATGGATAGTTTTTGTAGGGCAAATCAAGTCCAACATTTTAGTGGAAATGACAAACTTTAGAAGCCTTTTCAAACCTAGAATACACTACAAGTTTGCATTTCCTGCAATTTTCAGCAACAAAAGAGTGATCAAATTAAGATCCTACATCTGTACAAGGTGTTCATCTAATATCAAGTTGTCATCAGCAGGACCTGCTGTACTTCCTAGGAAGAGAGTACTGAGACTAGGGGGACAGTAGCTCAATTGGTAGAGCAAGGCGCTTGTAATGCCAGGGTAGTGGGTTCGATCCCTGGGACCACCAATACGTAAAAATGTATGCACACATGACTGTAAGTCGCTTTGGATAAAAGCGTCTGCTAAATGGCATATTATATTATTATTATTATTATTATTATTATTTACGTCACAGTTCAGTTCCGTCTCTGTGGTTCCAACGGCTTGTTACATAGCCTTCTTACAGGCAAATCTAAAATGGGTCATAACCAATCTAGCACAACATAATATGTTTTTAAAACATTGTTTTTGAAGTTGTGGTTTATCTTGTATCTTGGTAGAATGTCGTTGTGACAATTAGTCCTCAACTCTGACCATCTGAATCATTGCAGAAAAAACGATCAGCAACAAAATCATTCACTAACATGGACATCCTGTTTATCATAGCATGCTGATACATCTCAAGAGCCATGTGGTTACATACCATATAGTTTAGCTCACCAAAACAGTTCTTCAAAAGACAACACTGAGTGGGGGTAAAGTTCTTCACCTCAGACATATCTGCATTTATTACTAGATGCCACTCAAAAGATGCCTTGGGCCCATCAGCGTGCCAGACATCTCTGTAGTTGGACAACATTGGACAGATGACAAGAGAATGAAAAACAACAATTAGGAGCAATCAGATAGTTGTCTGTACGTCTTGCCAGAAAAATACTAAAATCCTGGCTTAACTTCTTCAACTCTAAATATGTGGGGAGGATGTGCACTGCAATGTCATTTCCTCCTTAAGAGATATGGGAGGTAGAGATCAGGCCAAAATGGAGCACAACTGTCAATGTTCAAAACTGCTTATTGCCATGCTATAGCAATATAGTTTTTGCATGTTCTACAACGTTAATGTTATTCAAGGGTTGAGCAGAGATGAGTTATAGAATGATGAGTTGAGCACATGCATTTGTTGTTTTTATTTGATTGAAAAGAGGGTCTCTCAGAACCACATTTATTAAAGGTCCAATGCAACCATTTTTATCTCAATATCAAATAATTTCAGTGTAACAATTAAGTACCTTACTGTGATTGTTTTAAATTAAAATGGTCAAAAAGTAACAAAAATAGCTTCTTAGCAAAGGGCAATTTCTCAAGCAAGAATTTTGCTAGGACTGTCTGGGATTGGTCTGACTGGGGACGGCACAACTGAAAATGTTCTGTTATTGGCTGAGAGGTTTGGAACTCTGTTTCTTATTGGTCTTATTTGATGGTGAGAAAGTGAGTTTGAGATTGAACATGTGGAGACTTTCTGGAAATATACCCACTTTCTGGAAATATATCCACAGAACATATTGGAAACCCACTGGGCACACACTGGTTGACTCAACGTTGTTTCCAAGTCATTTCAATGAAATTACGTTGAACCAACGTGGAATACACGTTGAATTGACGTGTATACCACATGTTCCGGGATTCTTCAGATAGCA
Organism: Coregonus clupeaformis; assembly: GCF_020615455.1. Classification (NCBI taxonomy): domain Eukaryota; kingdom Metazoa; phylum Chordata; class Actinopteri; order Salmoniformes; family Salmonidae; genus Coregonus; species Coregonus clupeaformis. Next base: position 15,560,365 of record NC_059212.1, read on the forward strand.
TTGAGGAGCACACCACATCAGTCACTGGCCTCATCAATAAGTGCATCGATGACGTCGTCCCCACAGTGACCATATGTACATACCCCAACCAGAAGCCATGGATTACAGGCAACATCCGCACTGAGCTAAAGGGTAGAGCTGCCGCTTTCAAGGAGCGGGACTCTAACCCGGACGCTTATGAAAAATCCCGCTATGCCCTCCGACGAACCATCAAACAGGCAAAGAGTCAATACAGGACTAAGATTGAATCGTACTACACCGGCTCTGACGCTCGTCGGATGTGGCAGGGCTTGAAAACTATTACAGACTACAAAGGGAAGCACAGCCGCGAGCTGCCCAGTGACACAAGCCTACCAGACGAGCTAAACCACTTCTATGCTTGCGTCGAGGCAAGCAACACTGAAGCATGCATGAGAGCACCAGCTGTTCCGGATGACTATGTGATCACGCTCTCCGTAGCCGATGTGAGTAAGACTTTTAAGCAGGTCAACATTCACAAGGCCGCAAGGCCAGACGGATTACCAGGACGTGTACTCCGAGCATGTGCTGACCAACTGGCAAGTGTCTTCACTGACATTTTCAACATGTCCCTGACTAAGTCTGTAATACCAACATGTTTCAAGCAGACCACCATAGTCCCCGTGCCCAAGGACACTAAGATAACCTGCCTAAATGACTACCGACCCGTAGCACTGACGTCTGTAGCCATGAAGTGCTTTGAAAGGCTGGTCATGGCTCAACACCATTATCCCAGAAACCCTAGACCCACTCTAATTTGCATACTGCCCCAACAGATCCACAGATGATGCAATCTCTATTGCACTCCACACTGCCCTTTCCCACCTGGACAAGAGGAACACCTACGTGAGAATGCTATTCATTGAATACAGCTCAGCGTTCAACACCATAGTGCCCTCAAAGCTCATCACTAAGCTAAGGATCCTGGGACTAAACACCTCCCTCTGCAACTGGATCCTGGACTTCCTGACGGGCCGCCCCCAGGTGGTAAGGGTAGGTAGCAACACATCTGCCACGCTGATCCTCAACACGGGGGCCCCTCAGTGGTGCGTGCTCAGTCCCCTCCTGTACTCCCTGTTCACCCATGACTGCATGGCCAGGCACGACTCCAACACCATCATTAAGTTTGCTGACGACACAACAGTGGTAGGCCTGATCACTGACAACGATGAGACAGCCTATAGGGAGGAGGTCAGAGACCGTGTGTTGCCAGGATAACAACCTCTCCCTCAACGTGACCAAGACAAAGGAGATGATTGTGGACTACAGGAAAAAAAAGAGGACTGAGCACGCCCCCATTCTCATTGACTGGGCTGCAGTGGAACAGGTTGAGAGCTTCAAGTTCCTGAGTGTCCACATCACCAACAAACTATCATGGTCCAAACACACCAAGACAGTCGTGAAGAGGGCACGACAAAGCCTATTCCCCCTCAGGAGACTGAAAAGATTTGGCATGGGTCCTCAGATCCTCAAAATATTCTACAGCTGCACCATCGAGAGCATCCTGACTGGTTGGATCACCGCCTGGTATGGCAACTGCTCGGCCTCCGACCGCAAGGCACTACAGAGGGTAGTGCGTAAAGGCCCAGTACATCACTGGGGCCAAGCTTCCTGCCATGCAGGACCTCTATACCAGGCGGTGTCAGAGGAAGGCCCTCAAAATTGTCAAAGACACCAGCCACCCTAGTCATAGACTGTTCTCTCTGCTACCGCACGGCAAGCAGTACCGAAGCGCCAAGTCTAGGTCCAAAAGGCTTCTCAACAGCTTCTACCCCCAAGCCATAAGACTCCTGAACAGCTAATCATGGCTACCCGGACTATTTGCACTGCCCCCCCCCCACCCACACCCCATCTTTTTACACTGCTGCTACTCTGTTAATTATTTATGCATAGTCACTACCCACATGTACATATTACCTCAACTACCTCAACTAGCCGGTGCCCCCGCACATTGACTCTGCACCGGTATCCCCCTGTATATAGCCTCCCTACTGTTATTTTATTTTACTTCTGCTCTTTTTTTCTCAACACTTTTTTGTTGTTGTAGTTTTATTTAACTTTTTTATAAAAAAATTAATGCATTGTTGGTTAAGGGCTGTAAGTAAGCATTTCACAGTAATGTCTACACCTGTTGTATTCGGCGCATGTGGCAAATACAATTTGATTTGATTTGATTTGTGCCCAGTGGGAAGTGTGCAAAACCTGATGCCTGAGGTTTAGAATCATGTCCAAGTTGCATCATTTCTGGTAAAGGATATTCAAACAAATGTATTATACCATGTGTACATTTCATCAGTTTTGTTTGAAAATGTTCTTAATTTACTGTAAAGTTAATGACTCATCTTCACTAGTAATAGGTTGATTTATTGCCTGTTTTTTACAGTAGTGGTTCCCAACATTTTTCGGTTACTGTACCACAAACTGAAATTTGCTCTGCCCGTAGTACCCCTGAAGTACCCTCTCATATGCATTTTATCAGTAGGCCTATGGTCTCATGAGTCTTCTCAAGTACCCCCTGTGGATGGGCCAAGACCATAGTACCCCTGGTTGTGAACCACTGTTTACAGTAATATCTAACCAGATCATATTGAACAGTCTCACAAACAATTCCCACACTTGTAGCTGGTGGTGATGGGAATTGATGGGAATTGTTATTGTTGATAGAGAAAAAATGGCCCACTACTTTGATCTATACACCATATGAACTACGTTTCCTGCTAAACCATAGATTTGTTTGGGGAACAACAGTAGCCAGCCAGCCATCTAGCAAGGCCTACCCCATTCCTGCCTTGCTCTAAACCATATCTGTCCTTGCTGTCCCCAGCGATTTGGAAATTAGATGTGACAGCCTTATGGCACAACTGGGACCAAGAACCAAGCCCCTAAACAAACACAGACCCAGCGACACCATGCCAGTTCCCATACCGGACCACAGACCACACAATTCGCCAACGTAATCGATGGCACGGCAGAAAGCTTATTGTCATTTTCCACAGGTCCTCCTCCAGAAATGGCGCCCATGATAAAATCGCCCCATGACCACATGAAGAGAATAACCAACATCTAATTATCCAATTAAGGCTGATGGAGACGGGGGTGAGATAAAGATGTCAATGCTCACAGCCACTGGCAAAAACATGTAGTATTTTTTTCTGGCAGACGCCAGAGATTAAGGTTCTGCCCTAAAAGGTCCACATCCTGTGAGGCAAGATAATGTCAGATATCAGAATAAAAGAAAAGGCCAAAACCTCCCTCCAATGACATCTGAGATGAGTCATCCTGGCATGTTGTGTTCGGCTCAAAATACTCTTGCTTGGTTCTGATCAATTTCTATAATGTGCTTGTTACATTTCAAAATAGATAAACAACTCTGGCCTTTCTGCAAACTATCTTTTCCGTCTCTTTCCTTCAATGATGATGATTCATTCCCCATTTAAAACGTATTAGATCTTGTCTAAGCTACGTTCCTGAGCAAGGCCTTATCAAAACAGCAGTCATCATCACATCAAAAACACACAATGAACCGCTTTCATCGCCAGTCAGAAACTCTTATTGAATTCACGATACAAATCTTTAGTACAGAAAACACAGCATTTGTGTAGCTTCAGCTTGTATTGTCAGGTGCTTGTATGAGATTGTAAAACTTGACACTGAGTTGAAAGCCTGACATGCAGGGGCTCCCGGCGAGTTTAAATAAAAGCTCTCTGGCATCCAGCAATTATAGTGCCTGGTTAATAAGCATGGTATAAGGCCAGGAGCAGCTCTGCATCTATTAGCGGGATTGATCTCAAAATGAGAGTGAGCACATCATGATAACAGACAGCTAGACCCAGAAGTCAGGTAATGCAATGTCTTCTACCCAAATGCAGCATATAGCTAACACACTCAGCTGAAACAGAAAGAGATTATACTTTTTGTTGTTGTTGCTATGGTCTGTGTGAAAGAGATGAATGAGGCAATAACACATCATGACTTTATGTTCTCTCCGGACAATGGCTGAGTCCCAAATGGCTCCCTATTCTCCTATGTAGTGCATTTCTTTTGACAAGGGTCCATAGAGCTCTGTTCAAAAGTAGTGCACTACATAGAGAATAGTGTGCCATTTGGGATGCATGCCATGTCTCTACAGCTGCTCTTGGGTTTCTGTCTGCCCCATGTCATGATAATCTACTCCGATCCCCAATCACTCCAACTCTTTTCAGAGCAGCATATATAATACCAGGAAGCAGAGGTACCTGCTAAGGGTTACTGTACTCCGACCTGGTGTATTTGTCCCTGGAGGCCCAGCCAGCCACAGTACTGTTGGAGCCCTGCTACAATGTGACACCTATCGCCACCACCCCAAAGCACTGTGACAGAGGAGTTTTCTATGAGCTGAGCAGCCTGAGTTCCCTGGTGCCTGAAACCATATAGCCCCTACAAAACAAACGGTAATTAACGGAGAACACAAGGACACACAAACTGTAATGGAAGTCCTCTCCTCTCTTTCACTATTTTTGTTTAGTAACTCATTCAATTTGGTAACAGGAGCTGAGGTGATTTTACCATGCTGTGGGACTGAGGGGAGTGGAGATGGGGGTTTAGGGACTGCTCCAGGGGCTTTTTCTGAGGTTGTGAGAACGAAAGATTCCCTCACATTACACTATGGCCCCTTGGAGGGTCTTATTCCCTCTGAGGATAGTTTCCTTACCTCCATGGCCTGTGGCTTTTTACACAGGCTATGAATATCCTCTTGAATGAATGAGACAGTGCTACAGAGACTAGAATATTTACCATATAAACCATAGCCACCCTGAATGGGTAGTCAGTTATCTCCCTTTATGCACTTTTTGTCTGTTTTAAATATGTTTAAAGATATTTCCTCCGGCGACATTACAATAGAAAACACTGTACGAGTTTAACAACTCTTTTCCTGTTCTGGGCCAACTCTGCTTCCTTTACCATGTACTTGACCAAGAGGTAGAATACACCATATTAATTTTAAAAAATTCAAGTGGCCCTATGCCATGACTATATGGCTCATGGATATGTTGTTTGAAAGTATGAAAGACACTTGGGAATCAAAGTATGTACACCTGATGCAATTGGCTCCACAAACCCTTGAAAAATAGCCTTGATTTTTGAACTCAGAACAACAACAGTACCCGGAAGACATGGAGCAATTTGTTACGGTGCTGCTCAGAGGTGTTGCCTTCTCCTAACATACATCCCTTTTAACTTTAACTCATCTCACCTGTCACTTTCCCAGAGGGACACTGCTCCAAAGATGGGGGATCCTTTCCTCCTGGTTCTTGACACATTGTGTTCTGCGTAATTGTAGCTGCTTCACAAACTCTCTCTCTCTCTCTCTCTCTCTCTCTCTCTCTCTCAATTCAATTCAATGTAAGGGCTTTATTGGCATGGGAAACGTATGTTAACATTGCCAAAGCAAGTGAAGTAGATAGTAAACAAAAGTGAAATAAACAATAAATATTAACAGTAAACATTACACTCAGAAGTTCCAAAAGAATACATTTCAAATGTCATATTATGTATATATACAGTGTTGTAACGATGTGCAAATAGTTAAAGTACAAATGGGAAAATAAATAAACTGTCACGGTTTACTAAGCCAGAACCCAGAAGCAGACCAGGACAAGGTAAATTGAAACAAAGGTGAGTGTTTATTTAATAGATCCACGAGTGAGGCTGAATAATCCAGGGAACAGAGCGGGTGGCGTGGATGGGTTGTTGAGGGTGCAGTGGTAGGTCCAGTAATGGCTCGGCAGCCGCCGACCATCAGGCAGAGGTTGGGTGAAGGTTCCGGGTGAGTGACTGCAGATAGAACAAAACGGAGGTAAGTATACAGCAAGTCAAAAAGGTGCAAAACAACAAAACTAACGCTAGAAGTTCCAAGGCTGATACACGGACAAACATACTGTTCATGGCTAACGATCCGGCAGGGAATGGATGTTAGGACAGAGCCTAAGAAGGGTGATGATCAGGACCAGGTGTGCAGATTGCTGATGGGATGCAGGTGCGGAAATCAAGAGAGCTCCCGCCTAGCAACGTTGCCCGGCAACCAGGCAGGGAGCGTTCCAGAACCCTCGGGAAACTGGAGATCCCGAGCAGAAAAACTAATACCCAGACAGAAACCGACTCAGACTGCAGGGATCGTTACAGTACCCCCCTCCGGCCAGACGCCACCGGGCGGACTCCCCGGAGCGCCAGGATGGAGGCGGTAGAAGTCACGAATGAGGTCAGCATCTAGGATCTGTCGCCGCGGAATCCAACTCCTCTCCTCAGGACCATACCCCTCCCAGTCCACGAGATACTGGAAACCCCGGCCCCGCCGTCTGGAATCCATGATGCGTCGCACCGTGTAGGCAGGACCACCTCCGATCATCCGAGGAGGAGGAGGAGGAGGCGGAGGAGGCAACAGAGGACTGAGGAGAACAGGCTTGAGGCAGGAGACATGAAAGGTGGGATGGACTCTGAGCGTCCTCGGTAGTTTGAGTCGAACTGCCACCGGATTGATCACCTTCTCCACCACAAACGGACCAATGAACTCGGTAACAACTTCCTAGACTCAGTCCGTAAAGGAAGATCCCGTGTGGCCAACCAGACCCTATCTCCGATGGTATAGGTGGGAGCGGGGACCCGGCGACGATTCGCCTGGAGCTGATACCGGTCCGAAACTCTAAGAGTGCCTTTCTGGCCCGATGCCAGGTCCGGTGGCAACGACGAATATGGGCCTGAACAGAGGGCACTGAGAGCTCCTTCTCCTGAGAAGGGAACAAGGGAGGTTGGTAGCCATACAGGCACTGGAAGGGAGACATCCCAGTGGCAGATGTAGGGGAGAGTATTGTGGGCATACTCAACCCAAGGCAACTGAGAGACCCAGGAGGTGGGGTTGGAGGAGACAAGGCAGCGTAGCGTGGATTCCATCTTCTGGTTGGCTCTCTCCGCCTGACCATTAGATTGGGGGTGAAAACCAGATGTGAGGCTGACTGTAGCTCCAATGGCCAAACAGAAGGACTTCCAGACAGCAGAGGTAAACTGAGGGCCACGGTCGGAAAGCGATATCACTGGGCAAACCATGGACCCTGAAAACCTCCCTAACCAGGATCTCGGACGTCTCCGAGGCAGAGGGAAGCTTGGCAATAGGCACAAAGTGGGCGAACTTGCTGAATCTGTCCACGATAGTCAGAACGACCGTGTTTCCCTCAGAAACGGGCAACCCAGTGACAAAGTCCAGGGCCAGATGCGACCATGGTCGCCGGGGAATAGGAAGGGGTGAAGTAGTCCAGAGCTGGGCCGATTGGTACTCTTATTCTGCGCACACACTGGACAGGCAGCAACATAACCCCGAGTATCCTCGGCCATGGCAGGCCACCAAAAAGCGTCTGCGAAGAAACGCCATCGTCCGAGCCACGCCAGGGTGACAAGCCATCTTGCTGGCGTGGGACCATTTGAGGACAGCAGGACGAACCGACTCAGGCACAAACAACCGACCGGGTGGACCGTTACCGGGACCGGGCTGCGTCCGAAGGGCCGCCATCACCTCCTCCTCAATCTTCCACCTAACAGCTCCCACGACGCAGTTCCGGGGGGAGAATTGTCTCGGTCTTGGACCCACTCTCCTCCGTCTTGGAGAACATCCGGGGACAAGGCGTCCGCCTTGCCGTTCTTAGATCCAGGTCGGAACGTCAGGGAAAAATTGAATCGTCCGAAAAACAACGCCCACCTGGCCTGACGGGAGTTGAGACGTCTAGCCGATTGCACGTAAGCAAGATTCTTGTGGTCAGTCCAGACAATAAACGGTTGCTCCGCCCCTCCAACCAGTGGCGCCACTCCTCCAAGGCAAGTTTCACCGCGAGAAGCTCCCGGTTACCCACATCGTAATTCCTCTCCACAGGCGAAAGGCGACGAGTAGTAGGCGCAGGGATGGAGTTTACTGTCCGTGGAGCATCGCTGCGACAGGATGGCGCCAACTCCCACATCAGACGCGTCCACTTCAACGACGAACTGACGGGCCGTGTCCGGCTGAGAGAGAATCGGTGCGTTGGTGAATCGCCTCTTCAAATCCAGAAACGCTCGATCCGCCTCCGGATTCCACTTGAAGGTCCTGATACTGGAAGTCAAGGCAGTTAACGGAGCGGCCACACGGCTGTAATCCCGGATGAATCTGCGGTAGAAATTCGCAAACCCCAAAAATCTCTGGAGCTGCAATCTCGTACCGGGCTGGGCCCATTCCAGAACCGCTCTAACCTTCTCCTGGTCCATCCTAATCTCTCCCCCTGGAGATGATGTACCCGAGAAAGGATGTCGTGTGGGCGTGAAACTCGCACTTCTCGGCCTTCACGAACAGGCGATTCTCCAACAATCGCTGCAGAACCTGCCGGACATGCTGGACGTGGTCGGAAGGTTCCTTCGAGAAGATCAGAATGTCATCCAGGTAAACAAACACAAAGAGACCGATCATATCTCTCAGGGCGTCGTTCACCATACTCTGGAATACCGCTGGAGCATTGGTCAGTCCAAACGGCATCACCTGATACTCGAAGTGACCCATCGGTGTATTGAAACCCGTCAACCACTCGTCCCCCTCTCTGATCCGGACCATGTGATACGCATTGCGTAGGTCTAGCTTGGTGAACACCGTAGCACCCTGTAAGAGTCGAAGGCAGAACTCATCAAGGGCAGGGGGATACTTGTTCTTGACCGTGATGTCATTCAACCCCCGATAATCAATACACGGTCGAAGAGAGCCATCCTTCTTACCCACAAAGAAGAATCCTGCCCCCAGGGGGTGATGACGAGGGACGAACGAGACCAGCAGCTAGGGACTCCTTGATGTAGGTCTCCAAAGCCTCACGTTCAGGTCGGGAGATACTGTATAACCTTCCCTTGGGGTAGACAGCTCCAGGGAACAGGTTGATGGCACAATCATATGGTCGGTGGGGAGGGAGTGACAGAGCCTTCTGCTTACTGAACACTTCCCCCAAATCGTGATATGTCTCGGGAACCAGGGACAAATCTGGGGGTTTAGCCTCAATCACCTGACTGGGAACCGAATGGGGACAGGCAGTCTTGAGACAGTTAGCATGACAATCAAGGCTCCAACTCGTTACCTTGCCCGTCACCCAATCGAACGTGGGATTGTGTTCCTTCAGCCAGGGGTATCCAAGGACCAGAGGAACATGGGAAGACGGCAGAATGAAGAATGAAATCATCTCCGAATGATTCCCCGACAACAGCATCTTAACCGGTTCAGTCCTCATCGTGATACGTGCCAGACTACTGCCGTTCAGAGTGGTCGCTTCAATGGCTTCCGGCAATTGCTCCTTGGAAAGCCCCAGCTGTTCCACCAACTCGGCATCAAGAAAGCTTCCATCGGCACCTGAATCGATAAAAGCGTTAATCGCTAAGCTCTGATTCCTGTTCATAAGGGTAGCCGGAAACGGGGTCTGACAGAGGTATTGAGAGGAGTCGAAACTGGCTCGCTAAAAGTCCTCCCAACTTTAGCGAGCCGCGCAGTTTGACGACCGCCGGGAACAGGTGGCGAGGTAATGTCCCGAACCACCACAGTAGAGGCAACAGTTAGTCCTACGTCTGAGTTGGCGTTCCTCCTTGGTTAACCCGTGCCGCCCTACTTGCATTGGTTCAGAATCGGGAGACAGGACCTCTCCACTAATCCTGTGTGGTGGACGATGATCGACGTATTCTGGTCCAATCCCCGACCCGACTGGAACCTGAGAAGCTGATCGATTGGACGGAACCCATTGCTTCTCCCTCCTTCGCTCTCGGACTCGATTATCCACCCGAATAGACAAGGCTACCAAGCTGTCCAGGTCACTAGGCTCCGGATAGGAGATCAACTCATCCTTGAGCTGCTCCGACAGACCCTGGTAAAAGGCCGCTTGCAGAGACTCCTCATTCCACCCACTCTCCACAGCCAACGTCTTGAACTCGATCACGAAGTCGGCCACGCTGCGAGTTCCTTGGTGAAGCGAAAACAGGCGCCTAGCTGCGTCCCTCCCTCGGACGGAATGGTCGAAGAGCTTCCTCATCTCGGCCGTGAACCCCTGGTATGAAGCCATGCAGGGGTCTTGTCGTTCCCAAACGGCTGAAGCCCACTCCAGCGCTCGACCACGCAGCAACTCAATCACAAAGGCTATCCTAGCCTTGTCTGTGGCATAAGAGTAGGGCTGTAGATCGAACACTAACCCACACTGCATAAGGAAAGAACGGCATCTTCCCAGCTCCCCCTCATATTTATCCGGCGTCGGAACCTTGGGCTCACGGAAGGACACAGCTCCAGAAGCGGCAGGCGAGATGGGTGAAACCGGTAGTGGATCCTCCACCGGAAACTTGCGCTGGTTCTGGACCTCCGTCAGACCGGTAGAAAGGTTCCGAACTGCCAACGCGATCTCCTGTAGCTCCGTGCTATGATGGCCCAACATCTTCTCCTGATGGGTAATGGCATGGCGAACAGAGTCCAGGTCCGCTGGGTTCATTACTGGCCGGATCGTTCTGTCACGGTTTACTAAGCCAGAACCCAGAAGCAGACCAGGACAAGGTAAATTGAAACAAAGGTGAGTGTTTATTTAATAGATCCACGAGTGAGGCTGAATAATCCAGGGAACAGAGCGGGTGGCGTGGATGGGTTGTTGAGGGTGCAGTGGTAGGTCCAGTAATGGCTCGGCAGCCGCCCGACCATCAGGCAGAGGTTGGGTGAAGGTTCCGGGTGAGTGACTGCAGATAGAACAAAACGGAGGTAAGTATACAGCAAGTCAAAAAGGTGCAAAACAACAAAACTAACGCTAGAAGTTCCAAGGCTGATACACGGACAAACATACTGTTCATGGCTAACGATCCGGCAGGGAATGGATGTTAGGACAGAGCCTAAGAAGGGTGATGATCAGGACCAGGTGTGCAGATTGCTGATGGGATGCAGGTGCGGAAATCAAGAGAGCTCCCGCCTAGCAACGTTGCCCGGCAACCAGGCAGGGAGCGTTCCAGAACCCTCGGGAAACTGGAGATCCCGAGCAGAAAAACTAATACCCAGACAGAAACCGACTCAGACTGCAGGGATCGTTACATAAACATAAATATGGGTTGTATTTACAATGGTGTTTGTTCTTCACTGGTTGCCCTTTTCTTGTGGTAACAGGTCACAAATCTTGCTGCTGTGATGGCACACTGTGGTTTTTCACTCTCTCTCTCTCTCTCTCTCTCTCTCTCAGTAAGTATCATTGTCTTTAAAGGAGCACTATTCTCAGGGGATCAGCGGAGATCAAACAACATGTCTCCAGTTGACGTTCCGTTCGGAAGGAAGTGGTGGAATTCTAAAGCTCTGGGCAGCGAGGATTTAGCTTTGAAGGGGCAGGAGAACATTCCATGGGTCTGTGGGCCATCGTGAGTCACTGCTGAGGATACATACAAGTCACATTTTTATCTGATTAAAAACCAAAAAAAACAATTTATTTTCCTTGAAAGTCCCTGCAATTACAAGATTCTTGCATAGCCTCATCATAATTTATAAACACTGTTGTTTATCTGGTATTGTAATACTGAGCAGGACTTATACTATTGGCACAACTAGGTGCAGTGTGCCTAGTTGTGTCAGTATTACAATATAGGCTTACTGTTATGATATGGGAGTAGTACAGTGTTAGCACACTGGTAGGCGACACACAATTCCACACTCCATCCCCCAGGTCAAGAGCTGGGCTCTGCCAGGAATCCTTGATAAGTACATCAGGTGCAGCCAATTAAGTTGATTGTCAGTCTGGAAGAAAGAGAGGAGGCCAGAAGACTCTCAGGGGGCCTTTTGTTTGTTTCTTTGTGTAAGTTAACCTCTTTAGTTGGGCATGCCTTTTTGTACATATTTATTTAGTCACCATCTGAACAAATATTCTGTATTAGGTAAGGTAGCTGTCTCCTGGGTACATAAATTACATTCAACACCTAGGTGCATATGTTTACTTCTCATATTAATGTACACATCAAATCAGGTTACAGGCCAGTTAACTAGGCCTAAGACCCCTAGACTTAGCGAGTGCAGTAATATTAGCAGGCTAGTTAATCGGTTTTGTAACATGGGGGCATTTGTGGTTCTAGTCTGGGTGGTTGTGAATCGGTTTGGTTTTGGTGGTTGTGCATTTGTTGAGAAGGTTTGTAGCATATGTTTGTGTCGAGCTCACATGCTAGGTGAGGTTTGCAGCAGTGTTAGTGTCAGTGTCAGGTTGCTTGCTAGCAAAATAACTGATGGTTTTGGCCAACAGAATTGTGTGATATGGCTGTGCCCGCGAAGGTAGTCAATTGCTTGCAGCTGGTAGTCATTAGCTACTGTAGGGCTGAAGAGATGTTTGGCTTGTGGTTTTGGTAGCTGTTGTTGGAGCTGTTTGCTGGATTATATTTCCCAGTTTGGAGTCTGGAGGACTCTGTGGCACATGCATTTGTGTTAGCGCTAGGCTAGTGGCTAACTTGCTTTGGTGAATGCATTTGTGTAAGCGCTAGGCTAGTGACTAACTTTGGTTATGGTTTGTAGCTTTTGTGCACGGCGTGCCGATTGTTAAAAAAAATATATATATATTTTTTTGCCTGGTTGGAGTGGTTATCTCTGGGGCTTGGAGCGAGTGCATATGTTGGTTAGTGGTGCGCTAGTGGCTAACTGTGGCTATGGTTTGTAGCTTTTGTGCATGGCGTGCTGGTTTGGTTTTGCCTGTTTAGAGTGGTTATCTCTGTGACTTTGAACATGTATTAGTTAATTAGCTGTGAGCTAGTGGCTGTGACTTCTGTCAGTTGATTTATTGGCTCTCTTTAGCATAATGATGTTGACTATGGGGGCGTTTGAGCCAGTAGGGTTTTGTCAAGCTAATGAAGGATCAGTTATGTCAGGTGACAGAATTGCTGGAGGTTGAAATAACAGGGGAGTTGAACAAGTTAGATGTTGCAGTACCATTATGGGAGAAGTGGAGTGAGTTATTGTCTCCTGTTTGGGTGGATAGCAGTCAGGAGGAAGAAGACTTGTTGGAAATGGCGAGGTTAGAACAGGAGATAGCACTGCTGGAACAGCAGATGAATGAAAAACTGCATAGAGGGGAGAAAGTTTGTTGCCAGTCGTTCAGACAGTCCTTTTATTTATTTTTTATTTTTAAGGGGGTAGATCAGCTTTAATATTTCAGATTGTAACTTCCATCAATGTAATTGTCTGCATCACTTCCAATCTCCCATATGTTTTTTCTCTCGCATATATATATATATATATATATATATATATATATATATATTACACACACATACAGTGCTATGAAAAAGTATTTACCCCCTTTCTAATTTTCTCTACTTTTGCATATTTGTGATACTGAATGTTATCAGATCTTCAACCAAAACCTAATATTAGATAAAGGGAACATAAGTGAACAAATAACACAACAATTACATATTTATTTCATAAACAAAGTTACGCAACACCCAATTCCCCTGTGTGAAAAAGTAATTGCCCCCTTACACTCAATAACTGGTTGTGCCACCTTTAGCTGCAATGACTCCAACCAAATGCTTCCTGTAGTTGTTGATCAGTCTCTCACGTCGCTGTGGAGGAATTTTGGCCAACTCTTCCATGCAGAACTGCTTTAACTCAGTGATGTGTGGGTTTTCAAGCATGAACTGCTCGTTTCAAGTCCTGCCACAACATCTCAATTGGGATTAGATCTGGACTTTGACTAGGCCATTCCAAAACTTCAAATTTGTTGCTTTTTAGCTATTTTCATGTAGACTTGATTGTGTTTTGGATCATTGTCTTGCTGCATGACCCAGCTGCGCTTCAGCTTCAGCTCACAGACGGATGGTCTGATATTCTCCTGTAGAATTCTCTGATACAGAGCAGAATTCATGGTTCCTTCTATTAAGGCAAGTCGTCCAGGTCCTGAGCCAGCAAAGCATCCCCAAGACATCACACCACCACCACTCTTTACCTTTGGTATGATGTTCTTACTGTGGAATGCAGAGTTTGGTTTTCGCCAGGCATTACTGGAACCATGTCGTCCAAAAAGTTATACTTTTGAATCATCTGTCCATAGAACGTTCTTCCAAGAGTCTTGATGATCATCCAGGTGCTTTTTGGCAAACTTTAGTCAACTTTTTGGACGAGATGGGTCCCATTATGCCAGGCGAAAACCAAACTCTGCATTCCACAGTAAGAACATCATACTTTTACATTTTTGTCATTTAGCAGACGCTCTTATCCAGAGCGACTTACAGTTAGTGAGTGCATACATTTTTTTTTTATACTGCCCCCCCCGTGGGAATTCGAACCCACAACCCTGGCGTTGCAAACGCCATGCTCTACCAACTGAGCTACATCCCTGCCTGCCATTCCCTCCCCTACCCTGGACGACGCTGGGCCAATTGTTCGCCGCCCCATGGGTCTCCCGGTTGCGGCCGGCTACGACAGAGCCTGGATCAAAGGTCAAGCATGGTGGTGGTGGTGTAATGGTTTGGGGATGCTTTGCTGGCTCAGGACCTGGACAACTTGCCTTAATAGAAGGAACTATGAATTTTGCTCTGTATCAGAGAATTCTACAGGAGAATGTCAGACCATCCGTCTGTGAGCTGAAGCTGAAGCGCAGCTGTGTCATGCAGCAAGACAATGATCCAAAAAATCTAGTCTACATGAAAATTGCTAAAAAGCAACAATTTGGAAGTTTTGGAATGGCCTAGTCAAAGTCCAGACCTAATCCCAATTGAGATGTTGTGGCAGGACTTGAAACGAGCAGTTCATGCTTGAAAACCCACACGTCACTGAGTTAAAGCAGTTCTGCATGGAAGAGTGGGCCAAAATTCCACCACAGCGACGTGAGAGACTGATCAACAACTACAGGAAGCATTTGGTTGGAGTCATTGCAGCTAAAGGTGGCACAACCAGTTATTGAGTGTAAGGGGGCAATTACTTTTTCACACAGGGGAATTGGGTGTTGCATAACTTTGTTTATGAAATAAATATGTAATTGTTGTGTTATTTGTTCACTTATGTTCCCTTTATCTAATTTTAGGTTTTGGTTGAAGATCTGATAACATTCAGTATCACAAATATGCAAAAGTAGAGAAAATTAGAAAGGGGGCAAATACTTTTTCATAGCACTGTATATACACATACATACATACATACATCCTTTTAAAAATTATATTTCCCTTCATTACTTTCCAACCCCACCACCCCTTCCCCAATTGGAGTAAACTAGTGAACAACAACGCTTAGGCCTCTACTTCCAGCCCATACATACTATATACATTTTTACTCCTGAACTTCCTCCGATCATTTTCATGATGTCCATCTGGTTTGCTTCTATATGCTATATTTTTCTAACTGTGCTCTTTCACAAAAGCTCTCAACCTATAACCTATATACTTATTATGGACACAGTATGCTTTACATTAGTTATCTTGTTGTTATTAGTTGTTATTAGTCCCATCCTTCAGCTCCATTCAACACCTCCCATCTATCTCTTAACACCATCCATATTGGATTTCTATTTGCCATATATTTTTTAACTGTACTGTGATGCTTTATAAAAGTTCTGAACCTTTCTATTCTCATTGTTTCTCCAGATTGTAAATTGAAATAAACACTTTTGCTAAAAGTATTATTATATTATTGATCGATTGACTATGATTTTTCAGATCACCCAGTAGTGCTATCTGCAGGGTTAGCTCCAGGTAAATATTGCAATCCTTTAGCCATTCCTGGACCTGTGTCCAAAAACAAGCTACAAATGGACAGTACCAAAACAAATTATCTAATGATTATGTCTGGGAAGATTGTATCCCCCATATAAATAACATTATATTGGTAGCAAGAATTTTATATAATAATTTAAATTGAAAAATTCTAAGTTTTGAATCCGGCGTCGTTTTGCGTATCAATTCATAAACACTATGCCATGGAATCGTTACGTCAAAAATCTCTTCCCAACTATTTTGCAATCTATATGGGACGGCTGTCAATCCTTTGGTCCTTAAATGAAACTGGTAAACTTTTATATTTATCACCATTTTCTTTAACCAATTATATTCTTTAATGCAAGGCCGACAGACAAGTTCCTTACTTTTTCCCCCTTCCACTTTCCTTTTCCATTTGTGCGGTAATGCTGTTCAGACAGTCTTGCCACTAAACCAGTTTCCACCAGTGATCAAAGTGATGAGCTAGTTTCCCCAAGTGATGTTTGTGTAACTCCAGTGAAAAGTCAGGGGGTAAAGTCTCTCAAGCAGAGTTTTTACATATCCCCAGTTTGTGAAGTTACTCATGTTCAGAAGAGTGCTGATGGAAAACCAGATAGGGAGGAGGATGATTTGTGTGGGGACTTGGAGGAAACATTCTTTGCCAAAGTAGACAGTGGTTCCCAGGAAATGGTTCTCACTAGTGAGGAAGGTGATTCTTGTGCGTCTCTAGATGAGACCTTCTGGGCAGAGATATGTGATGGAATGTGCCCTCTGCAGGTTGAAGATGAGGTTGATTCAGGTGTCAATTCAGGGGAGATGTTCTTTGTTGGGTTGAGTGACACTAAGCAACTAAGTTCTCTTTGTGGTCTGAGTAATGATTTGGTTACCCCAAGTGATCTGTTGGATTCAGAGGTTGTCAGTGATTATTTGATTCCTTTAGCTGACACATTCTTTGCCACAGTAGAGGAGGTTGTGGTTCTTCCGCAGGCTGCCCGTGAGGTTGTTTGGGTGTCAGATGTTGATTTAGCTGACACGTTTCTCGCTAAGCTGTGGGAGGGAGGAGATTCTTCATTGTCATGTTGTGATGTTCGTGAGGATCTGCTGGAAGGCCCGGTCTGAGTTTTGCAGGTTGACACGGGTGTGTCTTGTGATGATAATTGGGAGCTTGAACAAGTGAGTTTGGTGGAAAAGCCAGATCCACCGGTGTTACTTCCTATTGTTGAGGAGCGGTTGACAGTTCCTGCAGCATGTAGGCCTAGTGTGTCTCCTGTTAACGTGGAGGAAAGTGTAGAGGATATAGCTAATAGTTCCCCTCCAGTGAGTGTTCAGGGCTGGAGAAAAGTCATTTGGGAACGTGGATGGTGTCGCTAGTGAGTTTGCTGAAGTTGTGATTCACGTTCACTTGTCCCTGGTGGAGGGTGTTATATGTCTCTCCTTGTTGCTTACATATCATATGGAGCTTGGTGCTTGTGACCATGGGCCTAGGAAATGAGATGGTCTCTCAGTTTAGAACCAGAGGGGTCACTGGTTGTTCCCTGGTTTGTTCAAATCAGAGACTTTTGCCAGGAAGAAATTACCTGAGTGCTAGAGCAGTACATTTGGTGGTTTTGGTTTTTGACTGGTTTCTGGTTTTTGAGAATGACTATTTCACAGTTGAGGGTTTCTGTAGTCAAGTTTCATAGTTTTGCAGCTCTTGTGTTTATATTGGTCTCTTCAGCTAAGTAAGTTTAATGGAAAAGAAAAAGGGGGAAAAAAGTATGAAACTTTCGGAAAATAGATATTGGTGACAATTATTCGTTTTTCTTGTTGGGGGAGGTGTTATGATATGGAGGTTAGTGTAGTGTTGGCACACAGGTGGGCAACACACTATCCAGGATACACTTCTACACTCCATCCCCCGGGTGGCAGCACCAACCGGGTCAAGGCCTCTGCCAGGAAGCCTTGATAAGCACATCAGGTGCAGCCAATTAAGTTGATTTTCAGTCCAGGAGAAGGAGAGGAGGCCAGAAGCCTCTCAGGTGGCCTTTGGTTTGTTTCTTTTGTGTTAGTTAACCTCTTTAGTTGGGAATGCCTTTTTGTAGTTTGGTTTTTGTACATATTTATTTAGTCACCATCTGAACAAATAATAATCCGCTTGGACTGTTCGACCAAGAGGTTGTAGTGTCTAAACAGTTTATGACTTTGCTGAAGTTTGTAAATGGTGTGTTAGAGGAAGTTGACTCAGCTTGCGGAAGCATCTGGAAAGCATTACTATAGGGGCCCCCTAAAACAGAGGAAGTCTGTTATGTGGAGGCCTGGGATTGGTGGATGGGAAAACCACCCATATCATGTTACAGATTATAAATACCATGGTTGGAACAAAGGACGAGGAGGAACAACATATTAGAGATTGGGTCAGTTGCTGGTAGAGCACGGCGCTTGTAACGCCAAGGTAGTGGGTTAGATCCCCGGGACCACCCATACACAAAAAAAATTATGCACGCATGACTGTAAGTCGCTTTGGATAAAAGCGTCTGCTAAATGGCATATTATTATTATTGTTCTCCAGATGTCTGCAGGAGTCTGTAAATTGACGCTGAAATCTTTGGTGTAATAAACTATTGTAATCAAGGACAGTGTCAGCGGATTTCTTGTCATCACAGCATGATTAGCATCGTTATCTCGACACTACAAGGTCAAGATGGAGCTGGCCCTGGACCTAAAGTAAGGTAGCTGTCTCCTGGGTATAGATACAGTACATTCAAAACCTAGGCACATATCTCACTTCTCATATTAATCCACACATCCAATCAGGTTACAGACCAGTTAACTAGGCCTAAAACGCTTAGACTTAGCGAGTGCAACAATATTAGCAGTCTAGTTAATCGGTTTCGTAACACTTACTCAGTATGGTATTACAATACGAGATAACAATACTGGCTATAAAAAAAGTTGTTGCATGGGTGTCTGAGCTGTGTGCCAGTAGTTCAAACAGACAGCTTGGTGCATTCAACATGTCAAGTAGTGATGAAGTAAAGACTGAACAAGTTCAAGAGTAAAAATGTGCTTAACAAGTTACAGTTGAAGTCGGAAGTTAACATACACCTTAGCCAAATACATTTAAAATCAGTTTTTCACAATTCCTGACATTTAATCCTAGTAAAAATTCCCTGTCTTAGGTCAGTTAGGATCACCACTTTATTTCAAGAATGTGAAATGTCAGAATAATAGTAGAGATAATTATTTATTTCAGCTTTTATTTCTTCACATTCCCAGTGGGTCAGAATATTACATACACTCAATTAGTATTTGGTAGCATTGCCTTTAAAATGTTTAACTTGGGTCAAACATTTCGGGTAGCCTTCCACAAGCTTCCCACAATAAGTTGGGTGAATTTTGGCCCATTCCTCCTGACAGAGCTGGTGTAACTGAGTCAGGTTTGTAGGCCTCCTTGCTCGCACACGCTTTTTCAGTTCTGCCCACGCATTTTCTATAGGATTGAGGTCAGGGCTTTGTGATGGCCACTCCAATACCTTGACTTTGTTGTCCTTAAGCCATTTTGCCACAACTTTGGAAGTATGCTTGGGGTAATTGTCCATTTGGAAGACCCATTTGCAACCAAGCTTTAACTTCCTGACTGATGTCTTGAGATGTTGCTTCAATATATCCACATAATTTTCCTTCCTCATGATGCCATCTATTTTGTGAAGTGCACCAGTCCCTCCTGCAGCAAAGCACCCCCACAGCATGATGCTGCTACCCCTGTGCTTCACGGTTGGGATGGTGTTCTTCGGCTCGCAAGCTCCCCCTTTTTCCTCCAAACATAACGATGGTCATTATGCCCAAACAGTTCTAGTTTTGTTTCATCAGACCAGAGGACATTTCTCCAAAAAGTACGATCTTTGTCTCCATGTGCAGTTGCAAACCGTAGTCTGGCTTTTTTATGGCGGTTTTGGAGAAGTGGCTTCTTCCTTCCTGAGCGGCCTTTCAGGTTATGTCGATATAGGACTTGTTTTACTGTGGATATAGATAATTTTGTACCTGTTTCCTCCAGCATCTTCACAAGGTCCTTTGCTGTTGTTCTGGGATTGATTTGCACTTTTCGCACCAAAGTACGTTCATCTCTAGGAGACAGAATGCGTCTCCTTCCTGAGCGGTATGACGGCTGCGTGGTCCCATGGTGTTTATACTTGCGTACGATTGTTTGTACAGATGAACGTGGTACCTTCAGGCGTTTGGAAATTGCTCCCAAGGATGAACCAGACTTGTGGAGGTATACAATTAGCTATCTGAGGTCTTGGCTGATTATCTTTTGATTTTCCCATGATGTCAAGCAAAGAGGCACTGAGTTTGAAGGTAGGCCTTGAAATACAACCACAGGTACACCTCCAATAGGCTAATTGACGTCATTTGAGTCAATCAGAAGCTTCTAAAGCATGACATAATTTTCTAGAATTTTCCAAACTGTTTAAAGGCACAGTCAACTTAGTGTATGTAAACTTCTGACCCACTGGAATTGTGATACAGTGAATTATAAGTGAAATAATCTGTCTGTAAACAATTGTTCGAAAATGTACTTGTCATGCACAAAGTAGATGTCCTAACCGACTTGCCAAAACTATAGTTCGTTAACAAGAAATATGTGGAGTGGTTGAACAATGAGTTTTAATGTCTCCAACCAAAGTGTATGTAAACTTCTGACTTCAACTGTACATAGTAAGTTGCAATAATAGTGTTTAACATGATTTATGAATGACTGCCTCATGTACCCCACACGTACAATTATCTGTAAGGTCCCTCAGTTGAGCGGTGAATTCCAAACACCGATTCAACCACAGACCAGAGGTTTTCCAATGGCTCGTAAAGAAGGGCACCTATTGGTAGATGGGTAAAACTTTTTTTTTAAAGCAGACATTGAATATCCCTTTGAGCATGGTGAAGTTATTTAATTACATTTTGGATGGTTTATCAATACACCCAGTCACTACAAAGATACAGACGTCCTTCCTAACTCAGTTGCCGGAGAAGATGGAAACCACTCAGGGATTTCACAATGAGGCCAATGGTGACTTCAAAACAGAGTTTAATGACTGTGATAGGAGAACTGAGGATTGATCAACAACATTGTAGGTACTCCACAATACTCACCTAATTGACAGAGTGAAAAGAAGTCTGTACAGAATAAAAAATATTCCAAAACATGCATACTGTTTGCAACGAGGCACTAAAGTAATACTGCAAAATATGTGGCAAAGCAATTAACTTTTTGTCCTGAATACAAAGTGTTATGTTCGCCGCAAATCCAATACAACACATTACTGAATACCACTCTCCTTATTTTCAAGCATAGTGGTGTAATCGTTAAGGACTGGGGAGTTTTTCAGGAAATGGAATGGAGCTAAGCACAGGCAAAATCCTAGTGGAAAACCTGGTTGTCTGCTTTCCATCAGACACTGGGAGAAAAATTCACCTTTCAGCAGGACAATAACCTAAAACACAAGGCCAAATCTACGCTGGAGTTGCTTACCAAGAAGACAGTGAATGTTCCTGAGTGGCCGAATTACAATTTTGGCTTAAATTTACTTGAGAATCTATGGCAAGACCTGAAAATGGTTGTCTAGCAATGATCAACAACCAGCTTGACAAAGCTTGAATAATTTAGAAAAGAATAAATGGGCAAATGTTTCACAATCCAGGTGTGGAAAGCTCTTAGAGACTTACATTTACATTTTCGTCATTTAGCAGACACTCTTATCCAGAGCGACTTACAATTGGTGCATTCACCTTATGATAGCCAGTGGGACAACCACTTTCCAAATTAATTTTTTGTACTTTTATCTTTTTCATAATTTATTTTTTATTTTTATTTTTTGGGTGGGTTAAGGAGGGGTAGAAGGATTATTTTATCCTATCCCAGGTATTCCTTAAAGAGGTGGGGTTTCAAGTGTCTCCGGAAGGTGGTGAGTGACTCCGCTGTCCTGGCGTCGTGAGGGAGCTTGTTCCACCATTGGGGTGCCAGAGCAGCGAACAGTTTTGACTGGGCTGAGTGGGAACTGTGCTTCCGCAGAGGTAGGGGGGCCAGCAGGCCAGAGGTGGATGAATGCAATGCCCTCGTTTGGGTGTAGGGACTGATCAGAGCCTGAAGGTACGGGGGTGCCGTTCCCCTCACAGCTCTGTAGGCAAGCACCATGGTCTTGTAGCAGATGCGAGCTTCAACTGGAAGCCAGTGGAGTGTGCGGAGGAGCGGGGTGACGTGAGAGAACTTAGGAAGGTTGAACACCAGACGGGCTGCGGCATTCTGGATGAGTTGTAGGGGTTTAATGGCACAGGCAGGGAGCCCAGCCAACAGCGAGTTGCAGTAATCCAGACGGGAGATGACAAGTGCCTGGATTAGGACCTGTGCCGCTTCCTGTGTAAGGCAGGGTCGTACTCTCCGAATGTTATAGAGCATGAACCTACAGGATCGGGTCACCACCTTGATGTTAGCGGAGAACGACAGGGTGTTGTCCAGGGTCACGCCAAGGCTCTTCGCACTCTGGGAGGAGGACACAATGGAGTTGTCAACCGTGATGGCGAGATCATGGAACAGGCAGTCCTTCCCCGGGAGGAAGAGCAGCTCCGTCTTGCCAAGGTTCAGCTTGAGGTGGTGATCCGTCATCCATACTGATATGTCTGCCAGACATGCAGAGATGCGATTTGCCACCTGGTTATCAGAAGGGGGAAAGGAGAAGATTAGTTGTGTGTCGTCTGCGTAGCAATGATAGGAGAGGCCATGTGAGGATATGACAGAGCCAAGTGACTTGGTGTATAGCGAGACTAGGAGAGGGCCTAGAACTGAGCCCTGGGGGACACCAGTGGTGAGAGCACGTGGTGCGGAGACAGATTCTCGCCACGCCACCTGGTAGGAGCGACCTGTCAGGTAGGACGCAATCCAAGAGTGAGCCGCGCCGGAGATGCCCAACTCTGAGAGGGTGTAGAGGAGGATCTGATGGTTCACAGTATCAAAGGCAGCAGATGGGTCTAGAAGGACGAGAGCAGAGGAGAGAGAGTTAGCTTTAGCAGTGTGGAGAGCCTCCGTGACACAGAGAAGAGCAGTCTCAGTTGAATGACCAGTCTTGAAACCTGACTGGTTTGGATCAAGAAGGTAATTCTGAGAGAGATAGCAAGAGAGTTGGCTAAAGACGGCACGCTCAAGAGTTTTGGAGAGAAAAGAAAGAAGGGATACTGGTCTGTAGTTGTTGACATCGGAGGGATCGAGTGTAGGTTTTTTGAGAAGGGGTGCAACTCTCGCTCTCTTGAAGATGGAAGGGACATAGCCAGCGGTCAAGGATGAGTTGATGAGAGAGGTGAGGTAAGGGAGAAGGTCTCCGGAAATGGTCTGGAGAAGAGAGGAGGTGATAGGGTCAAGCGGGCAGGTTGTTGGGCGGCCGGCCGTCACAAGTTGCAAGATTTCATCTGGAGAGAGAGGGGAGAAAGAAGTCAAAGCATGGAGGGAGGAGAAGGTGGCAAAGAGCTTCCTAGGGTTAGAGGCATATGCTTGGAATTTAGAGTGGTAGAAAGTGGCTTTAGCATCAGAAACACCCACAGGTGTAATCACTGCCAAAGGTGCTTCTACAAAGTATTTCATTTTCAATACATTTGCAAAAATATCTAATGATGTTTTCACTTTGTCATTATGGGGTATTGTGTGTAGATAAAAATCTATTTAATCTATTTTGAATTCCATGTAAGTCTAAATGTAAGTCCATGTAAATCTAAATCATTAAATGAGCCATTCGCAGTTTCACTGTACCGGCCGTGTGTACTTAGACTTGCATGGCTTAATCTTTGAGACGAGCATATGCTACTGGCAGGATCAACACAACTAAATATGGAACAAGTCAAGGGGTATGAATACTTTCTGAAGGCACTGTATGTAATAAAATATTTCCAGTGGTCTGGGGGAGCTATGGAAAGTGAAAGACTGCTACCTTCATACCACAGTACTAACTCTCTCCAGCCCCTTTGGAAACAGGAAGCCCTTCTATTTGTGTGGTCATGGAAAAGGTCATCTCACCTTTCCATCTGGTTAAGGGCCTACCGCTGAACTGTGGTTATTACACCTGCCATAGGTCAGCCTACACACGCACACTGGGCCCCAGAATAGACACACATACTGCTCTCTGGTGATAAGGCCTAAACTCTGAAACAAGCAATGAACAGCCATGTTTCCAGTGGCATTTATTCACTTGTCAGAATAGAATACATAATGACATGGTGCATAAAAATAACTAACTTTGTTGTTGAAAAGCAGTAAAATGGAGTTCAATCAAATGAAAGCGAAGAGTTTACATTTTCAGCAAGATAAGTCAATACATACAGTGGGGAGAACAAGTATTTGATACACTGCCGATTTTGCAGGTTTTCCTACTTACAAAGCATGTAGAGGTCTGTAATTTTTATCATAGGTACACTTCAACTGTGAGAGATGGAATCTAAAACAAAAATCCAGAAAAGCATAACTTAATATTTGGTACAGAAACCTTTGTTTGCAATTGCAGAGATCATACGTTTCCTGTAGGTCTTGACCAGGTTTGCACACACTGCAGCAGGGATTTTGGCCCACTCCTCCATACAGACCTTCTCCAGATCCTTCAGGTTTCGGGGCTGTCGCTGGGCAATATGGACTTTCAGCTCCCTCCAAAGATGTTCTATTGGGTTCAGGTCTGGAGACTGGCTAGGCCACTCCAGGACCTTGAGATGCTTCTTACGGAGCCACTCCTTAGTTGCCCTGGCTGTGTGTTTCGGGTCGTTGTCATGCTGGAAGACCCAGCCATGACCCATCTTCAATGCTCTTACTGAGGGAAGGAGGTTGTTGGCCAAGATCTCGCGATACATGGCCCCATCCATCCTCCCCTCAATACGGTGCAGTCGTCCTGTCCCCTTTGCAGAAAAGCATCCCCAAAGAATGATGTTTCCACCTCCATGCTTCATGTTTAGACCAGAAAGCTCTATTTTTGTCTCATCAGACCACATGACCTTCTCCCATTCCTCCTCTGGATCATCCAGATGGACATTGGCAAACTTCAGACGGGCCTGGACATGCGCTGGCTTGAGCAGGGGGACCTTGCGCGCGCTGCAGGATTTTAATACATGACGGCGTAGTGTGTTACTAATGGTTTTCTTTGAGACTGTGGTCCCAGCTCTCTTCAGGTCATTGACCAGGTCCTGCCGTGTAGTTCTGGGCTGATCCCTCACCTTCCTCATGATCATTGATGGCCCACGAGGTGAGATCTTGCATGGAGCCCCAGACCGAGGGTGATTGACCATCATCTTGAACTTCTTCGCCAACAGTTGTTGCCTTCTCACCAAGCTGCTTGCCTATTGTCCTGTAGCCCATCCCAGCCTTGTGCAGGTCTACAATTTTATCCCTGATGTCCTTACACAGCTCTCTGGTCTTGGCCATTGTGGAGAGGTTGGAGTCTGTTTGATTGAGTGTGTGGACAGATGTATTTTATACAGGTAACGAGTTCAAACAGGTGCAGTTAATGCAGGTAATGAGTGGAGAACAGGAGGGCTTCATAAAAAAAAAAACACGTCTGTGAGAGCCGGAATTCTTACTGGTTGGTAGGTGATCAAATACTTATGTCATGCAATAAAATGCAAATTAATTACTTAAAAATCATACAATGTGATTTTCTGGATTTTTGTTTTAGATTCCGTCTCTCACAGTTGAAGTGTACCTATGATAAAAAATTACAGACCTCTACATGCTTTGTAAGTAGGAAAACCTGCAAAATCGTCTGTGTATCAAATACTTGTTCTCCCCACTGTAGTTAGCACACACTTGTATTAAAGTTGAATCACAGACTGCAGGTAAGACTGGACCTCGGCACCTCTACCTTACACTGGTACTGATTTGGTGGCATTATAGGACATTTTACAGATACTATCAGATTTCTACTAAAAGATTATGAATGCTCTAGTACAGTTGTGTGGGTGAGCCGAGATGGACAGGAAGATGTGTCATACTGAATGATAAACATAATTCTGGAATGTGCTTGTTGCTTAGCTGCATTGAGGGTTTTTGGGGCTGTCAGGTCTCTAAATAAGGACAATGTTTGAGAACTCCTTATTCTGTCATGTTTTTTATTTTTTATCTTTCAATATAGGCAGACATACAGGCTATACCAACATTTATGACTTTGTTTGTAAGCATTACTGTATGTAAATGTACCATCATTGTCACGTACTGAAGTGGGTGTCTCCGTGCACATTTCTTTCCGATTCACCAATCAACTGATAGCAAACACCCAAAATTTGTTTTGTTTTTTACAGGAAAAACGATCTCAGTCGACATTTAAATGACTAAAACCAAACTGAAACTGTGTAGAAATGATAATGGACCTACATTTATAGTCTCTTCACTCTGTCCAGCTTGCTAACAGTCATCGTAACGAAAGCTAGACTGTCAGGGAGAACAGAAAATTCCAAAAGCGATGGATAGAGGAAATACGTTTTAAGTGCGGCCCTCAGGACCACCGAATGCGGCCCGCGGGGAAATGAAGTTTGACTTCCCTGCCCTAAAGCATCTTTGGTTGAAAGTGTTGGTTCCCGGGAAGACTAAAGGAATCTAATTCGAGCTGCATGAAAATAACAGCTTTCTTCCTTGTCGTGTTCCTCATCTACCTGCCATTTTTAAAGGTGAGGCTGCCCCTTGCTGAGCCTGGTGTGTCCAGGCTGCTCCCATCCCAGGACTCCCTGTAGAGCTCAGAGACCTGCCCAGATCAGTCTCTCTCTCGGAGTCTCTCTGAGGGTCGAGTGGACAGTTTGATGTGGAATTCCAATTCCATTGTAATCTGGTTTACAGCTTGAGTCCTGCTTACAGCTGTTTAATACTACATCATAGCATCAATAAAATGTCTGAGTTGTTTCAACCCCAATTGATTTAGATGGCTATTCATATTGAAGTGAGGTCTACTTACAGTATGAACAAATTACTTCACAAATGGTGTGCTGTATGTCGTACTACTGTACCTACAGTACATTTATGCATCACCAAATAGGACCCTTACTATATAATGCACAGTACTGTGCAGTCGACAAATATGGTTGAATCAAACTGGCGTGGATATAAATTGAATATAAAACAGTCAATCTAACATGAGCGATCACCATTGCCTGCAGCCACCAGGGCATGCAGCGGCTGTCATTTAGGTGCTGAGTAAATTTCAGGCCAGAGTGTTTGGCGTGGCCGGGGGCCGGGGCCTAGCTACAGTGAGAAATGGAACACTAGTCACTTTAATAATGTTTACATATCTTGCATTACTCATCTCATATGTATATACTGTATTCTATTCTATAATATTCTACTGTATCTTAGTCCATTGCTTGTCCATATACAGTGAGGGGGAAAAAGTATTTGATCCCCTGCTGATTTTGTACGTTTGCCCACTGACAAAGACATGATCAGTCTATAATTTTAATGGTAGGTTTATTTGAACAGTGAGAGACAGAATTACAACAAAAAAATCCAGAAAAACGCATGTCAAAAATGTTATAAATTGATTTGCATTTTAATGAGGGAAATAAGTATTTGACCCCTCTCCAAAACATGACTTTGTACTTGGTGGCAAAACCCTTGTTGGCAATCACAGAGGTCAGACGTTTCTTGTAGTTGGCCACCAGGTTTGCACACATCTCAGGAGGGATTTTGTTCCACTCCTCTTTGCCGATCTTCTCCAAGTCATTAAGGTTTCGAGGCTGACGTTTGGCAACTCGAACCTTCAGCTCCCTCCATAAATTTTCTATGCGATTAAAGTCTGGAGACTGGCTAGGCCACTCCAGGACCTTAATGTGCTTCTTCTTGAGCCACTCCTTGGCCGTGTGTTTTGGGTCATTGTCATGCTGGAATACCCATCTACGACCCATTTTCAATGCCCTGGCTGAGGGAAGGCGATTCTCACCCAAGATTTGACGGTACATGGCCCCGTCCATCATCCCTTTGATGCGGTGAAGTTGTCCTGTCCTCTTAGCAGAAAAACACCCCCAAAGCATAATGTTTCCACCTCCATGTTTGACGGTGGTGATGGTGTTCTTGGGGTCATAGGCAGCATTCCTCCTCCTCCAAACACGGCGAGTTGAGTTGATGCCAAAGAGCTCGATTTTGATCTCATCTGACCGCAACACTTTCACCCAGTTCTCCACTGAATCATTGAGATGTTCATTGGCAAACTTCAGACGGCCCTGTATATGTGCTTTCTTGAGCAGGTGGACCTTGCGGGCGCTGCAGGATTTCAGTCCTTCACGGCGTAGTGTGTTACCAATTGTTTTCTTGGTGACTATGGTCCCAGCTGCCTTGAGATCATTGACAAGATCCTCCCGTGTAGTTCTGGGCTGATTCCTCACCGTTATCATGATCATTGCAACTCCATGAGGTGAGATCTTGCATGGAGCCCCAGGCCGAGGGAGATTGACAGTTCTTTTGTGTTTCTTCCATTTGCGAATAATCGCACCAACTGTTGTCACCTTCTCACCAAGCTGCTTGGCGATGGTCTTGTAGCCCATTCCAGCCTTGTGTAGGTCTACAATATAGTCCCTGACATCCTTGGAGAGCTCTTTGGTCTTGGCCATGGTGGAGAGTTTGGAATATGATTGATTGATTGATTGCTTCTGTGGACAGGTGTCTTTTATACAGGTAACAAGCTGAGATTAGGAGCACTCCCTTTAAGAGTGTGCTCTAATCTCAGCTCGTTACCTGTATAAAAGACACCTGGGAGCCAGAAATCTTTCTGATTGAGAGGGGGTCAAATACTTATTTCCCTCATTAAAATGCAAATCAATTTATAACATTTTCTACATGCGTCTTTCTGGATTTTTGTTGTTGTTATTCTGTCTCTCACTGTTCAAATAAACCTAGCATTAAAATTATAGACTGATCATTTCTTTGTCGGTGGGCAAATGTACAAAATCAGCAGGGGATCAAATACTTTTTTCCCTCACTGTACCTGCCCACAGGTGTATGGGTCTGGCTAGTGGACATGTCCCCTGCAGTGCAATGTGGTGGTGTAGGCCTGGGGCAGAGCAGGGTTTGGGGCAGGGAGTGGAGATGCCTGCTGGGGGTCATAAGGAGCCCTCCTCCCCTCTCTGCAGGGTGCCTTACTACAGCATCGACCCCCTGCAGACCCTCAGACCTGCCTGGATGCCTCAGCAGACACACACAGGTGAGTCTCTCTCCAGGTGCTCCGCACCACTGTCACATACTTTTATACCTGTCTAAAAGGGAAATGCATGTTGCTTAGTGTAATTTAATGTACTATTTATTTTATCAAAACTAACATTGTATAATGTCTTGAGAAATGTCTGAAGAAAATTCTGGTAAGTGAAGTGTAATCTATCAATTGTTAGGTTTTCTGTTTTCTTTTCCAGAAATATGTAAATTATGACAACTATTGTAATGTTTCATTTTGATTGAATTAGACATTCCTAAATCTGTTTAGTTGATTAACATTTTTAGAAATGTGTATGTGTCAACCCGTTTAGTGATTACAGAATGGAATGTGTTACAAAAGCAAACTGATGATGTCTAACTACTCAACGTTAACTGTCGAGCGTTCCAGTTTATTGTTATAATTACTCCATAACCATATACAGATCTCAGATATTCCTCCAGGGACGCTAAAATAACTGTTAGTATTTCTCTGTTAAATAACATGCTGTCAACAGTGATATGCACACATTGGTAAAGGTTTACGCTTGTGATAAGAGTTCAGAGGAAAATAATTCAGTTAATTACAGTAGTCACAGATTCCTGCATCATTCCTGGCAGAGTGAAAATGTTTCCATGACTGAGATTCAAATGTGAAACTGGTTGTGTCCCAAATGGTACCCTATTCCCTTTATAGGTTGCTATGGGCCAGGGTCAAAAGTTGTGCACTATAAT
This sequence comes from Coregonus clupeaformis, assembly GCF_020615455.1. Classification (NCBI taxonomy): domain Eukaryota; kingdom Metazoa; phylum Chordata; class Actinopteri; order Salmoniformes; family Salmonidae; genus Coregonus; species Coregonus clupeaformis. The sequence continues at coordinate 15,589,991 of NC_059212.1, forward strand.
GGGAATATAGTGCCATTTGGGATACATACTGTGTGTTTAAAGTACCAAAATAAAGGAACGGTCAGTGTTCCAGTGGATCAGATGTAAAGATTGAGGCCAAAAACAACACTGAGTTTACAGCCAAAAGAACAGCAGAAATGTCCCTTTGATTCCACTACCAGTACACTATTCTTAGGGGAACAGCTAGTGATGTAAACATACGCAAGTGCCAAATATGGATCAGGTGGTTCAGAATACCATGTATTGTACTAAGACCTATTCTGAACATCTACATGCTCTGAAATAGGATACAAAATAACTATGCATTATCGACACATAGATTAACGATGCATTATAATCCAAATGCTGCTACCAAATGGACTATCTATGAGATTTAAATCACATTAGATCCTGTTGGACAGGGGTGAGTGAACTGGTGAAAAGTGGTGTCATTGGTTTGAACAAGTTTCTCAATGGCAAGCCATCACACAGATCAGTCTTATGCAAGTTCAGGCTGAGTTTGTAGGTTTACTGCAGGGTTCCTGTCTGTAATCCTGTATGGACTGTGCCCTATCTGAGGCTTTGAAATTAGGGTGCGGCTCGCTACTGACTACAGGTGAGCTAGTTGGTGGCTGAGTCATAGGAGTTAAGCCCAATAAAACAATATAAATATCTGTTTATATGGTTAATCACTCAACACACCTTGCCATTGACAAATTGTTGGATGTGTCATCAATTGCTAGTCTCCTAAACTTCACCTTTTCTGCATCTTGATATAAAGTGGATATAATGCACACTCATAACTACCATTGAACTAATTCCTGGTATGTAACATGACACATGATTATTGACTTACTCTACATACAGTAGCATTAGGCCTGTATGACCATTATGGAGCATGGTAGGACTAATAGTAGCAGTAGGCCTGTATGAGAACTATCAAGCTACTTCTGACCAGGAGGTTGTTCCTTGGCGTACACATCACCGACAAACTGAAATGGTCTACCCACGCAGACAGTGTGGTGAAGAAGGCGCAACAGAGCCTCTTCAACTTCAGGAGGCTGAAGAAATTCGGCTTGGCACCTAAAACCCTCACAAACTTTTACATATGCACAATTGAGAGCATCCTGTTGGGCTGTATCACCGCCTGGTACGGCAACTGCACCCCCCGCAACCGCAGGGCTCTCCAGAGGGTGGTGTGGTCTGCCGAACGCATTACCGGGGGCAAACTACCCGCCCTCCAAGACACCTACAGCAGCTGATGTCACAGGAAGGCCAAAAAGATCATCAAGGACATCAACCACCCGAGCCACTGCCTGTTCACCCCGCTATCATCCAGAAGGCGAGGTCAGTGCAGGTGCATCAAAGCTGGGACTGAGAGAATGAAAAACAGCTTCTATCTCAAGGCCATCAGACTGTTAAATAGCCATCACAAGCACATTAGAGTCTGCTGCTGCCTATTGAAATCACTGGCCACTTTAAGAAATGGAACACTAGTCACTTTAATAATGTTTACATATCTTGCATTACTCATCTCATATGTATATACTGTATTCTATTCTATAATATTCTACTGTATCTTAGTCCATTGCTTGTCCATATACAGTGAGGGGGAAAAAGTATTTGATCCCCTGCTGATTTTGTAAGTTTGCCCACTGACAAAGAAATGATCAGTCTATAATTTTAATGGTAGGTTTATTTGAACAGTGAGATACAGAATTACAAAAAAAAAATCCAGAAAAACGCATGTCAAAAATGTTATAAATTGATTTGCATTTTAATGAGGGAAATAACTATTTGACCCCTCTGCAAAACATGACTTAGTACTTGGTGGCAAAACCCTTGTTGGCAATCACAGAGGTCAGACGTTTCTTGTAGTTGGCCACCAGGTTTGCATACATCTCAGGAGGGATTTTGTCCCACTCCTCTTTGCAGATCTTCTCCAAGTCTTTAAGGTTTTGAGGCTGACGTTTGGCAACTCGAACCTTCAGCTCCCTCCACAGATTTTCTATGGGATTAAGGTCTGGAGACTGGCTAGGCCACTCTAGAACCTTAATGTGCTTCTTCTTGAGCCACTCCTTTGTTGCCTTGGCCGTGTGTTTTGGGTCATTATCATGCTGGAATACCCATCCACGACCCAAGGAGGTTCTCACCCAAGATTTGACGGTACATGGCCCCGTCCATCGTCCCTTTGATGCAGTGAAGTTGTCCTGTCCCCTTAGCAGAAAAACACCCACAAAGCATAACGTTTCCACCTCCATGTTTGACGGTGGGGATGATGTTCTTGGGGTCATAGGCAGCATTCCTCCTCCTCCAAACACGGTGAGTTGAGTTGATGCCAAAGAGTTCCATTTTGGTCTCATCTGACCACAACACTTTCACCCAGTTCTCCTCTGAATCATTCAGATGTTCATTGGCAAACTTCAGACGGGCATGTATATGTGCTTTCTTGAGGAGGGGGACCTTGCGGGTGCTGCAGGATTTCAGTCCTTCATGGCGTAGTGTGTTACCAATTTGTTTTCTTGGTGACTATGGTCCCAGCTGCCTTGAGATCATTGACAAGATCATTTGAGTCAATTGGAGGTGTACCTGTGGATGTATTTCAAGGCCTACCTTCAAACTCAGTGTCTCTTTGCTTGACATCATGGGAAAATTAAAAGAAATCAGCCAAGTCCTCAGAAAACGAATTGTATACCTCCACAAGTCTGGTTCATCCTTGGGAGCAATTTCCAAATGCCTGAAGGTACCACGTTCATTTGTACCAACAATAGTACACAAGTATAAACACCATGGGACCACGCAGCTGTCATACCGCTCAGGAAGGAGACGCGTTCTGTCTCCTAGAGATGAACATACTTTTGTGCGAAAAGTGCAAATCAATCCCAGAACAACAGCAAAGGACCTTGTGAAGATGCTGGAGGAAACAGGTACAGTGGGGAAAAAAGGATTTAGTCAGCCACCAATTGTCCAAGTTCTCCCACTTAAAAAGATGAGCGAGGCCTGTAATTTTCATCATAGGTACACGTCAACTATGACAGACAAAATGAGAAAAAAAAATCCAGAAAATCACATTGTAGGATTTTTTATGAATTTATTTGCAAATTATGGTGGAAAATAAGTATTTGGTCAATAACAAAAGTTTCTCAATACTTTGTTGTATACCCTTTGTTGGCAATGACACAGGTCAAACGTTTTCTGTAAGTCTTCACAAGGTTTTCACACACTGTTGCTGGTATTTTGGCCCATTCCTCCATGCAGATCTCCTCTAGAGCAGTGATGTTTTGGGGCTGTCGCTGGGCAACACGGACTTTCAACTCCCTCCAAAGATTTTCTATGGGATTGAGATCTGGAGACTGGCTAGGCCACTCCAGGACCTTGAAATGCTTCTTACGAAGCCACTCCTTCATTGCCCGGGCGGTGTGTTTGGGATCATTGTAATGCTGAAAGACCCAGCCACGTTTCATCTTCAATGCCCTTGCTGATGGAAGGAGGTTTTCACTCAAAATCTCACGATACATGGCCCCATTCTTTCCTTTACACGGATCAGTCGTCCTGGTCCCTTTGCAGAAAAACAGCCCCAAAGCATGATGTTTCTACCCCCATGCTTCACAGTAGGTATGGTGTTCTTTGGATGCAACTCAGCATTCTTTGTCCTCCAAACACGACGAGTTGAGTTTTTACCAAAAAGTTATATTTTGGTTTCATCTGACCATATGACATTCTCCCAATCCTCTTCTGGATCATCCAAATGCACTCTAGCAAACTTCAGACGGGCCTGGACATGTACTGGCTTAAGCAGGGGGACACGTCTGGCACTGCAGGATTTGAGTCCCTTGCGGCGTAGTGTGTTACTGATGGTAGGCTTTGTTACTTTGGTCCCAGCTCTCTGCAGGTCATTCACTAGGTCCCACCGTGTGGTTCTGTGATTTTTGGTCTTGTATGTCTTCCATTTCCTAATAATTGCTCCCACAGTTGATTTCTTCAAACCAAGCTGCTTACCTATTGCAGATTCAGTCTTCCCAGCCTGGTGCAGGTCTACAATTTTGTTTCTGGTGTCCTTTGACAGCTCTTTGGTCTTGGCCATAGTGGAGTTTGGAGTGTGACTGTTTGAGGTTGTGGACAGGTGTCTTTTATACTGATAACAAGTTCAAACAGGTGCCATTAATACAGGTAACGAGTGGAGGACAGAGGAGCCTCTTAAAGAAGAAGTTACAGGTCTGTGAGAGCCAGAAATCTTGCTTGTTTGTAGGTGACCAAATACTTATTTTCCACCATAATTTGCAAATAAATTCATTAAAAATCCTACAATGTGATTTTCTGGAGAAAAAAAATCTCAATTTGTCTGACAAAGTTGACGTGTACCTATGATGAAAATTACAGGCCTCTCTCATCTTTTTAAGTGGGAGAACTTGCACAATTGGTGGCTGACTAAATACTTTTTTCCCCACTGTACAAAAGTATCTATATCCACAGTAAAACAAGTCATATATCGACATAACCTGAAAGGCCGCTCAGCAAGGAAGAAGCCACTGCTCCAAAACCGCCATAAAAAAGCCAGACTACGGCTTGCAACTGCACATGGGGACAAAGATCATACTTTTTGGAGAAATGTCCTCTGGTCTGATGAAACAAAACTAGAACTGTTTGGCCATAATAACCATCGTTATGTTTGGAGGAAAAAGGGGGAGCTTGCGAGCCGAAGAACACCATCCCAACCATGAAGCACGGGGGTGGCAGCATCATGCTGTGGGGGTGCTTTACTGCAGGAGGGACTGGTGCACTTCACAAAATAAATGGCATCATGAGGAAGGAAAATTATGTGGATATATTGAAGCAACATCTCAAGACATCAGTCAGGAAGTTAAAGCTTGGTCGCAAATGGGTCTTCCAAATGGACAATGAATTTGTGGGTAGAACTGAAAAAGCGTGTGTGAGCAAGGAGGCCTACAAACCTTACTCAGTTACACCAGCTCTGTCAGGAGGAATGGGCCAAAATTCACCCAACTTATTGTGGGAAGCTTGTGGAAGGCTACCCGAAACGTTTGACCCAAGTTAAACAATTGAAAGGCAATGCTACCAAATACTAATTGAGAGTATGTAAACTTCTGACCCACTGGGAATGTGATTAAATAAATAAAATCTGAAATAAATCATTCTCTCTACTATTATTTTGACATTTCACATTCTTAAAATAAAGTGGTGATCCTAACTGACCTAAGACAGGGAATTTTTTCTTGGATTAAATGTCAGGAATTGTGAAAAACTGAGTTGAAATGTATTTGGCTAAGGTGTATGTAAACTTCCGACTTCAACTGTATATATTCTTAAATTCCATTTGTGTGTATTGGGTATATGTTGTGAAATTGTTAGATATTACTTGTTAGATATTACTGCACTGTCAGAGCTAGAAGCACAAGCATTTCACTACACCCGCAATAACATCTGCTAAACACGTGTATGATACATAAAATTTGATTTGATTTGAAGCCTAATGATTGATGGCCACTGGGTTGGGGACTGATGTCACTTGTCTGCTCTGTGGGCTTCCCAACAGTGCGCCAGCTGGCATCCCTGGGATGTCCTGCTGGAACAGGAGTCAGAAGAGGTTGCACACTGAGGAATGTTGTTGCAATTTAAGCGGCCATTACTACCTGCTAGCTGTCTTTCTCCCCGGCCTTTATTGCCCGGGGATTCAATTGGATTGGAGCTGTAAACCCTTGTGTTTCATGGGGCTGGGCAGGTAATTGAAGGAAGGCAGGCCCTCATTCAGGCTCCATGGGGGTTACAATCGCAGGCCAGCCCTAGCCTTTGGGCTGCTCTGCCAGGAGCTAAAGAGGGCACAGCAGGGGAGCCTATCAAACACCACTGGTGCCTTGCTTCAACTCCAAACACACAACACTGGATTCCAACTACTTGTTCTATGCCTGTTATGTCTTGTACTGCATATTGCAATGAATAAGGATTTATGGTATAATGTAAATGAATGTACTATTTCTTATACCAAACTAACATTGTATAATGTCTTGAGAAAGGTCTGAAGAAAATTCAGGCAAGTCAAGTGTAATCAATAAATTATGCTTGTTAGGACGTATAAATATGTTAATTATTTCATTTAGATTTTATTAAACTTTCCTAAATCAGTTTTGTTGATTTAAAATGTGTTTAGAAATGCGTAAAAATCACAAAGCGATCATAGCATGGATAGAAATGTTTTATTTATTAGTCGGGACTTGGCTACTGAGCTCTCTTTACATAGGTGGAGTTTCTATAGAAGACAAAAGAGAGCAACCTGTTACTGTAACCGGAAGAGAGGCTCTGACAACCTCAAGTCTTCCCTCAACCCTCCCCACCACACCAGTCCTATGCAAATCACAAGGAGGTATAGTCAACTCTTCAATAGTAACTGAAACAGCAAAAAGCAACTGCACATACTCTCAATAATCCCACTGTGAATAAAGGATATGCTAAAATGTTCAAAGACTTCAGCACTGTATACATAAAAGGGCTGGGTCCCCGATGTTAAGGACTAAGCTTAGGAGTCGGACAGTGAACATCTCAAATGACAATCATGAGTTGTCTCAAATAGGCTTGAGATAAGGGGGATGCTTAAAGCATAGGTGTTATGCATGGTCACAAGCTTTTTCTTAAGATGAACAAGCCCTAGGAAATAAAGAACATCACACTTTTACTCAATCTTAACCATTTAAAAGTATAATTAAAGCACCAAACCACAATACAATAGACTGTCTAGTGGTCAGTAGGTTTTACATTCTATAAAATTCCAATGATGTAATTTTGAGGCTTCGCTAGCATGTCCGTAGTATGACTGATCAAAGGTGATCCAAAGGCTAAACTCATGTTCCTCTTTTGGCTCTTCCCTGTATTTTCACAGCTGGCCAATGGTGGTTGTTTCAGGCCGAGGTGTAGCGTCATCATCCTGGATGGCAGGCAGGGGAAGACGGGATGCCCTGTCTGCACGTCACCAGCTGCCTGGGTCAGGCCTGTAGAGAGAGAGGGGCAGGGCAGTCCTGGCCAGGCTTACAGTACCTGGCTCTGGTTCTGGCAAAGAAGCTGAGTAGCAGTAAAGACTATCACACCAGAGAGCACTTCCCCCATCAACACTACAATAACTGCTGCCTGATACATCCCAGCCTAGGCCAGGCCAGGCCAGAGCCACTATCACCTCCTGGGACACATTGTAGGAGATGCATGGAGTATAAATGCTGATGATAGTCAACTGTTTAATAATGCCCTTTTAATGTGTTTGATTTAACAATAAAATCTTAATCCCAGCACTTTATCCAGCCCGTATGTACAGTAGATATAGATTACAATGTATTAGCAGGTACCTCTCAGAGCGGTTGGGTTAAATGTGGAAGACACATTTCAGTTGAATGCATTCAGTTGTACAACTGACTAGGTATCCCCCTTTCCTTTCCTTTTTCCTTCCTGTATATCCTCACCATTTAAGCATAGCCTGACGTGATACACAAAACCATGTCAACGCTTTGATTGGACTGAACCTTCCAAACAGACAGTGGTAAGGTTTGGGTGTCCTGAGTCAGCCTATGGGGCCACTAAAATATGTTGTATGGAGGCAGAGGATAAGAGAGACCAGGGGATCCCTGAAGGCGTCAGCAACAGCAGTGAGGCCCATGATAGGCAGATAAAGATCAGGATCAGGCCATGTCTGGACTCATCAGCTGCAGGGTAGTGGCTACACGGTCAGGGCCTGGGGCTGCTATGGTGGAGGAGAAATACCTCCACTATTAATCCTTACAAGACAGAAATGTGCCTTCTGTTGTACCCAACCCCTCCCACACACACATGGTTGAAGAGGCTGCAGCAGAGGAAGGAAGGCATAAACATTGTCTATGTGCTCTCTATAACAAGAAATTATACTTTATAGACAAATAAAGTAATACAGCAGTACCAGAGCGGGTTGGAGGAGCATGTTCATACAGTACATTTCCCAGCAACCTGAATCATCCATTTGCCCATTAGCCTCAAGCCATAACCATGATGTATAGCAGCTCAGCTTGTTTGTCTTGAATGTCCACCAAGACAAACCTTGCAATGTGGTCTCAGGACAATTAGTATTATTATTTTGTACTTTTCGTTATATACAATTGGTAGTTACAGTCTTGTCCCATCGCTACAACTCCCGTAAAGACTTGGGAGGCAAAGGTCGATGTGTCCTCCGAAACACGACCCTGCCAAGCCGCACTGCTTCTTGACACACTGCTCGCTTAACCCGGAAACCAGCCGCACCAATGTGTCGGAGGAAACACTGTACAACTGGCGACCGTGTCAGCGTGCATTCACCCAGCCCGCCACAAGGAGTCACTAGAGTGCGATGGGACAAGGACATCCCGGCCGGCCAAACCCTTCCGACACAGCCCGGGAGCGAACCCGGGTCTATAGTGATGCCTCATGCGCTGCGATGCAGTGCCTTAGACTGCTGCGCCACTTGGGAGGCCCAATTCGTATTATTCTGCATATAAATCTGTGACACTCCATTTAGTATGATATGTTACATTACTTTAGGTTACATTATGAATGGAATAGTGGTTGTACAATATCATACGAATTAGAGGACGTATAGTATCATATGTCTTACCCGGTCGTGCAATAGCATATGAATTGGATGATGTAATTTATCAAACATCTGGGAGAACGTATAGTATTATTCGTCTTTACCTGAGACCAGGTTGCTTGTTGCATTGTAATAACAAAGGAGAACTACCTGACTATAGAAGCCCTGAAGCCCAAGGCTAAAAATAAAACAATTAAGTAGACTCTTGGAATTATCTAGTTTGAACGACATAGTATTTCTTTTAAATGACTTAGTATCTTGTTTGAACGACTTAGTAAAACATTTTTTTACTAAGTTGTTCTAAAGATATACTAAGTCGTTCAAACGAGATATTAAGTTGTTTGAACAACTTATCTCGTTTGAATGACTTAATTGTTCTTTTGTCTAAATAGTCCTCATTTGTTATGCAGCTGTCAGACCGTGTAATGGTTGCTGCAGCCATTCATTCATTCCATCCATTGATATTATTATTTATTGACAGGTTAAAAAATGGTGTCAGCCTTCTCTCCCGCTCCCCAATTCCGCTCTGGTACTGCTCAACCACAAGCTCTGGGCATGCTCTGCCTAGCATATTTCATTTCCTTTATCACTATTCTTTTAATTAGGCCTATTTAGTTGTATTTATTTAGCTTACCTCACCCACAGTAGCCTATATCTAGTTTATATTCTACTTTCTAACATTATGTAGTTTCTATTTTAAAGGACTTCTAATGTATTAACGGATGTATTAACGGATGTTTTTAGATAGGCAATATATAGGCTACTGTAAAATGTATTTGAGTTTTTCTTGGAATAGAAACACCATAATATTAATCAATTTAATTAAGCTAAAATATCATAAATAAACCATAAATAATAAAGGACAGTATCAGCTTCTTTTCATAAAGAAAGGGGAATAAATCATCTCAAACTGCAGCGGTCAAATGATTTGAGCACAGAAGCAAGCACCAACAAGCTTCACATGTGCATTGAGCTTGGGAAATGCGCTCTACAAATTAAATATTATATTATTACTATTATTAAAAGACTGAAAATACACATGTACAAATTAATTAGATAAAGGAATATTAGTGGGAATATAGCCATAATATATACAAGAGAAAGGAGAATGGAATATATTTAAAAAGTATAAAATTGAAAAATACATTGAGATGAAACCGCCCATGTGTGTGGATGCTATTACTGTGTCTATTGTGCAAATTATTTAGATTTGATTGGAGAAAGAAAACAAGTAGGCCCTCAGGTCATGTCTCAATACTGCCATCTGCAGGACTCTATTAGTACTCTATTACATTTAAGTAGGGACCAGGACTGAGTCCTGTAGGAGAGTGTCACAAGGCTACACTGTTGGAGGGAAAACACAGCGGTCCTTGATTGTGAGCTAGAATTAAATGTTGAATGAAATGTGTGCGACACAAGAGGTAAACAATTGTTTTCCATCAATAGAATCAATGTAGTGAGGTAACGTGATATCATAAGGGAATCGCTTAGACCGCACTTACCGATAGGACTAGTTATCGCAGGAGTGTAAGCTAAGGGTCAGGCAATTTGACAGACAAGACTTGGAGGTAAGACTCCGAGACCAAAGCTGGCTGCCTCAACTCACCTGCCTGGCTTCTGCAGGACTGTAATTACTACTGTCAGTACTGTGAGGGCATGCAGGATGCTGGGTGCTTTGGAAGCTGATAGAGTAGATAAGAATCATGAATCCCATAGCAGGGGGTCAACTCTTATTGTAGCCTAGACCAGTGTTTGCCAACTCCTCGAGTACCCCCAACAGCACAACTTTTTGTTGTAGCCCCGGACAAGCACACCTGATTCAACTTGTAAACTAATCATCTAGCCCTGTATGTCTAGGACTGAAGTTGGGAAACACTGGCCTAGGCATTATTATGAGATAAGAAATAATGTATAGCTGACACTTCAATTGTTTGTTCTATAGAATAAATCCATGTTAGCTATTGTAATATTGAGGTTTTCATGTTTTCTGTAAAGAATTGGCCACATAAGGCTATGTTACACTGTATATATATGGATTGTGCAAACTATTGATCTAAGTTAAACTTATATTTTAAAGGAGTCATATTCTGCCTTTGACACTAAAATGGAGGTTATGTTAACAGGGCAGTGGTTAGGGGACCAATGCAGGGGCTTCCCTTAACACTACAGCTCCGGTTCAAATGAACATACATTACACTGTTACTGTAGTTTAGTTAAAGTATATAAGACCTTTACTGCAGGGGGGTAAGAATGCAGTTTGACCAGATTCACATAAAGTTGATTTGATAGTGGAGGTATTTCTCCTCCACCATAGCAGCCCCAGGCCCTGACCGTGTAGCCACTACCCTGCAGCTGATGAGTCCAGACATGGCCTGATCCTGATCTTTATCTGCCTATCATGGGCCTCACTGCTGTTGCTGACGCCTTCAGGGATCCCCTGGTCTCTCTTATCCTCTGCCTCCATACAACATCTTTTAGTGGCCCCATAGGCTGCCTCAGGACACCTAAACCTTACCTTTACCTGTTTGGAAGGTTCAGTCCAATCAAAGCGTTGACATGGTTTTGTGTATCACGTCAGGCTATGCTTAAATGGTGAGGATATACAGGAAGGAAAAAGGAAAGGAAAGGGGGATACCTAGTCAGTTGTACAACTGAATGCATTCAACTGAAATGTGTCTTCCACATTTAACCCAACCGCTCTGAGAGGTACCTGCTCATACATTGTAATCTATATCTACTGTACATACGGGCTGGATAAAGTGCTGGGATTAAGATTTTATTGTTAAATCAAACACATTAAAAGGGCATTATTAAACAGTTGACTATCATCAGCATTTATACGCCATGCATCTCCTACAATGTGTCCCAGGAGGTGATAGTGGCTCTGGCCTGGCCTGGCCTAGGCTGGGATGTATCAGGCAGCAGTTATTGTAGTGTTGATGGGGGAAGTGCTCTCTGGTGTGATAGTCTTTACTGCTACTCAGCTTCTTTGCCAGAACCAGAGCCAGGTACTGTAAGCCTGGCCAGGACTGCCCTGCCCCTCTCTCTCTACAGGCCTGACCCAGGCAGCTGGTGACGTGCAGACAGGGCATCCCGTCTTCCCCTGCCTGCCATCCAGGATGATGACGCTACACCTCGGCCTGAAACAACCACCATTGGCCAGCTGTGAAAATACAGGGAAGAGCCAAAAGAGGAACATGAGTTTAGCCTTTGGATCACCTTTGATCAGTCATACTACTGACATGCTAGCGAAGCTACTGACCACTAGATAACAGTCTACGTTGTTTTGCCTTACATACGGGAGAATTTACATTGGTGTTTAGGGGAACTAAAATGACAAAGGTTAGGTGAATTTACATAGCAGGTTAGGTAAATTGGGTTAAGTTTAGAATAAGTGTTAGGGGAAGGGTTAGCTAAAATGCTACAGTTTTTACATTTACATTTACATTTTAATCATTTAGCAGACGCTCTTATCCAGAGCGACTTACAGTTAGTGCATACATTATTTTTTATAAAAAAATTTCATACCCCCTGTGGGAAACGAACCCACAGCCATGCTCTATCTACTGAGCTACATCCCTGCCGGCCATTCCCTCCCCTACCCTGGACAACGCTGGGCCAATTGCGCGCCGCCCCATGGGTCTCCCGGTCGCGGCCGGCTACGACAGAGTCCCAGACGAGACTCGAACATGTTTCGTATGGCTCTGAGGCCAGGCTGAACCATACCCTTTGATGTCATTAACATGGCTGGCCCACCTTTGGCAGCCAAGCTGAAACTGACACTCAACTCAGATTATTAAGTGCAGACAGGATGAGTGAGGAAGCTGAAGGGCCACGAGGACCAGGGGATTGTTAGAATTAAGAGTCCCAAGGTCTCGGCTGAGATGGAAATGGGCAGCCCTTTTGTTTCTATAGTCGTCACAGTGAGTCGCTCCATACTTTAAGAAAGAGCCTCTCCCATTTCATTGTATTGGTATCTGAAGCTGTAGTCCTGCACTAGTACTGTCAATTCTGAAGTCAAGACATTTCACTTTGCAAAAGCATTCCATGGTCTAGAAGGAAAAAGTGCTTTTATTTACCATATATTTTCACATCCCTTCTTTTTGCATCAACAGGGGAGGTAAAAAGTGGGAAAACCCCTTGTTTTCTGTTCCCTTTGTGTGCCCTACAAACTCTGGATTCAGAGGTAGAGTAGACATGACCACAAAGTAGCCCTCTGTTGCCGTGCGTTACGTAGTTAAAGATCTGAGGTTAACTGATGGAGACATGCAGGCTAACGGAAGGGGACTTGGTCCCTAGCTGGTCCCCTAGCTGCAGGCAGGCAGGCAGGAGAGGAAATGCCTCTGTTCTGGAGACCATTAGTTGCTGGCCCATTAGGAGCGCATTAACTACTACAGCCAAGAACATGATCATCCACCACTTCCTCCACCTCCTCAGTCATGACACAGATCCGTCAGGAGGCTAGGACAGTTAACCCCGTTCACTGACCATGAGGAGTGATTGACGTTGTAACCTCAATATGCAGGTAATGACACACATTTTAGTCATGCTTAGTACGTGAAAGGTGATTGGCCTGTATATGGGACTTGGTTGACAATGCCCAGTACTATTGAGACACCTTATCTGAATTGCCCTTTATACCTCTAACTGTATACAGTACATCTGTGTACACTCCTAATTCAGTTGCCCCAAAAAAAACATAAAGAGGATCCAATTCAGACACTCAGTAGTCATGGGTTATTCTGTTCAAACAGAGCCAAACACTTTTTGTTAGAGGTACTTTGGGTTGGTAAATAGATCGGATTTGCCCTAGTACATAGCAGCCGTTCAAATAACACTAACCATGGCCTACCACAAAGTATACTAACAATACACATGAAATACATTTTTACTTCAGTTTATTTAGTAAATATTTTCTTAACTCTATTTTCTTAAAACTGCATTGTTGGTTAAGGGCTTGTAAGTAAGAATTTCACGGTAAGGTCTACACCTGTTGTATTCGGCGCATGTGACAAATAAAAAGGTAGATGGAGCACCTGATATGAGCCCCTTTGACAGAGACAGAGAGAGAAAGAGAGCGACAGACAGACAGACAGACAGAGACAGACAGTACAACACAACATGGGGGTTAGGTTGCTTATGTATTTTCCTGAGATATCTTTGGAGATCTACCTGTATGGTGCAGAGAGCACATAAATCACAGGTAGGCCTATGCAATCACAGGTATGCCTATGTCCTCGGGCCAGCACATGCAAGAGTGCATTTCACATAAATTAACTGAATGAGAATGTAGAATAAATAGGAGTTAGCATTGTATACTTGCAAGCTTGGAGTCAAGCCAGCTTTATGACAATTCCTTTGTTCTCTATATTTGGCACCATGCTGAGGTGTAGTTCTCTTTGCTGACTGATAAGAGGATAGGACCTAAATGCATATACCATTAGTCATTTAATAGTTAGTATTAATACATGTGTATACATGCACGGGATTACATGAATGTGGGAATGTTTAAGAGTCTGACAGTCCTTGTTACATAAGAAATGCAGCCAGATTCACGTGGTTGACTGTGAAGAGCCAATCCCACAGCCTGGTACTGTGTATGGTGATTCTCATCTTGTGATTTCATTGATTGGCAGTTCATTAACTGCTGCAGCCATTAAGGTGAATGCAATAATGCATAAACAATTATTGCCACACTTACACAGAAAACAATTTTTGCTTGGTTGCTTTATACCGTGGAGTCCCATCGTATCGACACCATGACTCACTCTAAGGAAACCTAAGCTGTCTTCTAAGGTCCCCACCCTTACTGTTCGGCACCCACACACACCTCTACATTATCGTCCTCTTATTGGTTGGCCAGGTGGCAGAAAACCGCAGTGCAGAGGTTGGAGAGGAGGGTGGAGCTCGTTATGAGTCATGAACCCCTATGCCACTCTCTACAAACCGGTCCCCCTGCTATCTCCAGGTCAGTCGTTTCTATGAAGATAGATTGACAGTTTTATCATAAAGCAGAAATGAGCATGCTGTGTTGGTCCTCAAATGCCTTTTTTTCTAAATCTAACGTTAAGTTTTCATACAGATCTTGTTAATGATAGCACTATTGTTTTAGTAGCCTACCAATCAATTCATTTATTGACCCAGTAAAGCAATTCAACAGTCTATTCCATATCAGTACATATTGTGCGCCCAACCTACACCAACCAGAAGGGAGAAAGCCTTTGCATGACTGCTACAACATGCACTAGTTCACAGCTGTGCAAACCTGCCACAATCAGCCTCTGAATCACCACTTCATTCCCCCTCAGCAAACTGAACTTTGACTGTAAATAGAAGATTAAGAAACACAACACTTATTTACACATTATAACATCAATCACCTGAGAACAGTGTTCCAGGCTGACTGGGGTAGATTGTGATGCTTTTTCAGTTACCACATTTCTCATATGGGCCCCTTACTGAGGCAAGATCAAAAAGCTTGTGTTGAATGTTTGCCAATGCAACTTGAGTGATAACAGAATCTCTATCAAACTTTACTAGAGATAAATGGAGAATTATTTCTGATTATCACAATTTAATATTTAATGTTGACTGTAAAGACACATGATGAGTATCTAATGCTGGATGCATGTCATACATTATCTAACATATAGGCTAGAACAGGCTATGGGAGGGTATGGGCTTCCTGACACTTTTTTCCATAAACTTCTAAAGGAGTTTCCTTCTACTACTGAATGTGTGATTGACTGTAAGTACAAATCAAATCAAATTTTATGTGTCACATGCACCGAGTACAACAGGTGTAGACTACCATGAAATGCTTACTTACGAGCCCTTTGCCAACAACGCAGAGTAAAAAAAATGAAATAAAAAGGAAATAGTAACACAATAAAATGACAATAACGAGGGTATATACAAGGAGTACCGGTACTGAGCCAATGTGCAGGGGTACGAGGTAGTTGAGGTACCCCTGCACATTGCATGGATTCCTGTTTGCTCCAAGACATGGATTTATGATAGGGATGGACGCCTACAAAAAATAAAGATGAGTGGACAAAATCAGTCCGGTAAAATGACAAAAAAGGAGAAGAGTTCGGTGATCAAAAGTGAGTATTTAAAACTCTCCACCATGCTTAAAACACATTAGGTGATTGGCATTGCTAACTTGAACCTCCAAGAAATAACCAAGAAATACAATTTAGATGAGACATTGATCAAACTAAAACAATGTGCCAAGCAAGACAGCACGTTGAGAGGTATTTCCAATTTGACTGAAAAGGGAATAAGACAAGGCTGAAGACACAGCAGATCCTCGCTATCTATAAACCAAAGGCACTGTACGTCATATAATCACACCATTCAGTATACAGTTACAAGAAATCACCTGCTCTTACATAATGCACTGAGACCAGTGGAAGAACCAATAATATAATATTAAATGGGTCCAGGGTGTAGTTATCATGCAATTTGCAATCTAATCTGCAGTAAAGAACATCAAAATTGATTGATAGAAGTGGGGGTTTCTCCTTTCAGACTGATTGTTTGGGACCACACTGTCCTGTACACCTTTGCCCTCAAGACATACAGTATACAGTAGATGAAACCTGATTATTAGCAACCTTAACTAATATACAACAAAAACAGATATGCTGTAACCCTGACAAAAGTTTGCACCATCTAATTGGCTAAGCCACTGAGAGTGGCTAGCCAGGTTGGGTTGATATAGGACAGCTATGGTCTGGCATTAGACAAGTGACTTGAAGTATGAAAAATACTGACTATGGTAGTGTTAGTCCTAACCCTAACCCTAGCTTCATGTCCACACCCGAGCTCAACCCTAACCGTAGCCATAACCCTAAACCTAACCCTAGCTTCATGTCCACACCCGAGCTCAACCCTAACCCTAGCCATAACCCTAAACCTAACCCTAGCTTCATGTCCACACCCGAGCTCAACCCTAACCCTAGCCATAACCCTAAACCTAACCCTAGCTTCATGTCCACACCCGAGCTCAACCCTAACCGTAGCCATAACCCTAAACCTAACCCTAGCTTCATGTCCACACCCCGGCTCAACCCTAACCCTAACCGTAGCCATAACCCTAAACCTAACCCTAGCTTCATGTCCACACCCCGGCTCAACCCTAACCGTAGCCATAACCCTGAACCCTAGCTTCATGTCCACATCCTGGCTCAACCCAAACCTTAGCTATAACCCTAACCCTAGCTTCATGTCCACACCCTGTGTCAAAAATAACAGAAAGGCCTGCACACTGAATATGCTCCAATTACCACCTTTATTGACAACTTTTCTATCCACAAGGAACTTCCTCAGGTCAAACAGACTGAGTGCTCACATCCCCAAATATATACATATTCCACCCCCACATGACCATTACGCACGACACATGGTGGATGTGAAAACAATTCGAAACAATGCATTAGCCCAGCACCTAAGGATGTGCATACGACCACAAACTTTTCTACACCCCGGCTCAACCCAAACCCTAGCCATAACCCTAACCTTAGCCCTAGCTTCATGTCCACATCCCAGCTCAACCCGGAATCCTTACAGAAATAGTTACATAGTAATCAGCACACTGTGTAAAGGTTTACCCAATGTGCTTTGTGAGTTGGATTCACTCTCAATTGACAGAAATTGTAATTACATGTTATCACCATGCTACTCATTTAGTTGACTCCCTTACTGATTTTGGCAAACAAGTCAAGATATATTTGGTGCACGAGAGCTTGTGTGTGTACGTGTGTGTGTGTGTGTGCGTGTGCATACTTGAGAGTGTGAATACTGTATGTTTGAGAAGAAGAGAGAAAGGAGGGAGAAGAAAGAGTGAGAGAGAAAGGGGGGGGGGCTCTGAACCCAGGAGGCATGTGGCATCTCTCCAGAGTGGCTGGGGCATGGGCCATGGCACGTATCGGAGGTCCCCCTGGGACACTACAACACAACGAGCTGCTTCCAAAATGAAAAGAGGAAATTCAAGGTTTCGCTACTGCGCAACTTCAAAGCACTGAGATGGGACGGCAATTTACATTGGTGATTTTCTATTTAGATGCCATTGCAACAGTGGCACCATTATAACTAATATCTAAGAGTCCCCCTGTCGCCATCTCTCTCTCTCTCTCTCTCTCTCTCTCTCTCTGATAAATGCACAATTCTAACATTTATTCTTCCTGTTGCCACTGACCCTTCAAAGTTATACTCAGCCAGGCAAAGAAAGGTACACAATGAGCGCTTGCCTGACAAACGACTATACACACATCAAAATGAAAACAGGGTGTATGAATCAGAGATTCTGATAAGTCAATTTGTTTGCGCTAAACTTTGATATCCATCTCAGCTTCTTTTTCAACTTAGGTCTCGTGTTTTCTGTCCTGCTGTTATCTCTCTCTCACTCCCTCTCCCTCTCTCTCTCTCTCTCTCTCTCTCTCTCTCTCTCTCTCTCTCTCTCTCTCTCTCGCTCTCTCTGCACGGTTCTGTGTGTGTGTGGATTCCGTCAGAAGGAGTCTCGATGGCGGCTGCAGCGGATACCATACTCTCATTATTGCCCCTGACTGATCCAATAGCTCATAAACAACATGATGGTGATAAGAACCTGCAGACGTGACGACGCGTCCCCAGGGAGTGCTATCACAGTAGACGTCACATAATAAATCATTTCTAACAAACTGGCGACAGTGCTCATGCATCACGCTGTCACTGTCGTTCAATTTGTGGATGGTACATAACTGCCTATGTCAGGCAACAGATCAGGTGATAAGGACTGCTAGGAATATGAGGACGGGATAGAGAACATAGTGATGTGTTTGAGTGGTCCCACGTGGCTCAGTTGGTAGAGCATGGCACTTCCAATACCAGGGTTGTGGGTTCAATTCTCACAGAGGACCAGTACAAATGAAAATGTATGCACTCTCTTCTGTAAGTCGTTCTGGAAAAGAGTGTATGATAAAAAAATATATATGAGGAAGGAAACCTTTTTTTGTTGTTTAATCAAGAGTTAACTTGTAGATACAGAGATACAGGATAAATATCCGTGACAGTAACTACTTCCTCTGGAAGCAAATCCCTCAAGGAAAGTTGACATATACCTGCCTAGCACATGCCTTTTCTCTGGAAGAAGGAAGACAAATGACAACAACCATCAGAGGCAGCGCCAAGCATTGATAGAGTAAAATAACAAACAATTACCATAAACTCAAAGTGAATTTACAGTGAAATGTTGTTTACCCAAACCTGGGAAACTGCCAATGTATTTTGACAGCTTTCCAGGTACCATTACTATAGCAACGTGATTTACCGTCAGACATCCAGCCTGCTGTTTTATTCCAACAGTCCATAGTAAACAGATAGGGGAGACACCAGGGACGGACTGGGACCAGAAATCGGCTCTGGTATTTCTAACACACTGGCTCATTTCTTTCCTTGAGGCCCCACACCGGCCCATTTTTTTCCCCTCGAGGCCCCCATACCGGCCCATTTTCTTCCTTGAGGCCTCCACACCGGCCCACATTTTTTTCCTCAAGGCCTCCACACCGGCCCATTTTCTTCCTCTAGGCCTCCACACCGGCCCATTTTCTTCCTCTAGGCCTCCTCACCGGCCCATTTTCTTCCTCTAGGCCTCCACACCGGCCCATTTTTTTCCTTGAGGCCTCCAGTGGTTGTCTTCAGCAAAGCGGTATTGTCCAATGCCACAGATGTGATGGTAGCCAGAAGGATGATGAAAACAACAATAGAGTTAGGGGCACCAGGGGCATTAAATCATTACCATATAACTAGACAAGACCGTTTGGTTACCGGTCTGACTTATTTTTTCTTCCTCTCTTTTTGAGGTGGTTTTACAAGGATATTATCTCACAAAAAGATGCACGTCATTGGTAGACATTCCAGCAGTACCTGATGCTCCTTAAGGTCGCAAAATAGCCTAGAACATATCAATGATAAAATAATAAGCACACAACACAGGATGTTAAAGGTAATATATCAAACATTTTATTCACATAAACTTGTGAAACAACTGTTGCAAGGACTTTAGGAAGAGTTTTTCTCTAGTGGATTTTTTTCCTTCATTACTACTGATATGTGATTGGGGTACAAATGTTGCATGTATGATTTGCAGGTAGAAATGTTACATGTATAACCTTTAAATGCTTCCAGTGCTTCAGTCTTTTAACCACAGACTATTTTCACACCTGGCTTTATTTGGCGTCACCTTTACTGGGCCTTTAAAGGTAGTAACTCTTTAAACATAATGGGATAGTTCAGTGAAATAATCTATTCAGATATTTGTTTTCTTACCTCGTAAGCAATGTATGGACTGCTCTTAATCTCTCATGAACAGATTCTGCAGTGGTGGGATGGAATGCGTATCGAGCAGCAGTAGTTCCGGTGTTTGGGTTTTCGTCACTGATTATTTGGATGGACCAGGATTGGGAGTGCTTAAACTTCGCAAACCGGAACTCCCAATTTCTAACACGTATGGACCCAGAACTTAATCACGCAGAAGACCAAATTAGGCGATATTTTAGTGCTGGGTTAACCGAGATTACACTGCTCTCCACACTTTGGTTTTGGTTGAAAAGTCACTGCCAAGAAAGGCTTATGTTAGCATTTTCAGACAAAAATGTGACTCAGCATAGAGTGTGTCGGAAGTTACACATCACACTATTACAACAGTGTGACTGTTTTGGAATAAAATGTTCAATATATTTTCTTAAACATCCTCTGTAATGTGTGTTTATTGTTTAACCATTGATATGTTCTAGGCCATTTTGAGACCATAAGGAGCATCAGGTACTGCTGGAATGTTTACCATGTCCTTTTTGTGAGTAATTACACTGGTCACTCAAAACATTTATAAAGTGTAAATACCCCACACTTTAGATGAGACCATGCCAATATACTTAACTAATGATTAGTAAATGGTTTATAAGGACCTACAGTTGAAGTCGGAAGTTTACATACACCTTAGCAAAATACATTTAAACTCAGTTTTTCACAATTCCTGACATTTAATCCTAGTACAAATTCCCTGTTTTAGGTCAGTTAGGATCACCACTTCATTTTAAGAATGTGAAATGTCAGAATAATAGTAGAGAGAATCATTTATTTCAGCTTTTATTTCTTTCATCACATTCCCAGTGGATCAGAAGTTTACATACACTAAATTAGTATTTGGTAGCATTGCCTTTAAATTGTTTAACTTGGGTCAAACGTTTCAGGTAGCCTTCCACAAGCTTCCCACAATAAGTTGGGTGAATTTTGGCCCATTCCTCCTGACAGAGCTGGTGTAACTGAGTCAGGTTTGTAGGCCTCCTTGCTTGCACACGCTTTTTCAGTTCTGCCCACAAATGTTCTATATGATTGAGGTCAGGGCTTTCTGATGGCCACTCCAATACCTTGACTTTGTTGTCCTTAAACCATTTTGCCACAACTTTGGAAGTATGCTTGGGGTCATTGTCCATTTGGAAGACACATTTGCGACCAAGCTTTAACTTCCTGACTGATGTTTTGAGATGTTGCTTCAATATATCCACATAATTTTGCTTCCTCATGATGCCATCTATTTTGTGAAGTGCACCAGTCCCTCCTGCAGCAAAGCACCCCCACAGCAAGATGCTGCCACCCCCGTGCTTCACGGTTGGGATGGTGTTCTTTGGCTTGCAAGCCCCCCCTTTTTCCTCCAAACAACGATGGTCATTATGGCCAAACAGTTCTATTTTTGTTTCATCAGACCAGAGGACATATCTCCAAAAAGTACGATCTTTGTCCCCATGTGCAGTTGCAAACCATAGTCTGGCTTTTTTATGGCGGTTTTGGAGCAGTAGCTTCTTCCTTGCTGAGCGGTCTTTCAGGTTATGTCGATATAGGACTCGCTTTACTGTGGATATATATATTTTTGTACCTGTTTCCTCCAGCATCTTCACAAGGTCATTTGCTGTTGTTCTGGGATTGATTTGCACTTTTCGCACCAAAGTTCGTTCATCTCTAGGAGACAGAATGCGTCTCCTTCCTGAGCGGTATGACGGCTGTGTGGTCCCATGGTGTTTATACTTGCGTACTATTGTTTGTACAGATAAACGTGGTACCTTTTTTTCTGAGGTCTTGGCTGATTTCTTTTGATTTTCCCATGATGTCAAGCAAAGAGGCACTGAGTTTGAAGGTAGGCCTTGAAATACATCCACAGGTACACCTCCAAATGACTCAAATGATGTCAATTAGCCTATCAGAAGCTTCTAAAGCCATGACATAATTTTCTGGAATTTTCCAAGCTGTTTAAAGACACAGTCAACTTAGTGTATGTAAACTTCCGACCCACTGGAATTGTGATACAGTGAATTATAAGTGAAATCATCTGTCTGTAAACAATTGTTGGAAACATTACTTGTGTCATGCACAAAGTAGATGTCCTATAGTTTGTTAACAAGAAATTTGTGGAGTGGTTGAAAAACAAGTTTTAATGACTCCAACCTAAGTGTATGTAAACTTCCGACTTCAACTGTATATTAAACATCTTATGAATGATCTTATGATTCACTATTCAATAAATGTGTGAATAACTAGGTTGCTAACATTTACAAAGGTGGGAGTAATGATTCATAAATTATGAATAAACGATTTACTAAATGCTTTATTACGTGGAGTTATTATGAAGTGCTACCAATACTGTATGTCTGCAGTTGTACAAAGTATAGATCATTGAGTGGTTGGCTCTTTCAGGATAGAACATACTTCCTGAGATAAGCGTGCAGAAAGTTACAGTTATGTATGTCAAGATTAAGATCTGCACTGTTTGATACAAGCCACAAGCTGTTCGGTAAAGGTATTTTTATTTTCATTCTCACAAAGTCAAACAGGATGTGATACCTTAACTCTCTCATGCATCCCTGCACCAATGTAAAAAATGCATCCTAGAGAGCTTAGTAGTCTGACATACAGGCTGGTCTGACATGTACAATGGGGGAAAAAAGTATTTAGTCAGCCACCAATTGTACAAGTTCTCCCACTTAAAAAGATGAGAGAGGCCTGTAATTTTCATCATAGGTACACGTCAACTATGACAGACAAAATGAGATTTTTTTTTCCAGAAAATCACATTGTAGGATTTTTTATGAATTTATTTGCAAATTATGGTGGAAAATAAGTATTTGGTCAATAACACAAGTTTCTCAATACTTTGTTATATACCCTTTGTTGGCAATGACACAGGTCAAACGTTTTCTGTAAGTCTTCACAAGGTTTTCACACACTGTTGCTGGTATTTTGGCCCATTCCTCCATGCAGATCTCCTCTAGAGCAGTGATGTTTTGGGGCTGTCGCTGGGCAACACAGACTTTCAACTCCCTCCAAAGATTTTCTATGGGGTTGAGATCTGGAGACTGGCTAGGCCACTCCAGGACCTTTGAAATGCTTCTTACGAAGCCACTCCTTCATTGCCCGGGCGGTGTGTTTGGGATCATTGTCATGCTGAAAGACCCAGCCACGTTTCATCTTCAATGCCCTTGCTGATGGAAGGAGGTTTTCACTCAAAATCTCACGATACATGGCCCCATTCATTATTTCCTTTACACGGATCAGTCATCCTGGTCCCTTTGCAGAAAAACAGCCCCAAAGCATGATGTTTCCACCCCCATGCTTCACAGTAGGTATGGTGTTCTTTGGATGCAACTCAGCATTCTTTGTCCTCCAAACACGACGAGTTGAGTTTTTACCAAAATGTTCTATTTTGGTTTCATCTGACCATATGACATTCTCCCAATCCTCTTCTGGATCATCCAAATGCACTCTAGCAAACTTCAGACGGGCCTGGACATGTACTGGCTTAAGCAGGGGGACACGTCTGGCACTGCAGGATTTGAGTCCCTGGCAGCGTAGTGTGTTACTGATGGTAGGCTTTGTTACTTTGGTCCCAGCTCTCTGCAGGTCATTCACTAGGTCCCCCCGTGTGGTTCTGGGATTTTTGCTCACCGTTCTTGTGATCATTTTGACCCCACGGGGTGAGATCTTGCGTGGAGCCCCAGATCAAGGGAGATTATCAGTGGTCTTGTATGTCTTCCATTTCCTAATAATTGCTCCCACAGTTGATTTCTTCAAACCAAGCTGCTTACCTATTGCAGATTCAGTCTTCCCAGCCTGGTGCAGGTCTACAATTTTGTTTCTGGTGTCCTTTGACAGCTCTTTGGTCTTGGCCATAGTGGAGTTTGGAGTGTGACTGTTTGAGGTTGTGGACAGGTGTCTTTTATACTGATAACAAGTTCAAACAGGTGCCATTAATACAGGTAACGAGTGGAGGACAGAGGAGCCTCTTAAAGAAGAAGTTACAGGTCTGTGAGAGCCAGAAATCTTGCTTGTTTGAAGGTGCCCAAATACTTATTTTCCACCATAATTTGCAAATAAATTCATTAAAAATCCTACAATCTCAATTTGTCTGTCATAGTTGACGTGTAGCTATGATGAAAATTACAGGCCTCTCGCATCTTTTTAAGTGGGAGAACTTGCACAATTGGTGGCAAGCAACACTGAAGCATGCATGAGAGCACCAGCTGTTCCGGATGACTATGTGATCACGCTCTCCGTAGCCGATGTGAGTAAGACTTTTAAGCAGGTCAACATTCACAAGGCCGCAGGGCCAGACGGATTACCAGGACGTGTACTCCGAGCATGTGCTGACCAACTGGCAAGTGTCTTCACTAACATTTTCAACATGTCCCTGACTGAGTCTGTAATACCAACATGTTTCAAGCAGACCACCATAGTCCCCGTGCCCAAGGACTCTAAGATAACCTGCCTAAATGACTACCGACCCGTAGCACTGACGTCTGTAGCCATGAAGTGCTTTGAAAGGCTGGTCATGGCTCACATCAACAACATTATCCCAGAAACCCTAGACCCACTCCAATTTGCATACCGCCAACAGATCCACAGATGATGCAATCTCTATTGCACTCCACACTGCCCTTTCCCACCTGGACAAGAGGAACACCTACGTGAGAATGCTATTCATTAACTACAGCTCAGCATTCAACACCATAGTGCCCTCTAAGCTCATCACTAAGCTAAGGATCCTGGGACTAAACACCTCCCTCTGCAACTGGATCCTGGACTTCCTGACGGGCCGCCCCCAGGTGGTAAGGGTAGGTAACAACACATCTGCCACACTGATCCTCAACACGGGGGCCCCTCAGGGGTGCGTGCTCAGTCCCCTCCTGTACTCTCTGTTCACCCATGACTGCATGGCCAGGCACGACTCCAACACCATCATTAAGTTTGCCGACGACACAACAGTGGTAGGCCTGATCACCGACAACGATGAGACAGCCTATAGGGAGGAGGTCATAGACCTGGCCGTGTGGTGCCAGAACAACAACCTCTCCCTCAACGTGACCAAGACAAAGGAGATGATTGTGGACTACAGGAAAAAAAAGAGGACTGAGCACGCCCCCATTCTCATCGACGGGGCTGTAGTGGAACAGGTTGAGAGCTTCAAGTTCCTTGGTGTCCACATCACCAACGAACTATCATGGTCCAAACACACCAAGACAGTCGTGAAGAGGGCACGACAAAGCCTATTCCCCCTCAGGAGACTGAAAAGATTTGGCATGGGTCCTCAGATCCTCAAAAAATTCTACAGCTGCACCATTGAGAGCATCCTGACTTGTTGCATCACCGCCTGGTATGGCAACTGCTTGGCCTCCGACCGCAAGGCACTACAGAGGGTAGTGCGTACGGCCCAGCACATCACTGGGGCCAAGCTTCCTGCCATCCAGGACCTCTATACCAGGCGGTGTCAGAGGAAGGCCCTCAAAATTGTCAAAGACTCCAGCCACCCTAGTCATAGACTGTTCTCCCTGCTACCGCACGGCAAGCGGTACCGGAGTGCCAAGTCTAGGTCCAAAAGACTTCTCAACAGCTTCTACCCCCAAGCCATAAGACTCCTGAACAGCTAATCATGGCTACTCGGACTATTTGCACTGCCCCCCCACCCCATCCTTTTTATGCTGCTGCTACTCTGTTAATTATTTATGCATAGTCACTTTAACTCTACCCACATGTACATATTACTTCAACTATCTCAACTAGCCGGTGCCCCCGCACATTGACTCTGCACCGGTACCCCCCTGTATATATAGCCTCCCTACAGTTATTTTATTTTACTTCTGCTCTTTTTTTCTCAACACTTTTTTTGTTGTTGTTTTATTTTTACTTTTTTTGTTAACAATAAATGCACTGTTGGTTAAGGGCTGTAAGTAAGCATTTCACTGTAATGTCTGCACCTGTTGTATTCGGCGCATGTGACCAATAAAATTTGATTTGATTTGATTTGATTTGACTAAATAGTTTTCCCCACTGTACATGTATGCGATGTCAGACGTCTTGTGAGAAGAGGATCATGACTATGTAAAATAAGTAATGATACATTCTTAGAAAAAATGATTCCAAAAGGGTTCTATATGGAACTTTTAGGTTCTAGATAGCACCTTTTTTTCTAAGAGAGTAGAAGTGGGGCCATGTATGTGAGTGCTACCTTCATTTGATCACTCTGTTGTCGCAGACAATTCTCCTGTGCAGCAGGAAATGCAAATTGTAGTGTATTTGAGGTTTAAAAAGGCTTCTGAAGTTTGTAATGTCCACTTTAAAATGTCATACTTGATTTGCCTTAACGAAAAATGTATCAACTCCTACAGAAATATCCATAAATTATAATCCAAATAATATTTCACATTTCCTGTTGCTGCAGGATTATTTTCCAGCTGCGAGAAACTGGTCAACTTAAAATAGCACATATGTACATGTGTTTTAAGATTGATGTCACTGATGAGGTACAGTAGGTCCTCTGTAGTGTTCAGCAGAAGACTACATGCATTAATCACTCCTCATATACAGTACATGAGCTCTGCTACGGGAGGATTACTATCAAGTGGTTCACCTGTCCCTCTCTCTGTCAACAGTCAAACCTCTTCACCCCACAACTTTTCATTCACTCGTCACAAAGTGTTGTGGACGTCATCAGGTGCATGGCTGAGTTGTAGGCCACACCGGTGGAATAGATGGTACAAGCTATACAGGAGTACGATCTAAATTTGACCAGCTTTTCACAGCAGGAAAATAAATTCTGCAGCAACAGGAAATGTGAATTATTGTGTGGATTATAGTTCATAAAATAAATTGTAGGGGTTGATACATTTTTCATTTGGGCAACTCAATTCTGACATTTTTAAGTGGAAATTACAAACTTTAGAAGCCCTTTTAAGCCATGAATACACCACAAGTTTGCATGTTGTGCTGTACAGGACATTTCCTGTAACAACAGGTTGATCAAATTAAGACGAGTTTCAATCGGTGACGTCACTAGCTCTGAGACTTTGAAGTAGTTGTTTCCCTTTCGTGGAGCAATAGGTAACGATGCTTCGTGGGAGGCAGTTTTTGATGTGTTCAGAAGGTCCCTGGTTCGAGCCCAGGTTGGGGCAAGGAGAGGGACGGAAGCAACACTGTTACACATATTAAACCAAGGGATTTACCTTATTTCCTCTGGCAGGTAGGTAGCTAGCTGCATGCCAATCATTTTTACCGCATAATTTACTGCTCACATTCTCTCTCGCAGAAATGAGCCAGCTACAGATAAAAAAAACATTACAGGAACTCACAGGTGGCTGGTGGCTCCTTAATTGGGGAGGATGTGCTCATAATAATGTCTGGAACGGCCATTGAATGGAATGGTTTGAAACATTTGGTTTTCATGTGTTTGATACCACTCCATTCACACAGAATACTTGCAGCCTTACTACAGATCCAGATATAGTCAACTACAGTACTGTATTGTATGTGTGTGTGTGTGTGTGTGTGTGTAGTATTACCTGACTGCTGCTGTGTCAACCCACAAAACCTGGACAAGCAAACTGCATTAGTGTGTCACATGATCATGCAAGGACAGTGAAGAAGGCTACAGGAGTTGATCAAAGTATTGAACCATTTACAAATACACACAGTTGATCCTGGTGAGGTTCAGAGAACTCATCATATCCCCCCAACATCAGACTCAGTAACCCTGGGAGTCAGATGTCCAATCTTTAATAATCTATAATTACCACTACGTATGATCACAACATTTCAGTCAGACACATTCATCAGCTTGATAGGATCAGGTTGCAGGTAGAGCTCCATGTGCTGCAGTGCTAAAGAAGGAGAGGCTTTGTAGATGACCCACAGAAAGCTCAGTATTCCAGGGGGGTCAGGTTGGCCCTGTGGCCCTGCCTATCCCCCCCTGGAGCCTCGTAGACAAGGCTTGGACAACATGTCCCTGATCAAAGAGGAGAGCACGACTGACCTGGAGGACACGGGGAGACGTGGTGACAGTGAATCTGATCTGTGGTCAGTGATCCATCACGTCTATACCTTGAGTGAGACCCTTCTGGACGCCAGATCAAATACCAATGAGGGTTTGTGAGCGAGGAAGCTATACTGTTGTTAAGCAAGTAGTGTGACGTTCTTTACAGTTGTGTTAGGATTTCATCATGTTAATGGTGTTATGAATTGTAAAAAATTCAGGAGAGAGGATCAGACTTGAATGGAACCACTAGTTGCCTTGAACGCAGCTCCCCAACAATCATCAGCTGCAATCATTGCTAATTAGCCTCCACACCGGTCCTCACTCTTCTTAATCACCACTGCCACCCTACTTAAACCTGACCAAACTAACATTCCTCCTTATTGTTCTGCAGTGCATGTTGTGTTGCATGACACTGTGTGCCACTAGCCTTATCAAGGTGTCCAGCCCTTCCCTTCTATCTAGTATCTCTTAGGGTCTTCCAAGGATTTCCTGGGGTGATTGCTATCACCACAGCAGCCAAACTAACACGGCCTGTCGACGATGTCTACCTGAGACTCCAAGCCAAAGTCTACAGAATCCACCTCCCTGTTTCCTTCATCTACAGAGTCCACCCCCCTGGATCCTTAATCTGCAGAGTCCACCCCCCTGGATCCTTCATCTGCAGAGTCCACCCCCCTGGATCCTTAATCTGCAGAGTCCACCCCCCTGGATCCTTAATCTGCAGAGTCCACCCCCCTGGATCCTTAATCTGCAGAGTCCACCCTCCTGGATCCTTCCTCTGCAGAGTCCACCCCCCTGGATCCTTCCTCTGCAGAGTCCACCCCCCTGGATCCTTCCTCTGCAGAGTCCACCCTCCTGGATCCTTCATCTGCAGAGTCCACCCCCCTGGATCCTTCATCTGCAGAGTCCACCCCCCTGGATCCTTAATCTGCAGAGTCCACCCTCCTGGATCCTTAATCTGCAGAGTCCACCCTCCTGGATCCTTAATCTGCAGAGTCCACCCTCCTGGATCCTTAATCTGCAGAGTCCACCCTCCTGGATCCTTCCTCTGCAGAGTCCACCCCCCTGGATCCTTCATCTGCAGAGTCCACCCTCCTGGATCCTTCCTCTGCAGAGTCCACCCCCCTGGATCCTTCATCTGCAGAGTCCACCCTCCTGGATCCTTCCTCTGCAGAGTCCACCCCCCTGGATCCTTCCTCTGCAGAGTCCACCCCCCTGGATCCTTCATCTGCAGAGTCCTCATTCTCACATCCATTCCATTTCCTCAAATATTCTAAACCCATTTTAATGTCTGGTCCTTACAATTGTGAAAGGCATTTTAGAAGTTTTCCTAAGAAATTATAACTAAGTTGTTTTCCCTCAATATGATTGAATGACAATCAGGGCAAGGTGCATGGAGACAAATGAGAGAAAGCAAGTTGCATATGACACAATGTGAGATATTCTCATTTGTCTCCTGGTGTTAAAGTCAGGTGCGCAACCAGAGACAGGTAGAGAGACAGGTTGGCTAAAAGTCCAACAGGGTGGTTTCCCCAGGAACCTCGTTCATTCCTTTTTGATATCGCTCTAATAATAGGCATCTTCTTTCTAATGCACACTACTTGAATGGTAAAGATGTGAAGAATGCAAAGTGAAACAGACCAAAGCTGATTGACTTCCTCAAACCGTTCATCTCTATCACACGGCTGGGGGGATATAATACAGTATTGTGCCTTAGAGGATTAATGCACTCAAAGAAGACATCGGATTTGTGGCATGGTGGAATCCTTAGTTGATACATCCATTTTTGGACTTGATATACACAGTGTACAAAACATTAGGAACACCTTCCTAATATTGGGTTGCACCCCCGTTTGCCCTCAGAATAGCCTCAATTCGTCGGGGCATGGACTCTACAAGGTGTGGAACGCGTTCCACAGGGATGCTGGCCCATGTTGACTCCAATGCTTCCCCGAGTTGTCAAGTTGGCTGGATGTCCTTTGGGTGGTGGACCATTGTTGATACACACAGGCGTGAAAAACCCAGCAACGTTGCAGTTCTTGACACACTCCAACTGGTGCACCCGGCACCTACTACCATACCATGTTCAAAGGCACTTAAATATATTTTTTAAATCCTTCTTTAACCCTAGAGTCTATTGACGCACCGGTGCGTCAATCTAAGTAACATAATAAAAAAATCCACATCAGAATTTTAAGCTAGAGATATCTCAATACACCTCATCCGCCTATAGCGGCCTTCCGCATCTGCGGTGGAAGATGGCCGAGCTACAGCGATGTTTGTCAGACCATGAGACATCATGAAAAACGGTCTCCTGACAAAAAGTCTGTAGCGTCCGAACGGTTTAGCCTACAAACTATTCCACTCTATGGAAAGATGAGACACTCACGAACACGATGGTGTTCTCCGTTTTTTCTGTGTCACAGGATTCGTCTGAAGGTAACCGGTTCCGGTTTTTAAAAATGTATGGAAGTATGGTGGTAGTTTTATGTCTACCCCAAAAAAGAGGTTAAATATGTTTTTAAAAAACTAAAATATTTCCTGAGCTTTCTTACTGTATATCTCCTAGATATAGGACAGACACTTCAAAAACTCATTCCTTGTGATTTTTTTTTTAACAGTCTTTTTTGCCATTTATAAATGTGTTATTCAATGTGTTTCTATGGGCTATAGTAGTAAAGGACAAATTCAATATTTAATACCTAAAGGGGTCCTAAAATTCCAAATCAAATAGCTAAATGATCCATGGTATGACCATCTTAAAACCATTCCATATGTCAGCTTAGAACCCCCCCCAACGACTTAGACTCTTAAGAAAGAACCTGTCTCCTCCCCTTCGTCTACACTGACTGAAGTGGATTTAACAGGGGGATTCACCTGGTCAGTAGTCTACAGCATGTCATGGAAAGAGCAGGTGTTCCTAATGTTTTGTACACTCAGTGTATACCCATTAATTCTTGAAGAATATAACTTAGAAATGCCTCATGAACTTAGTTCAACTGTCATACACCATCAGAACCCAAAATACAAGCCTGTTTTACTCCAATGCTTTAAACAATGTAAATGTAAACAAACACTGTATAGCCTAAAAAAATGTAAACTATAGTTCAGTCCATGCTTCCATAGCTCTGTCTATGAATCTGAGAGTGGTTACATTTCTCCAGGCTCATCCTTCAGCTTTTTACCAAAACACAAGTGGGGGGTGACGGCTTTGTTATTGTTTCAATTAAGGATTCTAGATTTAAAGGCCCAGTGCAGTCAAAATTCAGTTTTTCCTGTGTTTTATATCATATTGTACAACAACTGCAAAAGTGTGAACAAATTCGATCAATGTTATTTCCTGATTAGTTTCTGGTTGATAATACAACCTACACAGGACCTTCTAATCACCCGCCCACAATTGCTAATGGCCCATCCGCAACTGTCCGACTATATGTGATAAAGTGAAAATCTGATGCCCGCACCTGACCCTAACCAGCAAATATAGAAAATGAGCTTTAGGCTACAGTCAGAGACGGCAGAACGATTTTTTGACAGGGGATGCAGGATTTTTTGTGGGCCTAATTTAGATATGTTTCTGCTTATCATTTCCAACATTTTGGTAGGCTATTTGTTAGTCAACTTGTCTATCATGAGATACATGAAAGCTTCTGTTCTGTCATGATATGTTGCCATAGAACAGGGTTTCCCTCCAGGGTGCACATTTAGTTTTTGCCCTAGCACTACACAGCTGATTCAAATAACCAACTCATCATCAAGCTTTGATTATTTGAATCAGCTGTGTAGTGCTAGGGCAAAAAACAGAACGTGTACCCAAGGTGGGCCCCAGGACCGAGTTTGGGAAACCCTGCCCTAGAAGACTAAATAAAGCCTTGCTCACCAGAAAATTATCATAACTTGATAGAATGAATACTTCAATCTAGTTGACATCTGCCATCTCTGCTTCTTTCGTGGAGCAAAGACATTTAGGGACCGGATTTTCAGTTTTCCCCTCCTCACTCAGACCACTCCCAAACATTCCGAGCTAAATTCTTGCTTGAGAAATAGTTTGTAGCTAAAAAGCTACTTTTGCCCATTTTAATGTAAATCTATTACAGTAGCTAGGTTTCCATCCAATTGGCAACAGATTTTCATGCAAATATTCTAAAATACGCATAAATAAAATATGCAAATGTTCCCACCAGTGGTGTGTTTCCACCAAATGGACTTGTTGTGGATAAAAATAGTGCACACAAAATGAACTTTTTCGCGTAAGTACCGAATAAAACCTAAGTTTCAATGTGTTTCTCGTTAAATAGAAAATGTGCCTACTCTGGTCGTGGCATGTGCGCTCCAGCCAACAGCTCGCAGATACAGTGCGGGTTGGCTAGTCTACCGAGATGATTATGGATAAGAGCGAGAATATTTGTATTTGTCAAATGGCAGTCAAGCGTCGTTCATCATGTCACCAGAAGAAGACCTTCGATATTCTTTGGAATGGATCATCAAGCTCATCACTGTGCACTTTCATCACCATGTGAAGTTCATCATAACTTATTTCATCTGTAGCCTAATAAACTACATGGTGTCCTGAGTCGTACTGGGAGGACCACACAACATATCGTGTGACTTCAAGTTTACTTCGATATGATGGTTAATATATCAATATTTGCGCTAAAGCCGTTTCCAGCGCCATTTCTCTCATAGTTCATTTTACCAACACATAAAGATCCCACCATGTCGAATAAACAAATGATCTGTCGGCATTTATAGAATTTTACCGAAACGTCCTGTTTCCATCACAGCTGTCATGAAAACATTTTTATGGTATGACTTTACTAGCATTAAAACTGTGGATGGAAAAGTGGTTAGAAAGGTACTTAATTGTTACCCAGAAATGATTTGATATTGATATAAAAATGGCTGCATTGGGCCTTTAATGACGCACATGCACACACACATACACAAACACACACACGTGCACAAAAACATAAGCACATACAAACACAAGAACACACGCGCGCACCCGTGCGCACACACACACACGCACACACACACACACACATAGGATCAGCAACAAGCATACCAACACACACACTTCTTCCTCAGGTGTAAAATCATTCTTAATAGGTTATGGGCATGCTTGGACAAGATAGAAGCCCAGAATCCATCTCTGACATTTCCTGGTGTTGATTCCTTACTGTCTGTCACCTCCGTTTACCTGCTGCCATGTCTGAACTCCTCAAGCAAGAGTCTCTGTGTTGACATGGAGGAAGTAAACAGAATGCCTGAGTTCCATAACATAATGCTCAACCCCCCGAAAAGGCAATCCATCTAAAATGTACTGTTCCTCCATGCAGACTGTGCCATGTGAAAAAACAGTGCCTCACTGAGTATGTCAGTGGTTCATGTTTATTCCATGTTGAAATACCCAGGTTGCTGTAATTCAACTTTTCACAAACAAACAAAATGTCTCATTTTGAATGAAAGGGATTTCATAGAGAATTAGCTTTAGTCTCAGCTTTCTGCCTGATGTAACTTAACATGAATGTGTCTAAAATCACATTAGAAACATAAATAGCCATTTGAAATCCCTCCATTATCAAACCGGACAAAAGCTATTGTCTGCTTCAATGTGCACTTTTCCTCAGAAAGATTGTGTGTAGAAGGGATAGCCATATCAAATAGACTGTTCACACTGCACACGTCAAGCAGAGATCATAGGAGCCAGCAGTACCTGTATAAATCACACCACAATGCCTTTGCATCCCTGTATTCAATAGGTGACATAAATAACCTTTGGGAAGTCTGGTTTCCACTGTTCTGACCGGGACACAAAGGCTTCTGAAACAGCACTGCCTTAGGACAAATCATATGACACTCTCAAACAGGAAATCTCTAAATCGTACACTCATTGTCCAGCTACATCAAATCCTCTTTTCACCACAAAAAGAAAGAGCTGGGGGAAGGGAAGAAGACAGAGAAAATGTGACTAACTTTGTGCAACAAAACCCTTTATGACTTAAAATTGGAGACTGTTACACTATTGAAAGCATTCTTGTGCAACATTTTCAATAGCATGTCACACAAAAAAGTCACAAAATATGCAAGCATTCGTCACAGGTAAGTCACATTGACAGTAAGTGAAAATTGGCTGTACAGATTTTTTTTTAAACATTTAATTAGTTACATTTCTCTTCACACATAGTAGGAGAAATTCCCTGCACCTGTCTAATGAGTTTGATCTTAACTGTCATGGGAGACTTCAGATCCACATCCACATACTGGAGAAGAGGGAATATGAAAGCAGAATAATTTCAAAAGCAATAGAAGAAAGAAAAGCAGAAATATGATGACAAAGATGTCATTCTCAACATGGGAACATTAGTCTTAGCATCCTATTTGCATGAAGTTATTCCTGTTTGTTGAATAGCCTACCTTTTGGCATTTTCTTTGACAACAGAATGATTCTTACTCTTCTGTTTGTTACATGTATATAAACTGTGTAGAATAAAAACTTCTACAGACATTATATTGCATTTGGCAACACACAAATATACTATATCCCTCTCTCACATTGTTAAGCGGAGGACTTCTCTTCACAACAACCTATATGTGTATCATCATCATCTACAGTGCTACACTAGATCTACCGAAAGGCACATCAGAAGTTCATTAATCAAAGCAGGTATTTGAGATTTAAGCCTCTGAAACAGGAAAATACATTATTTGGGGGATCTCGGTTTCCTGGGGGTGTCAGGCCAAGTCAGACATGATCAAGTGTAGCTGATGAGGGATCGAATCCTTGGTGGATTTCAAACCGGTCTCTCCATACTGCCTGCTTCTGTTTGCACAGGTGAGGACAGTCCCACCCAGGTGTGCCTCAGGCAACCGTCTCTGTCCTTTTCAATGTGAGAGATAGCAGGAAGAAGAGACAGTAGAGTGGCACCCCTCCCCCTCATGTATCCCCCTACAGTGGATGTATGATGGCAGGCAGTGAGACAGACAGGTAGGGAGACAGGCAGGTAGGGAGACAGGCAGGTAGGGAGACAGGCAGGTAGGGAGACAGGCAGGGAGCCAGGCAGGTAGGGAGACAGGCAGGGAGACAGGCAGGTAGGGAGACAGGCAGGTAGGGAGACAGGCAGGTAGGGAGACAGACAGAGACAGACAGACAAACAAAAAAACACAAGGAAGGACGAGGAAGACAAGATTAGTTCAATGACTCATATGGCCAGACTTTGAACTTGCTGTCTTTCAGCTGTGATTATATATCTAATGTACACTAATGTACAGTTTCATGCTCTGATAAAAAGCCTCTGTCCTGAAGTGCAAAACTCAGAGGCATGTACAGTATGCCAGCTGACAACCAAACCCACTGAACTCATTGAATTATCATAAAACATCTATTTATATCGCAACTCAAAACCAACATTTGCATTTTAGTAAAGGATTTCAGGCATTCTTTCCCTCACAACTCCCCATTAACCAAAACATCACTTACATTGTTTCCCACTGAATAACCAGGTACAGTCTTTTATATTTAGCATAACGTCAATAGAAAATAACATGTAGCAGAGATAGAGGTATAAGCACCAGGGTGCCAAGTGTGTCAGTC